>NC_138869.1:33947756-34477429 GCF_965194805.1 Balaenoptera borealis
AAATCTCATCTTTGTGACTTGAATTTTATTTTAAATGCTCTAAAAGAGCACTTGGTTTAGAAGGATCTTATGATAATTTTTTTAAACATTTTTATTGGAATATAATTGCTTTACAATGCTGTGTCAGTTTCTTCTTTATAACAAAGTGAATCAGTTATACATATACATATGTCCCCATATCTCTTCCCTCTTGTGTCTCCCTCCCTCCCACCCTCTCTATCCCACCCCTCTAGATGGTCACAAAGCACCGAGCTGATCTCCCTGTGCTATGCGGCTGCTTCCCACACAATTTGTATGGAAACACAAAAGACCCCGAACAGCCAAAGCAATCTTGACAAAGAAAAACGGATCTGGAGGAATCAGGCTCCCTGACTTCAGACTATACTACAAAGCTACAGTAATCAAGACAGTATTGTACTGGCACAAAAACAGAAATATAGATCAATGGAACAGGATAGAAAGCCCAGAGATAAACCCACGCACATATGGTCACCTTATCTTTGATAAAGGAGGCAAGAATATACAGTGGAGAAAAGACAGCCTCTTCAATAAGTGGTGCTGGGAAAACTGGACAGGTACATGTAAAAGAATGAAATCAGAACACTCCCTAACACCATACACAAAAATAAACTCAAAATGGATTAAAGACCTAAATGTAAGGCCAGGCACTATAAAACTCTTAGAGGAAAACATAGGCAGAACACTCTATGACATAAATCACAGCAAGATCCTTTTTGACCCACCTCCTAGAGAAATGGAAATGAAAACAAAAGTAAACAAATGGGACCAAATGAAGCTTAAAATCTTTTGCACAGCAAAGGAAACCATAAACAAGACGAAAAGACAACCTTCAGAATGGGAGAAAATATTTGCAAATGAAGCAACTGACACAGGATTAATCTCCAAAATTTACAAGCAGCTCATGCAGCTCAATATCAAAAACAACAAACAACCCAATCCAAAAATGGGCAGAAGATCTAGACATTTCTCCAAAGAAGATATCCAGATTGCCAACAAACACATGAAAGAATGCTCAACATCATTAATCATTAGAGAAATGCAAATCAAAACTACAATGAGGTATCACCTCACACCTGTCAGAATGGCCATCATAAAAAAAATCTACAAACAATAAATGCTGGAGAGGATGTGGAGAAAGGGAACCCTCTTGCACTGTTGGTGGGAATGTAAATTGATACAGCCACTATGGAGAACAGTATGGAGGTTCCTTAAAAAACTAAAAATAGAACTACCATACGACCCAGCAATCCCACTACTGGGCATATACCCTGAGAATACCATGATTCAAAAAGAGTCATGTACCAAAATGTTCATTGCAGCTCTATTTACAATAGCCAGGACATGGAAGCAACCTAAGTGTCCATCGACAGATGAATGGATAAAGAAGATGTGGCACATATATACAATGGAATATTACTCAGCCATAAAAAGAAACGAAATTGAGTTATTTGTAGTGAGGTGGATGGACCTAGAGACTGTCATACAGAGTGAAATAAGTCAGAAAGAGAAAAACAAATACCGTATGCTAACACATATATATGGAATCTAAAAAAAAAAATAAAAAAAAGGTCATGAAGAACCTAGGGGCAAGACGGGAATAAAGACACAGACCTACTAGAAAATGGACTTGAGGATACGGGGAGGGGGAAGGGTAAGCTGTGACAAAGTGAGAGAGTGGCATGGATATATATACACTACCAAATGTATGATAAATAATTGTTTAAATGCAATCAGCTGCTACATCTACATTGACTCATGGGGTACCCACTACCCACATGTGCCTACTGAGCACTTGACATGCAGCTTGTCCAGACTGAGATGCATTTTGAGAATAAAATATACACCAGAAAGTGTGTAAAATATCTCATTAAAATTTTTATATTGATTACATATTGAATAATGATATTTGGGATATACTAAGTTAAATGAGATATATTATTAAAATCAGTTTTCTCTGTTTTTTTTTTCACTTTTTCTAATGTGGCTACTACTAAAATATCTAAAATTCAATACGTGGCTTGCATCATATTTGGACAGCATTATCTGATAATTAGTCTAAGTAATTCGTTTTATAACCTTGAATCTTTTTCAAGCCAGTTTCCTTACGGAGAAATCCATCTATCTCAGAGCATTGCTGTAACTTGCAACTGCAGGTAAATGTTGGGCTTTTAAAGGGACTGTTTAACATTTGATCAATTAAGTGGTTATTTGATATATTCACGATGCAGTGCCCTGTGGATTGACTCTTGACCCCAAGGAGTTCACAGTCGAGAAGATGGATTAGGCCATCATGAAAACGATTAATTAAAAATGCCAGCCTTCTCCACTGTCCCCAAACCTCAAAAGTAACAGAACAGTTCAAACGGCTAAAAACCTATTCTAGAAGAAAAACTCCAAAATTTCAGGTTGATCTCACACATGTCTACGTGAAACCCAGAAGATAACCGGGAATTTATGGTCCCCCAAATCAAAACTATAATAAAATAGTAAAACATTCTTTTAAAATTGTATTTTTGTGCCTTTTTTAAGAGAGGAGGAAGCCTCCATTTTTTTTTTTAATTGCCACGCAGCTTGTACCGGGGCCAGGGGTAGGTTGGCCGAAGTCCATACCAAAGACTGTACGTAATTAAATGGAATTCAAGCACGCATTCATGAAGGCCTATAGACATTAATCTGATCTTCTAAGATTGGCAAGTTTTAAAAAGTGGAGCGCCCAGTTTCTGACCCTTTCCAGTGAAACGCTGAGGTAGAGTAATATTTTACACACACACACACCCCTGGCTTGGGTCCCTGGAAGCCAGATTTATGTTACATGATCACTGGCCCGGACCTCAGTTGCTTGTCATGAGGTGGGTCAATCAGATGATCTCTTGTATCGTATTTGGCATTGGATCAATAGATCATAACCTCAGCCTGACCTGTTTGTAGGGGGACAAGCAAACTCAAGATTGAGGGGATAACAAAGGAAGGCAGTGGGTCAAGACTGAGAACATACAGGGAGTAAACAGAGATAAGAGTGTATAGGGTCTTGAAGATAAAGAGAGGGTCAGCCTTGGGTCCAGAGCTTCCCACACCTTAAATCGAATCCCTCTCAGCTCTTACGTTCCCAGAGATACCCTGTTTCCTTAAGCTAAACTTCCCTTTTTGTCTACATTATTCTGAAGTGGGTTCAACCTAGAGTCTTAACCAAGGTAGGTGGGATGTGGAGCTGGCGTGGGATTTGTACCTATGTAGGGGGAGTATGAGGAAGCGATTCAAGATGTTCAGCCACAGATTCTCAGAATGAGAGACAGGCAGGTGGGTGTTCCAACATCTGCTGTCCATTCTCCTAGCAGAGGGGGGACTGCCACAAGCAGAGAGGCTCAGACGAAGGGGCATGAGCTATGCGCCACCCACAATGGTGATGGGCACTCAGCACCAGTCACCTTGTCCTTGATTTATGCTATGCTCACCTGTCAGAAAGTGCAGCTCTCAAGGGCAGTTCAGATGGTCTGTCCTCATCGAGAACGCCCCAGAGCACATGTGTACATGTGTTTTAAATTTTGACATAGACTGCCAAATTGCCCACCGGAGGGGGTTTACAATTTATATTCTCATTGATAATGTATGGAAGACAAAAAGCATTTTATTTAAGTTGCATGTATCTGTGTCAGATAAAGAGGTAGTTTTACATAGAGTATAAATAACGGATAGAAAAAATCAATACAAGGTTACATTAAATACAAAGTAGCTGAATTTAGTGTAACTGTTTCATCTCTTAAATTTTGTAACAAGGACTTTAAAACTATGCAATAAATACCATTAAAAATAAAAATACCTTTTTATTTGAGAAGATATAAAAATGTTAAGAAGACAGAAAGAAGAAAATGCTAGCAAAATTCAGGAAAAGCACGTGCAATGAAAGCGGGACAGAGAAAAAGGAAAGAGATACACAGAAAGATGTTGCACAGTGAGACTGAGATGGGGATAAAGAGAATGCCAGGGACCAGTGAAATGGAGGAGATTGGGCCTTTCTACCAGGCACACTCCCATTGTGTGTGGTTTTTTTTTTAATTTTTTAATTATGCACGTGTGATATTTTGTATCTTCGGGCATGGTGGGCTGCATTACTGGCCCTCATCCTTCAGCCTTCCCTCCATCCATACCTGTGCCATAGCCTCATCATGGGCAGAGTGCACCTTCCCATCCCTTGACTCTGGATGTGGCCCTCTGTCTTGCTCAGACCAACGGCAATGTGTGCAAGAGTGCCAGTGGGCCAGTTCTGAGCCTGGTTTTAAGAGGCCTCATACGTTTCTGCTTGCTCTCTTGTGCCTCTGCCATTACATTGAGAAAAGCATGTCCCAGGTAGCCTGTTCACCCAAGGAGGATGGGCAACTCGTGCAGCAGACCTGCACGCTCAGCCCGACAGTGTCAAGTACAGCCGCGTCTGCTGGGCCCAGCGTCTATCACCCAAGCCCAGCTGCCCTGCAGGTGTCAGCAGAGCTGCTGCCCCAGGCGAGCCCAACCTAGATCAGCTGACTCACACTCAACCTGTACACCGCGTGAATAACGATAAACGGTTGTTACCCTAAGCCACTGAGTTTCCAGGGAGTTTGTTACATATTAATAACTCAATAATTAACACATCAGGCAATCAAAGGGGATGGATTTGGCCTATATCCTCAAGGTCCTCCCTTCATTCAACATTTAATGCCAGGCATAAAGCGAGGTTCTGGGGACACAGCGAAGAACAAGAGAGACGAAGGCCCTACTCTTACAGACCTCTGTCTAATGAAGGAAAGACAAAGAGTAAAGACATAAACAGTGAAAATAACCAACAAATGCTGCTATATCATGATAGGATTTTAAACATGACTGGCTGGCCGCTTTAGATTACTTGGACAGTGAAAAAGCTCTCTTTGAGGTGACATTTCACTCCAGCTGTGGCTGACGAGGAGAAGTCTGTTTTAATTTCCAGGTGGGGAATGTTCCAGGCAGAGGGAACAGCTGAGTTGAAGGAACTTAATATGCTCAGAAAACAGAGAGGAGGCCCAGTGTGTCTGAAGATGTCCTGCTCCTTTGAGATGCTTAGTGCCTCTTTGCAACTGGAAAAATGTGCTCACCTAAGTTGGCAAGAGGCCTGTGGCGACTGTAATTTCACTATTCCAAAAACTGAATTATCTTTAATAAACTCGGCTTGGACTTTAAAATGAAAACCCAACCTCAGTCTGTTCTCATTTAACACAGACATCCGCTGCTGCCTCCAATCTTCACTAATAAATGAGCACAAATGAAGGAAAGCGACTAACGGTGAGCAAGAGGGGACACAGGCAAGGCGTCCATCACCAGGTTCAAAGCTGAGAGAAGTCACATGGTAACAACAGATTTGTCAGCTCTGTAGCTTTGCTCTTTGAAATTGACTTTTAATTTGGTGGAAGAGCTCTGTGTCTAAGAGAAGCAGAGTTCCCCTTCTGAGGCACAAAAAGATCGAAGTGGTTCACAGAAGAAGCGAAATTCCAGGTTGGGCTGAAGTTTCAGGATGAAGTGAATAAGGCATGTCTTTGTTTGTTTTGTTTTCAGAAATTAGCTTCCCATTTAGATACTGGAAACGAGGGCACAGCTCAGCCAGCAACACTCCACTTATTATTCTGCTACCTTGATTGGATGGTTTAACCTGTGTGAGCTTCAGAGTTACTTATGAAATGATGACGGTAATAACTAACCAGCCACAGATTGGTATGAGGGATAAATAAAATAATATGGTTCTAAGTCCCATATAAACCACGAAGGGCCATGTAATTGTGAGGTATCCTAATTATTAAAGATGTTAAGCCCACCTGAGAGACTAGATTACTCTCTATCCCCACCGGGCAAGAAACCTGCAGTATAATATTTTAACACATAAACATAACATTTTGAAATAATTATGGCATGTGCTATTATTGTCTAAGTGATAATCAACACCATTTTATGACTATTTATTAATAAATTCTCCAAAGACTCCTAGGGGTAAATTATCACCTTGTCTTTCTTAAGATTCTTCTGTGGGCCGAAGTAGAAACACAGCCAAAAGGGCTCCTTCCCTACATATTCCTGTATGGAAATTCTGATTATATTCCATCACACATCAGTGATGAGAAATCTAAACTATGAAATGTTAAAGACAAATATGCATTTATATTTGGACTATATTTATATTTTGTTTATGTGATGGTCTAACATATGAGCCCAAAATTAATATTTTAGAAATCTCCTCAATGTTTCAAAATCCCTTAATTTATCCTTTCCCAGCTAGTCACTTTCTTCAGTATTAAACTTTGAAAACCTGAGCTATAATTAGCTGCATACACACACACACGCACACACACACACACACTCCTTTCCTCACAAGCACAGGCGGTTAACTTTCACGAACCCAAATGTTTAGTCCTAACAGCACCCACACAGGGTCCTGGCTGCTGTGTATCAGAAGTTGTGAACTACGGTTCATCCCAGTGTGGCACCACTGGCACCAAATTACTTCCCCCAGCTTTTGGCTTCCAGATTTATAAAACTACAGTGAACCATACTAATGTCCTTCATTGGCCCGCTCTAAGAAACTAGCACCAATGTTGCCAACCAAATTAAAAAAGCATAACATGAGTGTCAAAACCCCATATCCTACACAATGTTCTCCTTGTAGAAACACATCTTTCCTCTGCTTGGCACAGCACAGCTAACCAGCTGGCTAAACGTGTGTCTCGGCACACCTTGGGTAAGAAGAGAGACTGGATCCAATATTTAGATTTATCAGCAAATAAATGTAAGACTGATGATGTTTCATATTACGTAAGCACTTTCTACTTCACCAGAAGATCTGTCATAGAATTTCTGTAGTAAGCTTTCCTGGACCATTTGAAATGCAATCCAATTTATGAAAAGTCAATTGATAGGTTACTTTTTGAGAACGTATTTAATGCATGAGGCATTGGACCTTAGAAATTGTGCTTTCTGATTTTTTCAAATAAGGTTTGTCTGTCTGGAGGGTGTCGGGGCAGGACTTTGAGGAGGTTATATTGTGCAGATAACAGTACGTAGATATGGGATAAATATGAGTAGAATAAGTGAAAAAACAAGTGAATAGTTGGATGCAGAGGTGGGTAGCTCCCGCTGATTCTTCTGCCCAAGGTGACCCCCATATTCCTTCCTTTCCTAAGGAAACTCCATTCATTCTTTGAGGTCTGAAATTAATAGTTGCCTATCCCAAGGCTTTCTAGGAATCCTCTTCCCATCCTCCAGGCTCTCTCTTCTACTTGGCTTCCACCTCTGTGCAGTGGGAGTAAAACCACAGAAGCAATCAGAATGGTTACAGGAGGGACGGGCGCAGTAGTAGGCATAATAAAAGGGGGAGGAAGAGACGAAGATAGACGTATCGAGCATTTACTATTACTAGACACTGGGCTAATTCTTTCACGCTCACTATTTTACTGAGTCCTTACGAGGGCAGTAATTATCATCACTCTACAGATGGAGAGCCTGAGGCTTTGAGAGGGTATTTCAATTACCTGGAACCACCCAGATAGTAAGTAGTGGAAGGCGAGATTTGAAACCCAGGCCTAACTCAGTCCAGAGTGAAAATGCAAAACCACCATGCCCTGCTGCCCCATGACACTTCGTTAGACCTGTCGGTGTCTCCGCGCCCCGTACCGCCATCATGAGGGCAGGCAAGGGTCCCTAGAGTTCTAATGCTGGGCGAGTACTGGGTGTTTCGTGTGTGCTTATTAACTGAGTAAAAGAAGGTGGCATATCTCCTAGAGTAAGTAAGAATGGGCTCGTGGTGATCTCAGCTGGGCCTTTTGAACAGTTTCAGAGGTGGGCAGTGGAAACCAGGCTGGGCTGTGACCTAACTAGACCTGTCAATCCCAGTATAGGGATTGGAATCAGGCAGGAGTCAGTTTACTGTGAAATCAGACTGGCTCCAGGGTCAAGAGCCCCTTCCTCCCTGGGCATCTCGCAATTTCTTGGCTGTACTTCCAGGTGCCTGATGTATTTAGCTGGATGTTTACATAGCCGAGTTCACTAGCAGTGGAAGAGTATGTCCCTTCTGTGTCAAGCAGGTAAGCTTATTGAGACTGACACCAGTCAGATGTGATCTTAGTGGCTCTTTCATCTCCTGGTGTCACCTTGAAAAGCTTTATTTACTCAAGATGAACCCTAGCTCTCGGCCGCTATCAGAGCACGTCCCTCAATTCACTCTCAATGAACCCTAGGGAGAGCTCAGTCCACACTCATACCCCTGCCATATTTCTCCACTTGTCAAAGTCAGCTCAAGACTGCCACCGCCATCCATTCACTGCATTTATGGGTTCTGTATACACCCTCTGATCTCCCTCTCTCCTAACAGTTCAGAACTGTACACGCGTTGGTCAGGTCACACTGTGTAAGGATGACTCCTGTACCAACACTGATCATTGCAGTGTCTCACAACTTATATGTCTTTCTATTCTGTTAATTACATTGCCTTCGTATCGGTTTACCGCATTTTCTCTCAGAGAAAAACTCTTAAGTCAACTTAACTCTCTCAATTTAGAGGAGAGGAAGCATGCAGGATGTCCTTAAAATCTTTTATTTTTAACTGAAGGTACTTAGCATCTACTAAGTACCAGCTAATGGGCTAAGCACAGGACTACAGAGATGCCTGGGACAGTATCCCCGCTCCCAGGGCCTGCTGCTTTACAGGAGAGTCACAAAAATAATCAGCCACAAATGGTGAGGAAAGGGCTGTTTAAAGAGGCAGTGAGAAATGGGGAGTTGAACACCTCACTGCTAGGGTTGACCAGGAGTTGGTGAAACAGGAAGGAGTTTTCCAGGAGAGCATACCAGGAAGGCGTACTTTTTTTTTTTAGTCCAGCAAAGTCATACTGACTGCCTACCACATTCCAAGCACAGGGGATGCAACAGTGGATAAGGTGCTGTCGCTACCCTCAAGGAGCTTATAGTCTAGTGGACAGAAAGCCTGGCAAACAGCTCATGACAATTCAACCCCATAGGAGCTGCAAAAAGCTGTGATCCTTCGAGACTGTGCCACCCTCCCGCTCCAGCCCGACCTTGTCACTGTCATGCTGGTCATTCCTCCTCATGCATCAGAGATTTGGGTATCTGACTCATGGACTTGCTCTCCGTCCAACCCCTGCTTTTTTTGTGGCAACCCATCCACACCCCCACCTCTCAGGGTCTAACATCTTCATCTCCAATGAGCCACTCTTCTATGTGCCATTTGTCTGTCACTTACAGGTCATATCTTGGACCCTGTGAGCAGAAGAGGATTCATATACATTATATATATATATATATATGTATATTCTTTCCAACCACTGCAGGACAAATGGTCTTGCCATCATTTCCTGCCAAACTGCTTAATACAGAGAAATCCATCTAGTCTCAGTAGGCATTTATTGAGCACCTATTAACTGCTAGGCACAGTGATGGACCAGATGGGCAGAGCCACTGGAGCTCAGACCTTCCAGCCTATGGGTGACCAAACATTCAGATGTCCATTATCCAGACATCATCCCTAAAAACACTCATTCATAAGAAACCATTCTTGTTGCTGGGAGTTAAATCCACTTGCCTTCTACCCAATTCTCTCCAGGCTTCAGAAAGAGAAAAATCATGATCCGTCCTACTATGATTCTGCATTTGTTTGATTCCCTTCTACTAAGAACCACCAGAATGAACTAGCTGAGAAATGTCTTTTCAGGCACCATCTATTTTAGGTAGACCTTTCCTTTACTGCTTGTATCAGTTTTCTCTACTTGATGCTTTGCACAAAACTCCTCAAATTCCCACAGGAATTAATGGGCTTATCCCAGATCCAGGGGTTGCTTTTAAATGATAAAGGAAGTCAAATATATTTCTAAACCTAAGCCAGGAAAACCCAGCAGCTTTGAAAGCATAAGCATGTGGTCTTTATAGTGATATAGTAATATCAGGGTACCAAATAATCATTCCAAAGTAAGAGGAAAAGTAGTCCATTTCTATGTCATTCTTTAGAAGATGATAAGTGATGAAAAAATGGATCTGAATGTGTGCATGAGCCCCTTGTCAGGATACGACAGCAGCCAGAGTGGTCTGTTAAAGGTTTCAATGAGGTCATGTTGCACCCCTATTCAAAACCCACAATACTTCCCTACCTTCATGATTAAATCCCAACTCCTGAATAGGACCTACTAGGCTCTGCATGATCTAGCTCTTTCCTGCCTCCCTCTGTTCACTAGACATCAGCCACAAAGGTAGGCTCCTGGTCTCTCTCACAGGGCCAAGTTCATTTTTGTCTTCCAGGCCTTTGAACTTGCTCTTCCCCTGCCTAGAACCCTCTTTCCCCAGATCCTCCTTTTCCTTTCTGCCGTATAGTTCTCACCACCAATGTAGTTGCTCCTAACCTCAGCAGTTCCCCATTGTGTCATCCAGTTTCTTTAAATGCTTAGCATGTACCACACCTGCAATGATCTTTTGGCTTATTTATTTCAATTAGTTTATTTATTATCCCCATCCGTGCTTAGAGTGTAGGCTGCTTGGGAGCAGAGATCTGGCTTATCTTGTCCATCACTGAGTAATCAGAGCCTAGAACAGTCCCTGGGACATAGTTGACACTCAATACATATTTTTGGAATAAGCAAGCTTGGAAAAACTGAGTAATTTCTCCATCAAAATGTCTTCCCACGCCATAGGATTTAATTCATGCATGGATGCGGCTTATGGAGCAATTAATCAAAAACTGCTCATCACGCACCACCAATGGCAGACCAACATGGAACACTCACGACACTAAGGAACATTATTAGTCTTCCAGGCACCGTCCAGACACTCCTTTGGCTCAGGTGACTCAGAGGTGCAATTAGCTGGTGAGAACACCACCAGCTACCCTGTAGTCTCCACTCAACAAAGCACATTGCTGGCGGGGTTCCTGGGAGGTCAGGGACTGAAAGGGCCCCTCCTCTTTAGGCTGCACACAGGTCATTAGCAGATTGGGTAAATTAGGCTGTTCTCTCTAGAAAACAGATATGGTGGTGAAGGAACAATGGAAAATAATTCCACTGATAACAGGCTGAAGGACTCTTGATGTTGGCAGAAAGGAAACAACACCTTTTCATAGTGGTCCACAGTTTGAAATATCCAGTCTTTAGCCAAATGTCCAGGCAGATCACGATTAAATGGGCTTAGTTGTGCAACCTTGGAGGGAAAAGTGCGGTCTGAAGACATATGCATGCATTTAAATGAGGCCCTCGAGGCACCAGGCACATTCACCTGGATGGGCTGAATTTTTATTTGCCTGCTTCATGTGGCTGTGGACACCAGAGCCTGCCTCTCAAAATCACTGGGCATGTTTTACATTTTTTCCAGTAGCTGCTGTAAACATACGTAAAGGGATCATAAACGCTTGGATTAACATCAGCCAAGCTATCCTGAACACATACATTTTAATGGCTCTGGTGATGACATTTCCACTCAGCTAGAGTCAGGAACCTAACACACTGAAGGAGACCAGGATTCAGAAAAGTAAGATTTTTTTGTCTCTAGGATTTGGTTATGACTATCTGAAAAATAATACCTAAATTAAAAAAAAAAATCACTAGCATTTATGGAGGACATAGTATGTGCTTTGTATGCCTGAACTTGTTTTTTCTTCACCATGACCCCAGGAAGCATTTTATCAATGAGAACACAATCAAAGCACACATTTGACCAAGATCACACAGCTAGTGAGGCTGGACCTGATTCCAGCCCAAGCAGTGTGACGGAGGAGCCCGCACTCTTAGTCACCCCAGCCCACTGCCCCCTTGAATCCCAGACCACCCTTATGTCCCCTGCGGGTTCACGAGCACCTGAGTATACCACGTGTGTCTCAGAGTGTCACTAGTGCCTGGTTCCTGATGCCAAAGCAACTCCATTGTTAACACTTGTCTTTGCAAAAAATCAGAGTGGGTTTACACTTAGCTCCATGACAACCTAATTCTCATTCTTAGACAGGAAGGTGGGAGGCCAGCTCAAAGGAAGGGGGCATTTCTCCATTCATTCACTCACTCACTCACTCACTCACATGGTCATTCCACAAATGCCCGGCATGTGCTACGTACTAGATGCTGAGATGTAAAGGTGAAGAAGCAAGTTTACATTCTAACATTGACGCTGGGCCAATCCATTGACAAATTAAACTATTAAAACTGTGATAAACAGGATAAAGGGAAATGCATGAAATGAGTGGGGGGGCAGTGCTCCTGATTTTGTCCAGGGGTTCATGGAAAACCTTCCTGGTGATGTGGGAGCTGAGAGCTGAAGGCAAAAGTGAAGTTGCAAATCAGTGGACAGGTGCTGCAGACAGAGGGGACAGCCTGGGGAAAGGTCCTTAGGCAGGAGAAACCCCAGCCTGTTCCAAGGCTGGAAGGAGACAGAAGTAGCCAGAGTGCAGGGAGAGAGGGGGCCGGACAAGGCCGGGAGGACTTGAGCCCTGGCCCTCAGTCTCTGTTGTGGACCATTCTTGGCACTCACCCGTATTAGCTCATCCGAGGCTCCCAGCCACCCTATCACCATCCCTTTCCTACAGATGAGAAAATGTCACCCAGAACAAGGAAGTAAATTTTGCCAATGGTTGCAGAGCCAGTAAATGGAGGATTCAAACCCAGGCACCCTAGCTCTGAGCCTTCACTATTAACTACTTGGCTACACTGTCATGGCAGAAGGAAATCAAGGCACAGAGAATCGAGTCACTTGCGCCACGTCCCACTGCGAGCGATTAGTGGAGCCAGTCAACCCCAGGCAGTCCGTCTCTTGGAGCCTGGGCCACTACCCACAGTCCTGTGCTGCCCCATGGCTAATTTCAGATGCCAGCTATAGGGACTTGTGTTCTTCACAGGGCAGGGGATGCACCAACTTTAGTAAGTGAACAGTGCTTCCACCAGGGCTGGGAGGACATGCTGTTGACGCAATGCCTGGAGAAAGAATGACCTGGACGTCTTTACATGCTCGGCCTACACTCTGCTCCCAACAGACAGCAATGCTGGGGGAAGATGAGGTCTGAGCAGAGCGACCTTTCCTTTCCCTGGCTCTCAGCATGTTTTCCTTCGTGCAGGAAGCAGATCTTATTACCCCTGTTTTTCTTGTAGAAAGAACAGCGTCTCAAATGTCTTCCAGTTGGAAACATAGAATAGAAAAATTTTTCCAGAGACAATAAAAACAATATGGCTCAACTGGAGATTTTTTTCCCCCAAAAGTACACATTTTTGCCATGGCTTTTTTTCCTCTCTGTGGCCTGCCAACACTTTGCTTGTGTAACAAGGGAACTGGGTCCCTCCTTAAGGCCTGACACTTGAGATGGCGGAGATTTCTGCCAACAGCCTTTGCCAGAGTTATTCTATTAGTCTTGGTTGTTTACGGGTGAGGGGAGAGCTTCCTTCATGGACATCTGGCAAGGTAGAGGGGTAAAAAAAACACAGCATACTGCTTCTGCTTTCTGGTACTCAGAGCCTGTCGTACAGCCTGGAGTCACATTTGGGCAAAGAGACGGCATCCCTTAAGCCAGGGGCTGACTGGGATCCAATGCTTCTCCTCCATTACCATTTCTCATCTTTCTCTCTCTCTCTCTTTTTTTTTTTTTTTGGTACCAAGAGTTCACCAAATGGGCTCTCAGGCCGATGCTTAAATTTCTTCTATTGTTTCTGCAGATGCCAAATACAATTTTCTACTGCAAGTAGCCTCTGGCCTTTCCTGGCAGGAAGGTTCCTCCACCTACAGATACCTCAAAGCAGCAGCCTAGGTCCATGCTAAGCTGAGCCTCCTTTTTAGCACTTAGTGGAGAAATTCTTGACTTTGCCTCTAGGACTTTGGACGTCTAGCTGCCCTTGGCCTGGTGCTATGCAACCTCATGGTAAGAGGGCGTATCCTCCTCTCTGCACCACCAAACCCCTGCCTGGCTGCAAAGGTGGCAAATCGGAGGATTTTTCTCTGCTGCCTGTGAGAGTAGGTGCTCTGCCCCTCCCTGTAACCAGGGCTGTCATTGTCATCTGGGACCCGGAAGACTCAGCCTCACGCGTCTCCTGCTCGCTGAACCGGTCACACCCGAAGCGCTTCTGCTCTCTACTCTGCCAGTAAGACAGCTTCACCTTAAGGCTGATCAAGGTGATTTTTAAAAAAAATTTCTTACTCGTTTTTCTTCTCCTCCCAAGTTGGAGCATTTTCTTTCTAGGCACAAAGAATTAGGAGTGGGGATGCAGGAGACAAGCAGGGACACGGCCTCTCCAGGTCCCTCCCTTCCAGTCTGTGTCTGCTGTTCTCCCTCAGACATTTCCCGGAGGATCCTAAGCCCACTGCCTCCCACCAGAGGGAAGAGGGGAGAATTCTCCTCTGAGCTGACTCCTAGAATTACCAAAAGGCCCAGGAATTCCATTCCTATGTATATATCCAAAATAACTGAAAGCAGGGATGCAGATACCTGTAAACCAGTGTTCAATGCAGCATGATTCATAACAGTCAAAATGGAAAGTGTCCTAAACAGATGAATGGATAAACAAAATGTGGTCTATACCCACAATGGAATATTATTCGGCCATAGAAGGAATGAAGTTCTGAATCATGCTACTACATGCATGAACCTTGAAAACATTATGCTAAGTGAAATAAGCCAGACACAGAGGACAAATATTATACGATTCCACGTATATGAAATATCTAGAATAGGTAGATAAAGAGACAGAAAATAGATTAGAGGTTACCAGGGCCTGAGGGAAATGGGGAGTTGTTGCTTAACGGATACAGAGTCCCTATTTGGGGTGATAAAAAAGTTTTAGAAGGAGATAGTGATGATGGTTGTACAACACTCTGAATGTACTTTATGCCACTAAATTATACACTTAAAATGATTAAAATGGTAAATGCACTGGAAGGCAAAACAAAAGTTTTCAGTGACAAAAAAATTCAAAGAATTTTTCATTTATAATAAAGTATCACAATTGGTTTTGCTGAAAACATAAAATAAAATGGTAAATGCTACTTTATATACATTTTGCCACAATAAAAATATCATGAGAAAAAATACAAGAAAAAAAAAGCTAGATAAATATTTTCATAATCAAATTTCTTCTACAGTTTCCCTCAGCTAAATCTCAGAGCCAGAACTCAAAACAAGAGCTTCTGAGTTTTGGTTCAGGGCTTAACCCATTATAATATTTAGCCTGATTTCTCAGTGTCTTTAAATTACACATTCACTGATTTGTTCAAATCACTTTTCTTTCAGTTTTTCAGATACTTATAGAATGCCTAGTAAGTGCTCAGTGATCAAAAATTTGTGGTGAGGGGTGGATGGAAGAAATGGATTTCAATATGTGGTCCATGTCAGGGTCCACGCTTTCCGTGCTGCCCCAGTCCATCTTTCCTCCGATGTTATGAAGCAGTATCATCCCCATTCTATGGCTGCGGATATGGGGCTAAGGAAGGTCAGGGGAACTTGCTGGCAGCAAGCAGCAGAACTGGGATTGGAAGCTACGTCCCCCAGAGTCACGCCTCAGGCTGTTTATTCTTTCTTCCCCCCTCCCCTCTCCCTCCTTCTCTCCCCCAAATTCCCTTAGATTCTTGGCTGTCGCACTGTTTTCAGGAACCAGGGACAGCTTCAGAAGGAGACCGACACTCCTTGACAATGGCTGACCATTCGTGTGACAAGTTCAGGGTCAATCAAAGCTGCTCATGTTCACGATGGGAGCAAGGCTCAGATCTTGCGGCAGTTGTTCTGCAGCTGGAGAAGGAGCGACCCCAGAGGTTTGTCTGCGAGGATGGCAACTTGACGGCACCAGGCACAGCAAATCAAAAGGCAGCCGTTACAGGCGAGGGGAGTCGGCAGGCCCCCCAGGCCGGGAGCCAGCCTCTGCTTTCCACACACTGCTGGACGGGAACAGTGGTGAGCTCTGCCAAAGGCTTAGCGCCCTGTGTCTGTCAGCAGCCCGTTCCTGAGCCTCTGCGAGCTCATTCTGGGTGGGGGAAATGGCCAAGGGGCCACAGAGGGGCCCGGAGGCCAGGCCCAGCCAATCGCCGGCCTACTTAGCTACAGTGAGCAGGTAGGACCAGGACAGCAAGGGAGCAGGACAGGATAAGGAAAAGACTTATCCTTCCTGCTTCCAGGCTTGATGTCAAGGGCCAGGGGCGAATCTCCTCTTGGCTTCTTCCCACATGTGCTGCCCCAGATTCCATCCCTCTGCAGTGTCTTCTGAGATCGCACTGAAGAATTCCTGTTTCCCCTGCAAGCATACAAGGCTTATTTCTGCATTCATGAGAGTATTATTAACTCTGCGTTTGGGGAACCAGTGCATTTCGAAATCAGCAAGAGAGGATGGGCCACTCAGGAAATGAGTAGTTCTTTCCCCTTCCACATACCAGGGAATTTTCAGGTCATTATGAAATGCTACACTCTGCCTTCGCTCATTCCATTCACATGAGGGCTTAATGTACCTCGCAGGCCCCTGCTCATTAATACAGCTAAGGAGCATTTGCAGAGTATTTAAAATCAGCCTGCTGGCTCACTCGCTCTCTCTCTGCTCAGTCCCTGTGGTGCAGTCCGGTTTCTGGGATGAAGCTTGATCAATAAACACATTCTCTCTGTCTGTTGAGACTTTCTGTCTTCCAATTAGAAGAGAGGAACAAAACATGCTGCTTTATTACATGGAGACAGCAGTCAATTTTGGCTCAATGCTGAGTGGGAAATGCTGATTTTTCAGATGTTTGTGTAACAGAAACAACAAAGCATCCGCTTGGAAGGCAACAGGATTTTTCTTAGACAAACTACACACCAGTGGGCTCTTCTAGAAGCTCAAGGAGAGGGGAAGAGAGCAGGCATGTGCGGCCCAGGGGACAGCACAGGCCACTCTCCCAGGCCTGCGTGTCATGATCCAAAGTAAAGTGGCAGCACAGGACCTGGTCAGACGGCCTCCGTGTCTCTGGGTTATTCAAACCCTGCGTGGCCCAGGCGAGCTCTCAAACCCCTACGTGGTCTGGATCCCCTTCCTGCCAGAGGCAAAGCGCCGAGATGCACAGCCGCCATCAGGGCTGCCTGGTGTTCATGAGCCTTTCCACAGGAAACTGAGGATGCCAGTCCTCTGGGGTCGTCACATTTTTAAGCACCAAACATAGGCCTCCTTGTTTCCCAGAAGACACTGCTTTGGACTCTTCAGGACTAAAAACTTTCAAATAAAAGCTTGGAGGCAGGTTAGGGAATGTCTCTTGCTTGTGGTTCCCTGCTAATATTAACACATGGAGAGCGAGAAAAGGGAGAGGAGAGGGGAGGAGGAGAGGGAGAAAGGGAAAGAGAAGGAGAGAAAAAAGGGGAGGATGGAAGGAGGGCAGAAGACAAGCCACTGGTCTGAGAGTCAGGAAACCTGAGTTTAGCGTACAGCTTGCCAATCAAGAACTCAGTGGCACAGCGCAAGACTTCCTCTCCCCTTGTTTGCATGGGAAACAATTTAAAACTAAAACCTGATGAATTTTTACCACAGGTATGTGATGTGAAGGTCAAAGCAGAAGGTGAGTATGAAGGCACCTTCTCACCAATGGAACCTAAATAAAACTGCGCCGCTTTGAGGCCAGGCTCAGTACAAAGTTATTAACACACACACGTGTGCACACACAAAACACTATTCCAAAAAGTGTTGAAAAGCAATGTACGTTTGTGCTGAATAACCCTTGAGATGGCAAGGAGGATTTCTGCCACACACCCTGCAAAATCCTCCTAAAACGGCTTCTTAGACATCTCTTTTCCCAGCATCTCTGGTAGCTGTTCGATGATCTCTCCTGTCTTCAAGCAGTTCAGCCCGTGCTGACCACACCTCTTTCCCCTTCTCTTCAACCCCCTTCCCCAGCTTTCTAGGTAATTTCCACCCCCCACCGCCTACAATGTACTGCTCCATATGCCGACTCATGCAGAGAAATACGCCTCCCCTTCTTTAAGCTTCCTCACCTCAGCCTCTCTACCCGTTACCCTGATCTGAGCAACAGAGACCCAACAGCTGGTAGGGGTCCACTAGTGTCAACACGGTGCCCTCCTAAAAACCCAGGAGTACGGGAAAATCGCTGTCACACACTTTCTGTTGTTATACCTTTAATAAGAGATTGCTAGCTAACAAAATCTGATAACATATGTCACGATAGCACGAAATCGATGACATTGCAACCCAAGTCTGATCATTTACTGAGAACTCGTCATGTCTAAGACTCTCTATATGGAGGGTACTGCGGCTTCTCACTATGTCATAGAAACCCCAAATTAAAGATGTCACCCTGGCCCCTCAACAAACAGATCTCGCTTTAGAGTCCCCCGGGGACTTGGGCTTATATGCTGCTCTAGCCTCACAACTCTATTAATACCACTGAGTAGATGAGGAAATAAGGCTGAGGAAGTTTAGGTGACCTTACCCACATCATCATAGCAAGTGGCAGAGCTGAGAGTTGAACCTAGATGTCAGACTCCAAAGCCCTTGATGCCTCACTGGTGGTTAAATTATAGTCCCCACTTCTTATCTCTGTCTCTCTGCATGTCCGTCTTTCAGAGACGGTCCTGTTTCCACTGAAGGACTGTTCTTACATAAAGATGGATTTGACTTTTGGCATGTGATTTGATGGGTTGCCCTAGCCGCAATTTACCTCCTGTGACTTATAAAAGTCCCCAGGATTGTCATAACTCATGTCTTTCCTTTGGATTGGGCAGGGTCATAACATACACAGAACTCTTGCCCCAACTTCTCACACAGGTACCACCAACTGATCATAGCAGGCTTTCCTGCCAAGCTAAGTAAGGCACCAGAATACTTCTTATCACAGAACTCTAGGGAACCACTACAAATTATACGAGATGGCAGTTGAGGAGAAACCTATTGGCCTGGAACTAAGACACTAACTCCCCAACAAAAATGCATATAAGCTACCTGGCAAGAAAAACTTATTTTGATAAGGTTGATGACTCCCTCTTTAGAGAAAGTCTGTTGGCTTCTGAGATTTCACACTCCTTGTTTCCTTCTTACTGTATTTGCCATTCTGCCTCAGTTTCCCTCTCTGGTTCCTCATCATCCTGGTCTCTCCCTGTTGGTACCTCAGGGTCCTGTTTTGGGTCTCTTTATCTCTCTATCTACACTTTCTCTCCATGCAATCTCACCGAGTCCCATAGTTTAGGTACCTACATGTCAATGGGTCCCAAATCTATATCTGCGACCCAGATTCATCTCTTAACCCCAGACTTGGAAGCCCATAGACATATCAAACTCAGTATGATGAAGAGGAGACCCCTTGATTTCCTTCCCAACTTGCTCCTTCTCCATCTCAGTGAGCAGCACCAGTATCTTTCCAGTGGTTTGAGCCAAATCTTCTCTTGCTTTCCCCTCAACACCACATCTAATCCAGAAACAATTCCCATTGACTGTATTCCATGACCTATTCCAAATCCATTTACTTTTCTCTTCTCAACTACCACTTCAGTTCAAGTCAGAAAACAAGCTCCACAAGGATCCTGTAACACCATCCTACTAGCCTCCCTCCTCAAAGCCTTGCCTCTCTCAGTCTAACCTCCATACAGTAGCCAGTAATCTTTTAAAAATGCAAAGTGGACACACCAACCTCTTCTATAAAACCTGCATGGGATCTCCCTCACACTTAGAATAAAAACCAAACTCCTCACTCCAGCTTTATGAAACTTCATGTAATCTGTTTCCTTCCTATACCTCCAACATCACCTCCTCTATGTCTCTCCTTTTCGTGTGATATTCCAACTACACTGCTCTTTCTCCTACTTCTTGGAAAAGCCAAGTTTATTTCTGCCTCAGGGCCTTTGCACTGGCTGTTTCCGCCACCTGAAAAGTTCTTCCCCCAGATCTTCAGAAAGAGGCTGTTTCTTGTCATTCATATATCAGCTTACATGTTACCTTTTCTGAGAAGACTTTCCTGACCACTCAATCTAAAGTAGCCATGTATATTAGTTTCCTGGTGCTGATGTAACAAATTATCACAAAATGGATGGCTTAAAACCACAGAAAATTTTGTCTCACATTACTGGAGGGCAGAGATCAAATAATCAAGATATGAGCATTGTCCCTCTGAAGGTTCTAGGGAAGAATCCTTCCCTGAAGGAGTCCAGCTTCTGGGGGTCCAGGCTTTCCTTGGTTTGCGGCTACACCATTCCAATCTCTGCCTCTGTGGTCTCTCTGCCTCTCTTCCGTCTTAAAACTCCCTCCGCCTCTTTCTTATAAGAATACATGTGACTGCATTTATATCTCACCTGGATAATCCAGGACAAGCTCCTTCTCTCAAGATTAACTTTATTACATCTTTTTCCCATAGAAGGTAATATTTATAAGTCCCAGGGATTAGGGCTCAGACATATTTTTTTTAGTGTTTTTTTTAATCTTATTTATTTATTCTTTTAAACAGCAGGTAATATTAGTTACCTATTTTATACATATTAGTGTATATATGTCAATCCCAATCTCCCAATTCATCCCACCACCACCACCACCCCCCACTTTCCCCCCTTGGTGTCCATACGTTTGTTCTCTACATCTGTGTCTCTATTCCTGCCTTGCAAACTGGTTCATCTGTACCATTTTTCTAGACTCCACATATATGCATTAATACATGATCGTTTTCTCTTTCTGACTTACTTCACTCTGCATGACAGTCTCTAGGTCTATTCACGCTTTTACAAAAGACCCAATTTCGTTCCTTAATGGCTGAGTAATATTCTACTGTATATATGTACCACATCTTCTTTATCCATTCATCTGTCAATGGGCTTTTAGGTTGCTTCCGTGACTTGGCTATTGTAAATAGTGCTGCAATGAATACTGGGGTACATGTGTCTTTTTGAATTACGGTTTTCTCTGGCTATATGCCCAGTAGTGGGATTGCTGGGTCATATGGTAATTCTATTTTTAGTTTTTTAAGGAACCTCCATACTGTTCTCCATAGTGGCTGTATCAATTTACATTCCCACCAACAGTGCAAGAGGGTTCCCTTTTCTCCACACCCTCTCCAGCATTTGTTGTTTGTAGATTTTCTGATGATGGCCATTCTAACTGGTGTGAGGTAATACCTCATTGTAGTTTTGATTTGCATTTCTCTAATGATCAGTGATGTTGAACAGTTTTCATTTGCCTCTTGGCCATCTGAAAGTCTTCTTCGGAGAAATGTCTATTTAGGTCTCCTGCCCATTTTTTGATTGGGTTGCTTGTTTTTTTAATATTGAGCTGCATGAGCTATTCATATATTTTGGAAATTAATCCTTTGTCCATGGATTCATTTGCAAACATTTTCTCCCATTCTGAGGGTTGTCTTTTCATCTTGTTTATAGTTTCCTTTGCAGTGCAAACGCTTTTAAGTTTCAGTAGGTCCCATTTGTTTATTTTTAACACCTCCCCATTACTCAAGGAGGTGGGTCAAAAAAGAACTTGCTGTGATTTATGTCAAAGAGTGTTCTTCCTATGTTTTCCTCTAAGAGTTTTATAGTGCCCAGTCTTACATTTAGGTCTTTAATCCATTTTGAGTTTATTTTTGTGTATGGTGTTAGGGAGTGTTCTAATTTCATTCTTTTACATGTAGCTGTCCAGTTTTCCCAGCACCACTTATTGAAGAGGCTGTCTTTTCTCCATTGTATATCCTTGCCTCCTTTTTCATAGATTAGTTGACCATGGGTGCATGGGTTTACCTCTGGGTTTTCTATCCTGTTCCATTGATCTATATTTCTGTTTTTGTGCCAGTACCATATTGTCTTGATTAACGTAGCTGTGTAGTACAGTCTGAAGTCAGGGAGCATGATTCCGCCAGGTCCGTTTTTTTCCCTCAAGACTGCTTGAGCTATTCGGGGTCTTTTGTGTCTCCATACAAATTTTAAGATTTTTTGTTCTACTTCTGTAAAAAATGCCATTGGTAATTTGATAGGGATTGCACTGAATCTGTAGATTGCTTTGGGTAGTATAGTCATTTTCACAATATTGATTCTTCCAATCCAAGAACATGGTATATCTATCCATCTGTTTGTGTCACCTTTGATTTCTTTCATCACTGTCTTATAGTTTTCTGAGTACAGGTCTTTTACCTCCTTAGGTAGGTTTATTCCTCTGTATTTTATTCTTTTTGTTGCAGTGGTGAATGGGATCATTTCCTTAATTTCTCTTTCTGATCTTTCGTTGTTAGTGCATAGGAGTGCAAGTGATTTCTGTGCATTAATTTTGTATCCTGCAACTTTACCAAATTCATTGATTAGCTCTAGTAGTTTTCTGGTGGCATCGTTAGGATTCTCTATGTATAGTATCATGTCATCTGCAAACAGTGATAGTTTTACTTCTTCTTTTCCAATTTGTATTGCTTTTATTTCTTTTTCTTGTATGATTGCCATGGCTAGGACTTCCAAAACTATGTTGAATAATGGTGTCAAGAGTGGACATCCTTGTCTTGTTCCTGATCTTAGAGGAAATGGTTTCAGTTTTTCACCATTGAGAATGATGTTTGCTGTGGGTTTGTCATACATGGCCTTTATTATGTTGACGTAGGTTCCTTCTATGTCCACTTTCTGGAGAGATTTTATCATAAATGGGTGTGAATTTTGTCAAAAACTTTTCTGCATCTATTGAGACGATCATACGGTTTTTATTCCTCAATTTGTTAATATGGTGTAACACATTGATTGATTTGTGTATATTGAAGAATCCTTGCATTCCTGGGATAAATCCCACTTGATTGTGGTTTACGATCCTTTTAATGTGTTGTTGGATTCTGTTTGCTAGTATTTTGTTGAGGATTTTTGCATCTGTATTCATCAGTGATACTGGTCTGTAATTTTCTTTTTTTGTAGTATCTCTGTCTGGTTTTGGTATCAGGGTGATGGTGGCCTTGTAGAATGAGTTTGGGAGTGCTGCTTCCTCTGCAATTTTTTGGAAGAGTTTGAGAAGGATGGATGTTAGCTCTTCTCTAAATGTTTGATAGAATTCACCTGTGACGCCATCTGGTCCTGGACTTTGTTGGAAGATTTTTAATCACAGTTTCAATTTCATTACTTGTGATTGGTCTGTTCATATTTTCTATTTCTTCCTGGTTCAGTCTTGGAAGGTTATACCTTTCTAAGAATTTGTCCATTTCTTCCAGGTTGTCCATTTTATTGGCATAGAGTTGCTTATAGTAGTCTCTTAGGATGCTTTGTATTTCTGTAGTGTCCACTGTAAATTGTCTTTTTTCATTTCTAATTTTATTGAGTCCTCTCCCTCTTTTTCTTGATGAGTCTGGCTAAAGGTTTATCAATTTTGTTTATCTTCTCAAAGAAACAGATTTTAGTTTTATTGATCTTTGCTATTATTTTCTTTGTTTCTATTTCATTTATTTCTGCTCTGATCTTTATGATTTCTTTCCTTCTGCTAACTTTGGGTTTTGTTTGTTCTTCTTTCTCTAGTCCCTTTAGGTGTAAGATTAGATTGTTTGTTTGAGATTTTTCTTGTTTCTTGAGGTAGGCTTGTATTACTATAAACTTCCCTCCTAGAACTGCTTTTGTTGCATCCCATAGGTTTTGGATCATCATGTTTTCATTGTCATTTGTCTCTAGGTATTTTTTTATTTCCTCTTTGATTTCTTTAGTGATCTCTTGGTTATTTAGTAACGTATTGTTTAGCCTCCATGTGTTTGTGTTTTTATGTTTTTTTTCCCCTGAAATTGATTTCTAATCTCATAGTGTTATGGTTGGAAAAGTTGCTTGATGTGATTTCAATTTTCTTAAATTTTCCAAGGCTTGATTTGTGACTCAAGATGTGATCTATCCTGGAGAATGTTACTTGTGCACTTAAGAAGAAAGTGTAATGTGCTGTTTTTCGAGGGAAAGTCCTATAAATATCAATTCATTCTATCTGGTCTCTTGTGTCATTTAACGCTTGTGTTTCCTTATTAATTTTCTTTCTGGATGATCTGTCCATTGGTGTAAGTGAGGTGTTAAAGTCCCCCACTATTATCGTGTTACTGTCGATTTCCTCTTTTATAACTGTTACCATTTGCCTTATGTTTTGAGGTGCTCCTATGTTGGATGCATATATATTTATAATTGTTATATCTTCTTCTTGGATTGATCCCTTGATCATTATGTAGTGTCCTTCATTGTCTCTTGTAACATTCTTTATTTTAAAGTCTATTTTATCTGATATGAGTATTGCTACTCCAGCTTTTTTTGATTTCCATTTTCATGGAATATCTTTTTCCATCCCCTCACTTTCAGTCTGTATGTGTCCCTAGGTCTGAAGTGGGTCTCTTGTAGACAGCATATATACGGATCTTGTTTTTGTATCCATTCAGCAAGCCTGTGTCTTTTGGTTGGAGCATTTAATCCATTCACGTTTAAGGTAATTATCGATATGTATGTTCCTATTACCATTTTCTTAATTGTTTTGGGTTTGTTTTTGTAGGTCCTTTTCTTCTCTTGTGTTTCCCACTTAGAGAAGTTCCTTTAGCATTTGTTGTAGAGCTGGTTTGGTGGTGCTGAATTCTCTTGGCTTTTGCTTGTTTGTAAAGCTTTTGATTTCTCCATCGAATCTGAATGAGATCCTTGCCAGGTAGAGTAATCTTGGTTGTAGGTTCTTCCCTTTCATCACTTTAAATATATCATGCCACTCCCTTCTGGCTTGTAGAGCTTCTGCTGAGAAATCAGCTGTTAACCTATGGGAGTTCCCTTGCATGTTATTTGTCGTTTTTCTCTTGTTGCTGTTAATGATTTTGCTTTGTCTTTAATTTTTGCCAATTTGATTACTATGTGTCTCGGCGTGTTTCTCCTTGGGTTTATCCTGCCTGGGGCTCTCTGCGCTTCCTGGACTGGGTGGCTATTTCTTTCCCATATTTGGGAAGTTTTCGACTATAATCTCTTCAAATATTTTCTCAGGTCCTTTCTCCCTCTCGTCTCCTTCTGGGACCCCTATAATGTGAATGTTGGTGCATTTCATGTTGTCCCAGAGGTCTCTTAGGCTGTCTTCATTTCTTTTCATTGTTTTTTCTTTATTCTGCTCTGAGGCAGTGAATTCCACCATTCTGTCTTCCAGGTCACTTATCCGTTCTTCCACCTCAGTTATTCTGCTATTGATTCCTTCTAGTGTATTTTTCATTTCAGTTATTGTATTGTTCATCTGTGTTTGTTTATTCTTTAAGTCTTCTAGATCTTTGTTAAACATTTCTTGCATCTTCTCGATCTTTGCCTCCATTCTTTTTCCGAGGTCCTGGATCATCTTCACTATCATTATTCTGAATTCTTTTCCTGGAAGGTTGCCTATCTCCACTTCATTTAGTTGTTTTTCTGGGGTTTTATCTTGTTCTTTCATCTGGTACATAGTCTTCTGCCTTTTCATTTTGTCTCTCTTTCTGCGAATGTGGTTTTCGTTCCACAGACTGCAGGACTGTAGTTCTTCTTGCTTCTGCTGTCTGCCCCCTTGTGGATGAGGCTATGTTAGAGGCTTGTGCAAGCTTCCTGATGGGAGGGACTGGTGGTGGGTAGAGTTGGCTGTTGCTTTGGTGGGCAGAGCTCAGTAAAACTTTAATCCGTTTGTCTGCTGATGGGTGGGGCTGACTTCCCTCCCTCTTGGTTGTTTGGCCTGAGGCTACCCAGCACTGGAGGCTACAGGCTCTTTGTTGCGGCTAATGGAGGACCCTGGGAGGGCTCACGTCAAGGAGTACTTCCCAGAACTTCTGCTGCCAGTGTCCTTGTCCCCTCGGTGAGCCACAGCCACCCCCGCCTCTGCAGGAGACCCTCCAACACTAGCAGGTAGGTCTGGTTCAGTCTCCTATGGGGTCACTGCTCCTTCCCCCTGGGTCCTGGTGTGCACACTACTTTATGTGTGCTCTCCAAGAGTGGAGTCTCTGTTTCCCCCAGTCCTGTCGAAGTCCTGCAATCAAATCCTGCTAGCCTTCAAAGTCTGTTTCTCTGGGAATTCCTCCACACTTTGCCAGACCTCCAGGTTGGGAAGCCGGACATGGGGCTCAGAACTTTCACTCCAGTGGGTAGACTTCTGTGGTGTAACTGTTCTGCAGTTTGTGGGTCACCCACCCAGCGGTTATGGGATTTGATTTTATTGTGATTGCACCCCTCTTACCATCTCCTTGAAGCTTCTCCTTTGTCTATGGATGTGGGGTATCCTTTTTGGTGAGTTCCAGTGTCTTCCTGTCGATGACTGTTTAGCAGTTAGTTGTGATTCCCATGCTCTCACAAGAGGGAGTGAGTGCATGTCCTTCTACCCTGCCATCTTGAACCAATCTCAGAGACATATTTTTTTTTCAGCTACATCATGGGAAGACATTGATTTTTAACCCTCTGTTTAACACTCACTGTTATTGTTCTCATTTACTTCTATATCAAATTGTTTGTTAGTTTAATTCCCATCTCTCCGCCACACCTTAAGCACCACAAGGCTAGGGACTTTGCCTCGGCTAACCTCTGATGTTGAGAATAGTGCCAAACACAGATAATGCATCCCAAAATAATTCTAAATGATTGAATTAAGGATTACATTAAGCCAATAGTATTTTAAGTTATCTATTTACTTTTTTGCTCCTTAAAATCCTTTGTTTAAATGAAGAAGCCAAATGGAAGGACTGAGATGAGTTTGAAGCTGAGCCCTTGTGTATGAGGCAGGGGTGGGAGGCTGGGAGCTCTTGTCCTTGGTTCTCCAATCCCTTCTGGTGATATGCACTAGAGATTGGAGGAACTGTCTGAAAAAAACACTTTAATATCTTGGCTCAAATTAGCTACTTGGGAGAACTAGGGCACAGAGAAATTTGGAAGAAATGAGGCACTGAACAGACACATTTTGACACATGAGCTGGGGCAGGGAGTAGAGACACGCAGTGGTGCACCTGGCTCTACAAAGAGAGCATGTGGTTGCTGCAGGCTGGAGGAGCTATACAGGCTAGAGGACCGAAAAGTGAACATGGCCTCTCAGCATCACACGGTCTATCGTTCCCAAAATGCATCCTTGGCCCCTAAAAAGAGTGAGGCTGAAGGTTTTCTTTTATCTTCATCTGGGAATGGGAAAGGTTGGAGAGGGCAGTGCTTAGAAGTACAAGCTCTGCAATCAGAGCCAGGAAACAACCCAGGATCTACTGCTTCTCAGCCATATGATCTTGAATGGGCTGCTTAAGCTCTCTGAACCTCATTTTCCCTGTACAGTGGGGATGACAATAATGCCTACCTCACAGGTGTTGAGTATTGTGAGATAATTCACATTAAGCACTTAGTACATCATCCGTACATTGGCATAGCTTGCCATAAATTGCAATGATTACTAAGTATTATTAATTACCTTTATTAATAATTTATTAAGTATTATTTATGTGTTAAGTATTTATTTAAGTATTTGTTTATTAAGCATTATTATTATTTGAGTATTTCAGTTTGCAGATTTGAAGCTCAGGCTGTTCTTGGGTAATTGATCATTTTCCATTTCCTGACCCTCTAGCAAAATGACCTTTGAACCAGGCCAGAGAAGAATTCATTCATTCATTCATTCACTCACTCATTCAGTCAGGAAATATTAAGTAACTACAATGACTCAGAAACTGTTCTAGCAAAAAAGGATAAAGAAGGACATAAGACAAAGTTCCTTTTCTCATAAAGCTTCCCTTTTGGTGGTGGAGACAAAAAATAAGCAGGTGAGCTCTCTTTGGGGAAATCCTGGAAGTGCCCATTCCCTTCTGTGTTTATTCTTCACCTTTGGTTCACTCTTCTGGTATGAAGTACACCTTAGGAGCTTAACCTGAGTGCCACTCTGCTGTAGCAAGGGTCTACCATCACGACAGCCCTCCAGCATCACAGGGGGGCCACCCCAGCCCTCCCACTGCATGCCTGTGGCGATTTCCTAAGGGGGTGTCAAAGGCCTATTCCCATGTGGTCTGTGATGATGATGATTGATAATGACGAAGATGATACTATTAGAAGAAACTACCATTTGTAAAGGCACTCCTCAGTGGTAGGTATTGTGTGTGCTGTTTTATACAGATCACCTTATTTAAATCCTCACTGGAACCTACAAACTAAGTTCTGTTATGATACCCATTTTAGAGACAAAGAAAGTAAGAAGCAGAGAGATTATGAAACTTGTGCCAAGATGCTGCTTCTAAGGGGCCCAGCTGGGATTTGATCTGATACAAAGCCCCGGCCTCAAACCCATGCTGTGCTCCCTGCGCCATGGGTTCCCAGAAGGCCTTCAGTGAGCATGTGTGGCACCCCCAGCAGATGCTGCAAGGAGAGCCCGGTGTGTGAGGACCTGGGCTGGTCTGCCCACAGCTGGCTGACGCCCTCGGGCAGGACATGCCACACCCTGGGCTCGGCACTGCTGTGCCCAGGCTGACTAACCGCTGACTTCATTCGCATGAGGAGGGGGGCCTGTTCTTCCTCAGGATTCTCTGTGTGAGTGAGAACCTGCCACCCGCCATCAAGGCTGTATAGCCTCAAGGGGGAGAGAGGAAGTGGTTCGACAGCTTACTGGTTGGGAGACTTTGGGCAAGTCATTTAGCCTCTCTGAGCCTCGCCTTCCTTACCTGTAAAAGAGCACTCAAAATAAAACCCGCCTCACAGGTGATTGGCAGGAATTAATAGAGATAATGCAGGAAAGCACCTGGCATAGTGTCTGATATGTAAAGAGAACCAAACTGCTAGGAAGGGAGGGAGAGAGAAGGAAGAGATAGACTTTACATCTAGGCTAACGATCATGTCTCCCTGGCTAAGCTCCTTCTCCCCATACCTCAATGTCCCCATTTGCAAAAAGTGCGGACCTCTGCAAAGTGCTGACCTCTCAAGCCCTTCAGTTCCCAACCTCTGGAAGTCAGTGGGTCTCTGCAGAACAAAGAGACTCCATTAAACAAGCAGAGACAAGTCCCTTCTAAACTGCCATTGACACGTTTGCAAAGCTTGCCGCCCGGGGCTGGCATTCAGTCAGCACTCAGAAACGGGGCAGGGAGGAGTTGGGCCTTCTTTGGGCTCCTCATACACTCAGGGGCCCTCCCGCCTGCCCCAGAGACTTTCTACAGGCTGTTCCCTCTGCCTCAGACTCTTCCCTCTTCTCTTTATCATATTAACCACTTCTGACCTTCCCATCACTGTCCGGTCCCATGTTCTTCCAAGACGGTGCCCCTGGCCTCTTTGACTGAGCCAACACCCCCTCCCAACATACATGCTCATAATAAGGTGGACTTGCCTTCCTAATAGTTAAGATTCCCCAGACTCAGCAGTATCTGGCTCACAGCAGATACTCAGCAAATATTGATTACAAATGAATGTATGAATGGATGAACACTCCAGAAAATTAATGACCCCAATTCTCAAAGCGGGGGCCCGGCGTCTGCCTGGGCCGCCAGTGCTGGGCCACAGCCCTCTTCCTGCCCTCCTCGTTCTCCACCCAGCGCCTCACCTTCCCTACTCCCGGGCCTGGCATCCTCACAGGCCCTCAGTCTTCCAAGCGGGGCCTGCAGTGAAAGCAGGAGGGGAGAAACTACAACCCTTGCTAAGGTTTAAAGATGCGTTCACCTGAAATTGCACAATTCATCCGGCAGGCTCTGCAGGAATGTGGCATTTGGAGAAATTACACCTCTGAGCTGCCAGGATATATTCCAACAGCCAGGACCAGAAGTTGGCCCAACTGGGACCCATCCAGAGAGCAGCAAATATGCACCGTGAGCTCCCGGGCAAAGCATTGCCATTTCTCAGCGGGACATTCAAGAATTTCTGCCTATCTGAGGGTCCCTTCTGTTTGGTTCTTGGGTAATTCTTGTCAGATGGTTTCCAGAACCAGTACTGGAAGGGGAGGAAGGAGAGGAGCAGTCCATGTAATTATTGCCAGCGCTTTGGGCTATTGTACTCTAAGCTGTTCCTAGTTGGGCTTGGGAGGTAAAGGGTGGTAAGAGCACAGCTCTGGGATTTGCATACCAAATGAAGGCCAGTCTCCTCCCTGCTCCATTTCCAAGTGCTGACCTTGTATCTGACCCTGGCTGGGCTTTGAGCTTTACAACCCCATGACCCAGCTCACCAGCACCAAATTCTGGCTCTCAACACTTACTAGCTGTATAGCCTTGGGCAAGTTTCCTCACTTCTGTGTGCCTCAATTTTCTCACCTATAAAATGGGGGTGATAGTAGTGAGCCATTCTTCACAGGATTAGTTTCAAGATTTAAAAAGTGACTCATCTCCACCAGAAGGTTACAACTGGAAGCCTGAGGTCTGACTCAAATCTGCAGATGTGTAATAGAGGAATGGATAAAGAAGATGTGGTACATATATACAATGAAATATTACTCAGTCTTGGAAAGGAATGAGATTGGGTCATTTGCAGAGACATGGATGGACCTAGAGAGTGTCATACAGAGTGAAGTAAGTCAGAAAGAGAAAAGCAAGTATCGTATAATAACACATATATGTGGAATCTAGAAAAATGGTATTGATGACCTTATTTGCAAAGCAGAAATAGAGACACAGACGTAGAGAACAAACGTATGGATACCAAGGGGGAAAGGGGTGGGGTGGGAGGAATTGGGAGACTGGGATTGACACATATACATTATTGATACTCTGTATAAAATAGACAACTGATGGGAACATACTATATATCACAGGGAACTCTACCTAATGCACTGTGGTGACCTAAATGGGAGGGAAGTCCAAAAGGGAGGGGATATCTGTGTGTATGGCTGATTCATTGTGTTGTGCAGTGGAGGCTAACACAACATTGTAAAGCAACCATACTCCAATAAAAATAATTTTTAAAAATCTGTAGATGTGTTTACTTCTTTCTGTCCACCCAATGTTTTTAGAAAGGAAAAAAGAGACTGAATTATAACCAATATTTAAAAATACGAAGATGTCAGAAGGTAAATTTGTGTTGTCTCTTGAAAAAAACATATCAGATCATATAAAGGCCCTGATGCCCTTCTGCCTGGAAACAACCAGCTGGGACTGTACACGTGCCACACGTCCCCTCTCCACTTGCCCCACAGGTTATCAGTCTCCCCAGGCACTGCGGTAACAGGCACTGCCCCTTCACTTTTATGTTCCCTGCAGACACTGCTTTTGTAACCCCCGTCTCCACTGAATACCCAACATCTCACCAGGGCAGCAGCCATCTTGGTTAAGATATCTGTGACAAAGTCATCTGTTCGGCTGGTAGGGACAGAGCCTACAGCCTTGTGGCTTAATTGAGAGGGAAGAGAGCAAGCCCAACACGACAGTAGTTGTGAAACGTGTGCACATGTTCAGATGCATGGGTAGATACATGGGTTTAGGAACCCTAGAATGAGGTTTTTAAAACTAGACCTTAACCTAAAAAGTTGGGATCACTTTTAAGAGCTTGTTGAAATAATGTCAGTCCCACGGGGAGGGGGCTGCATTGACAGAGGACTGGGAAGTAGATTAACTCATATCCCTTTAGAGACATGGCAACTGGACTAAGAAACTGCTGAGTGATGGAAGAAGTCAGATCAAATAAGTGATGACCTGTCACAACTAAAAAGAGTGGCTGTTAATAGGAAATATTCCTTCTCGGTGGGAGGGGTTCCTGCAAAGAGCCCGGAGGTCAACTGAAAGTGTATGAAATATAACTGGTGAAATAGCTCAAACATTTCTGCATTGATTCACTGGTGGGATTGTTTGGAAACAACTGCATGATTGCATGAATCTGGGACATCATAGCATTTTTGAGCTGCAGCAGGGCCCTGGAGCCCGTCTGACAAACATTCCATAATTGTGGAATCCAAGGCTTAGAGAGGAGAGTTCCCATTTATTTGGACCCACAATTCTTAGAACAATTTTCAGAGTGAAAATCAAACTTCCACAGACCAGTGTATATGAGGTAACTTGGGGCCTTGTTACACTATACATTCTAATTCAGTAGATATGGCGCATGACCCAAAGTGATGCTTTTCTAGCAAGCTCCCAGGTGATGCCATGACCACTGGTCCAAGGACCACACTTCACCAAAAGTACATGGGAAATTCAGATTGAACGTAGCAAACCTGATGGTAATCTCAAAACCAACCCTTTCTGGGTCAAGGGAAGCAAACCCTTGGGGAACGCAGGGAGGAAGCTTGATTCCTAGAAGGCTGAAACCAAACTGCAATGATGATGCTCTTAAAAAATCCCCCAGCAAAGGATTTCATCATAGGTCACCATTCTCCTGCAGATGTTTCCTGTAAAATCACAGACTATATTTCCTAATGACCCCACTTAGAAAAATTCTCATATGCAAGACTCCAGGGGGGCAGGTGAGGCATGGAAAATAACCGCCGTGAGCGCTTTCTTCTCATTCCCTACCATGTGGTCTTGAGATTCCAAAGCCAGGTCTCCTGGGATGACTCAGGCAAAAAGCCAGCAGCTCCCTGCCAAACTCAGCCAGAAGCCAAGCAGAAGGTCATTCAGGAGAACCTTGCTCCCTGTACCAGAGAACTCAGAAGTGGGGCGTCTGGGCTGGCCAGTGCGGATTCAGGCTACTCACAGCTTGAGCGTCTGATCTCAAGTTTTATATTTGGCCCTCAGCCGCCATCATCTTGCTCAGTACCAGAACTGTAAGATGTGACATATCCAGAGCAGGGGTCCTTAGCCTCAGCCCTCGGGACACTGGGGGTTGGTGAATTTTTGTTGGGGGGGGGCAGGGTGTTTAGCAGCATCCCTCACTTCCATCCACTAGATGCCAGTAACAGTCCCCCACCGAGATATGATTTCCAGACGTGGCCAAATGTCCCATGGGGGGCAAAATTGCCCCCAGTTTGAAAACCACTGGCCTATAGTTGGATGCAGAGGTTCAAATCCCGGAACTCATGCTTATTATCTGTGAGGCCTTGGGCACATTATTTATCTATCAGACATCAGTCTCTCCATCTGCAAAAAGGACATACAAACAACACTAACGGTAACTTTATTGCCTCGTAAGATCGTTGAGAGAGTAAGACAACTAATGCATGCAGAGCTCTCAGAACAGTGCCTGGAACTAAAAGGCTAAAGAAGTGTCTGCGGTGCGTATTGCCTGCTTGACCCCTCTCCCATCATTGTCACCAAGCCTGACGCAGACCATCACTCCAGATCCAAACCCTGTGAGACCAGTTTGCTCAGTTTTACAAATCTTGACCTTTTAAGCCCCTTAGTTCTCTCTCTTTATTGTCTGAGAGCTAGGGAAATGCTTTCCCCTGAATTTCAAAAGAGACAGTGAGAAAGAAAGTGGGAAGAGTGTGAATTGAATCCCCAAAGAGTCCACATATGAGAGGTTCTTTCTGTGCCTAAGGATCTTATATTCAGTTTCTCCTGGAAAGGTGCGCTGATCAACTCTCCCAGCGCAAGGTGAAGCCACACCAGTTCCCTCCAATCCCACCCTCCCCAGCCCTGTGTCCTTGTGATTTGTCTGTCTGTCTGTCTCTCTCTCTTACACACACATACACACAAACACACACACCTAGGAGAAGCAGGAAGAGGAGATTTAGACATTTATTTTGCTTTGGCAAATCTGCCCCTGATCTAAGAAGCTGAAGACTTTTGTTGGTTTTAGAACCCCAATCGGAAAAACACCCTAAATCATTTATTTGTTTTGCATGAACTCTTTTTTATTCTGCTTTTAGAATTGGTCAGGGACAGCAGACACGTGGCTTTGGTCTGTAGGGCAGCTTTGTATCTAGCAGACTTTTATAGTGTCAGCACTGACTGCCATTCCTCAGCCAAGAAGAAGCAACCTCTGTCCTCTTATGAGGATCCTGAATTCCAGACCATTCCACAAATCCCAGGGGGTGGTGGGGCGGTAGGGAACGGGCTGAGTGCACCGTGACATCCACCACAGCTCAGTGTGGGGATCCGGGGCTGAGAAATAAGATTGTAAACACCACCCTGGCAGCATTTCCATCAGAGCAAGAGAGGCAAGGCTGAGGGGATCTCAAGGGAGCCTGGGAAAATCAACACCATGCCTGGGCATATTTTCGAGATGGGCAGAATAAAATGAAAAAAAAAATGGTTTAAGGAAGATAATGACCCAAGAAACAACATCAGTACAATAAACAAGAGATTGCCAAGCTGAAAATGCAGGTTGGAGGTTAGGCAAATTCTTACACATAACAAACAAGCAATTTAAATGACTCCTGGACAGTCTCCAAGGCATCATCTGAAGTACCACCTTGAATTTATTTTGCAGCAGTTGCCATGCCAACAGGAAGACTGTATTCCAAAGGGTAAATGGATGCTCCACCCGCAAGCTGCCTTGCACCTAATGTTTCAACCATATTGGTTTTCTCACTGTTCCCCAGGCCTGCATGCGCCCTCCCATCCCCCCAACACCCTCAAAAGTTGTCTTAGAGGTGAAGTCTTCCATACCCTGAATTCCTGCCTCTGCTCTGCACTCAGAATTCTCTGTTTACACCCCTGAAAATGTGGCATGCTGGCTCTCAGGCTAGACCGGGAACACTCACCCCGACATGGCTGGGAGTGTATCCAGTCCGCCCTTGAGCTGAGCCTGGTACCTGCAATACCACAGGTGATGTAAAAGGTTGGATTGGTGAATGCCAAAAGATTCCTCAGAAACCGTATCTCCTGCCCAGTGTGGTTTTCAGGTTGCATTTTTTTTTTTAAGTTACACAGAAAGGACTAAAGAAAATGTTTCACACCAGAGTAGATGCTTAATAAATATTTGTTGAATGGAACAAAGGAATAAATAGAGCGAATCAACATCAGATGCACTGGGTCTTTACAACAATCTCTCTTTACTCACATCTAATGTTTACCTGCTGAAGACTGGGCAGTATTTCACAACAGAATTAGTCACCCAAATCGGTTACTAATTACTGTCAGCTACTGGCCAGGACTTGTTTGAAGCTCCTCCCTCACATTCTCTCCCATCCTCACAATACCCTGCAAGTTTGGTTCTATTTGCTGTGGAGGAAGCTGAGGCTCAGGAAGGAAAAGTAAATCTGCCCCCCCCCAACCCTACATTAAGATAGGAGGAGGCACAGTGGGCTTTGAACCCAGGTCTGTGCGGTCTCTGGGCCCGCTCCGCACTGAGGCTAAGGGCCAAGCCTCCAGATCAGATGACTTGAACTTCAATTCTAGCCTCACCGCATTACCATCTCTGCAACAGTGAACACACAGCATAAGCGCTCTCCACCTCCCATTCCTGGAATGTGAAATGCTGGCCTCCTCCTCAGGTGTTGATGGGGATAGGGAACAGATCAGACCCCGCACTGGAAGCACTTACTCTGTGCCTGGCACATACACGCCAGCTGGTGAACAAGAAAACAATGACTACTGGCGATGCTAGGCCTTGCACAAAGCAGCGTGTACTTTCCAGTTTTGGAAATATATCCTCTAGACCACTCAAGGACAAGGATCAGCTCTGTATTTACATGATTCAAAACACAGGGCACACCCACACAGACACTTAGACAGTGGGTTCTCCTGTTCGCGAATGACCCTCTCGTTTTCCTTTTAAGAAAAGAATAAATGCCATTATATGATATGTGGGCATGCTTAAACATGTATATGAATATCAATATATAAGTTTGCTTATGTTTGGTTTATTTATATTGTTAATGCTTTAGAATCTTTATGTTTCAATCACTGGCGAACAGAAGGATTGCTTTTCTATCTTTAGCAGACCTTGTTTCCGTCTTGCTTCCTTTTGCATCACAGATACATATCAACATGATTTCTGACTTCTCTCTTAATTAGTGGCCTAGTTTCAAAGCAGAAAGCAAGGGAAATGTCTTGGTAAGTGAAGACAGGGAGAAAGAGGAAATAAGGGGAAAGAATCAGAATCTTGAGGTGCTCGTGAACTCAGGCCAGCCTTGGAATATGGGCGAAAGGGACACGCAGTGCTGAAAAGTTCTTCCACTGTATCTCAAATTCTAAGCCTCCAATGTCAAATGCTCTTTGTACTGATCCACTTGGGAAATGAGAGCGCTCAACAGCCCTTGAAATTTCTTATTTTGGACACGTCTTAGGTAGAGGAGCTGAGAGCATGTACAGCAGCACGCAATTTTGATAGGCGACTCGTCTTAGGCCCTGTAACTAAAGATAATTGTACCATCTGTGTGGACCTCCTGGCTGGAGGTGCCTACTGCTTGATTCCTGCATCAGCATGCAACTACCTTAAAAAGCACCGAGAGGGAGAAGCAGCAAGTGAATTCTTCAAGGGAGATTTAGGAGATGAGCAGAAGCGGTGTAAGAAATGAATGTCTCGGCCTCGGAGCAAATGAAGCCAAACTAGAATCAGCTGTGACGAGAGTGCAGCTTGTTTGGGAAGAGACTCCTCTGACTGTAAAACTGCAGGAGCTGCTGAGGACAACGGGACGCTGGCTCGCATGAGAGCTGGTGAACAGGATGAACTCCCGGGACTCAGAAGCCACTTCACAGGCTTCTCATGTGAATTTCCTGGTGCCCAGCACTTCAGGAGGGACACAGTAAGTGATCAGTAACCATTGCCAAGAATATCTATGTTGAAGAGGAAACGTTTATGTCCATGTAAGTTTTTGGAGGCAATATGGCAGAAAAGGTATCAGAATCAAGAGACTGGAAAGAACCAGAAAGGTCTGCATTCAAATCTCTCCCTCACTACTTACTAATTATACAGACTTAGGAGAGTAAAGCTACCTTGGTCTTTCTGTCTATAAAATGGGGATAACACTAGGACCTACCTTGAAGAGGTAAGTGAGGATTGAAATGTGAATAAAGCACATTGCATAGTGGCTGGTAGACTGTGGTGCTCAAACAATGGTAACTGTTGCTGCAGGTGAGAATAAAAAATTAAGATGCTGAATTAGTGTGGTTTGACTGGAGAAAAACCATTTCAGTGCATAGTAGGTACAGGATGTGTCCGGTTTTCCCTTTTGACTGGAGAACAAGTCATTTGTCCTTCGAAAAGACACACTTAAAGTTGAGAGAATGATTACCACATGTTATACAAATAAATCTCTTTATCAGAGAAGATTATGGTTAGCAGTGTGCTGGTAAATGTCCAACAACTGATGTACCAAAAATAATTATGCATAAATAAAAATATAATTTTATTATAAGTTTTACTGATACAAAGGATACGCAGCACACAATTTACAAGTAATAATAAAACATACAATATTCCTTCTTTTAAATTCCAATTGATTGTTATAGAATGCTTTTTCGGTATTTGCTGAAGTCTTATATTCATAGCCATTCAACCTTGATTTAAAACATATTTCTAGGATAACTACTGATGCAACACACTCTTAAGTGTAACCTGCATTATTAACATTTTTCCATCAGCTTCTTAGATCTAGACAATCAACATAACAATGAATCCAGTCACAGTTTGTAGCTTTTGCTAATTTCCTGGCGTAAATACTCTCACCAAGGTCAGTTTCTAGCTACTAACAGAATGTCAGTGAAAGTGGAATTGAGAAAGATGTTTTAGTGGTATACCATTATACGGTATTTTACTGTACAGATAGAATAAATAACCTCAAAAGCAGCGATAGTACTAAAATGTAGTAAAATAATTAGGAATTGATGGGTGTTGAATCTTTATAACCTTTGTTTCTAATGTAATCTATTTAATTGTACATTTATATTTAATTTTTAATTAAGGTTGTGTTTAACAACTGGCTCATAAAATTCCTGAAGATTGAAGAATTGGCTCTGCCAGTGGGCGCTGATTACAGCACACCGCCTTGGGAGCCAAGCATCTGTCTGACCCACAGCTCTACTGTTTTATGCCGAAAGGAACTTTACGAGGAGCTATATCTTCTTTCAAAATCTCGCCTCACCCATTTGATTCTCTCCACCCTTCTCTCATTGTCTAATGAGGTTCCCCAACCTCTTTCTCTGCCCTTTCTTATTACTCCTGTTGTCACCTTAGTCAGTGCCTTGGCCACTTTACATTTGGTCCACTGCAGAACACTCCTGTTTCCTGTTTCCTGTTTTTTTTCTTCCTCTACATCACTGTAGGTTTTCTTCCCAGATTCATTTTCCCCACATGCTCCCTTAGGCCAATGTCCTTCCCCAAAGCCTTCAAAGGTCCTTTCGAGCTTGTAGGATAGAGTTCAAACCCTTTAGAAGTTCTGGAGATGGCTGCAGAATAATGTGAATGCACTTAATGCTACAGAACTGTATGCTTAAATATGGTTAAAATGGTATATCGTACTTTATATATATTTTACCCCAATAAAAAAGTCCTTAGAAAGACAACCAAGGCCCTAAACAATCTGCCTTTGTTTAGAAATTACTAAACTTATCTTTTATTTTCATTATCACTGCTACTCTGCTCACTGATCCCATGTGCTGGGCACAGTCTTGAACAGTCTACGTTGACCCTCACTGTAATCCTATAAAGGAAGTATTGTTATTGCCACCATTTTGCAGATGACAAAACTGAGGGTAAAACACCATGAAGGTCATCCCTCCCAGAGTGTTGATTTGGTGCTTTTATCAATAGCTATGCAAATATAACCACTCGGCCATCATCATTTCTCTATGATAGCTTTCCATTTAAGAGCCAGGCCCACGATGACATAAGTGAAGCACTCCCCTTGAATAATAAATAAAAGGGGTAATAAAGATAAATAATAGTTTAAGGCAATATCTTAAAAATAAAAATTAATGCAAAAATGATAGGCAAAATATTAACATTTTAAATAAGAAAAGTATCTGACCCTGCACTTAGACAACTATGTCTCACTCACTTCACCCTAATCCTGGATCTGATTCCAATAAAACCTTGTTTACCAAATCAGGCCATGGCCCAGGGCTCATAGTTTGCCAATTTTAATTTTTTAATATATTGCATAAAAATTATAATCTACCTTAATTACTGAGTTTCTTGGAGTCTCCCTAAATTTTGTGCCCGAGGTAAATATCTCACTTTCCTGACCCAGTTCTGGCTCTACTGTCCTAGCAGCTAGAAAGAAAGGCCCATATCGTTCTTCCTCTACTCCCCACCCCCACCCCTCAGGTCCTGATTTTTGTTCTTCATGCTTGTTCTACCCCAGGGAAATGTGGCTATTTTACACCATAGGAAATGATTTTAAAAGAGAGGAGAAAAGTCTGTACGAGCAAACTATTTGGCTATTATTGTTACAATAGAACATTTCTAGAACCCAAATTATGTTTCTACAGATTAAGAACTATGGAGATGCCTGGGTCAATAAAACACCAAGTCAATAAGAAAGGGTGTTGGTCTTTTTAGCCAAAGTTTTCATAAAAATTTTATACCTTGCATACCACTTAGACACTCTTTGAAAACATTAGCCCACCAGTGGCTTGATCTATTTACTGCTGAAAATACAATCACTGGCTGGCCGTACTAGGGGAAAAATAAACTGCCTTCATTTAACCTTTTAGATTTTGAGATAATCTGAGGCTGGTTTATACAAAGGAATGTTTCCTAGTCCATTCTTTAGGTAAGGAGGTATCCTCATGAGAAGTTGCTCCTTGTATCTTTTAATGATTAAATGCCTAGGGCTTTTACACACACACACACACACACACACACACACACACACACACACACACACACACTAGATTTCAAGATGACTAATTAAATAAAATGGATGGCATAGCTTTAACAAAAGGTCCAAAGTTGTAATCAAAGCACTGACTTAGTTCTGGGCTCGATGCTTTGAGTAGGCACTTTTCATGAGTTAAGCCAGGCCTGAGCAGTGTTCTCTAAGAAAAGATGCTGGGGCAACCCAGAACACCAAACGGGCACAGAAGGGGATCCTCCTATTAAAAACACAAAGAACAGAAGAACAAAACATAAAAAGAACAAAACAAATAAGTACATACATATCAGCGCTAGCAAGCAAAAGGTAATCCCCAGAAAGAAAGAAGGCTGCAAAATCTGAATAGACCTGATGCCATGGGGACCTTTTGGATGAGAGCCTGGGAGCTGGACTTCAGCCCACAACAGAAATAGTGGAGCCTTTAAACCCTTTTCTTTCTCTGAGAGGAAGACTAGAAAATCTCCTCTGTTCGCCTAGGGTTGCTGCATATAAGACTGCAATCTACTGGAGTTACAGGTGGGAGAAATAGTTACACACAAAGACATCAGAACCCACAGCCTACATCACATGATGATCAGGTATAGGTCCAAACTGACATGTGGCATGGGAACCCCCAGCTGAGAAACAAACATAAAAATAATTATAGGAGAATCCCATGTTTAACTACTCCATGGTGATAATTCTATAATCGAGGACATAAAGGACTTCCAAAAAAGTCCCCACCCCACCTGAACCCAACACCAGTGATAAGCCTAATGATTAAAAAAAAAAAAGATGATCTGCACAAGAACCATGAGGGAGAATCAGCTGATAGAGTAAGTTGGAGAATTCACATCTCTAGAACCGAAGACAATCATCTGATTGAAACTCTAAAATAAATGTGTTCAAAATCAAAAATAAAGGGCTTCCCTGATGGTGCACTGGTTGAGAATCTGCCTGCCAATGCAGGGGACACGGGTTCGAGCCCTGGTCTGGGAAGATCCCACATGCCGCGGAGCAACTGGGCCCGTGAGCCACAACTACTGAGCCCGCGCGTCTGGAGCCTGTGCTCCGCAACAAGAGAGGCCACGACACTGAGAGGCCCGCACACCGCGATGAAGAGTGGCACCCGCTCGCCACAACTAGAGAAAGCCCTCGCAAAGAAACGAAGACCCAACACAGCCAAAAATAAATAAATAACTTAATTAATTAAAAAAGAAAAAAATTTTTTTTTAAAAATCAAAAATAAAGAAGGCATAGAAACTGTAGAGAAAGAACAGGACATTACTGTTAAAGGATCATGAAGATTCAAAAGAGAACCAAATATAATATTTGCAGCAGAACGTATTATAGTTGTTAACTTTAAGACCATAATCAGCAAGTTTCACGTCATATCAGATACACCTGAAAAAAAGAATTGGTGAGCTGGAACTGAGGAGACCACTCAGAATACAGCACAGATAAAGAGATGACATAGAAGCAGTTAGGAGACAACAGGGACAGATTCCAAATCAATGTTTCATAGAAGCTCCAGAAGAAGAATGTATGAAGAGACACTATCACTCAGTTTGAGAATGTATGAATAATTTCTTTCTTTTTTTTTTTTTTTGCTTAGCAGACTTTTTTTTAATTATTAGAAAATATATATATATATATATAAGTATATATATTTTTGCAGTTGATTGAGTCCCTAAGACTCAACCCAAGCCCAGCCTGTAGCAGAGATCATTTTCTTTAGAACATGATGACTGCCCAGTCGGTCAGGGCCCTGGAGGAAGCAGGCTCAGTTGTAGTCAAACTATTTTAACATGGGCTAAGAAATCCAGCCCAGATAAATCACCTAGAGTATTAAAATCACATGGAAAGAGAGATATTAATGTGGACACCAAATTGCTTTTCAGATGTTGTTCAAGATAGTACCTTTGTAAAATGCAAAGTTATTTATAAATGTCAATAATGTTATCTAATCATTGGTTTAGCAACTAATAATTATGGATATGCCCAGCTCTGTGCTAAGCACTTTATAAGCATTTTCTCATTTAATCCTTACAATAGCCTTTTAAGATAAGTGTGTGTATACATATATATATATTTTTTAATAGATCTTTATTGGAGTATAATTGCTTCACAATACTGTGTTAGTTTCTGTTGTACAATAAATTGAATCAGCCATATGCATACATATGTCCCCATATACCCTGCCTCTTGAGCCTCCCTCCCACCCTCCCTATCCCACCCCTCTAGGTCATCACAAAGCACCGAGCTGATCTCCCTGTGCTATGCTGCCGCTTCCCACTAGCCATCTATTTTACATTTGGTAGTGTATATATGTCAGTGCTACTCTCACTTCACCCCAACTTCCCCCTCCCATCCTGTGTCCTCAAGTCCATTCTGTATGTCTACATCTTTATTCCTGCCCTGCAACTAAGTTCATCGGTACCTTTTTTTTTTTTTAGATTCCATATATATGTGTTAGCATATGGTATTTGTTTTTCTCTTTCTGACTTACTTCACTCTGTATGACAGACTCTAGGTCCATCCACCTCACTACAAATAACTCAATTTCATCTCTTTTTATGGCTCAGTAATATTCCATTGTATACCTGTGCCACATCTTCTTTATCCATTCATCTGTCGATGGACATTTAGGTTGCTTCCATGTCCTGGCTATTGTAAATAGTGCTGCAATGAACATTGTGGTACATGACTCTTTTTGAATTATGGTTTTCTCAGGGTATATGCCCAGTAGTGGGATTGCTGGGTCATCTGGTAGTTCTAGTTTTAGTTTTTTAAGGAACCTCCATACTGTTCTCCATAGTGGCTGTATCAATTTACATTCCCACCAACAGTGCAAGAGGGTTCCCTTTTCTCCACACCCTCTCCAGCATTTATTGTTTCTAGATTTTTTGATAATGGCCATTCTGACCACCATGAGGTGATACCTCATTGTAGTTTTGATTTGCATTTCTCAGAGGCACATGAAAAGATGCTCAACATCACTATACATATATATTTAAACACAGATTTTAAAATAGATGAGTAACCTGCCTTAGAGAAGTTAAGTCTCTTGCCCAGGGTCTCAGGGAATAGTGGAATTGGGACTCATCACAGATATGCTTGATGCCAACTGATCAATGAGTTTACTACTGAACGTGTAGAACACAGAGGAAGTAGATCATTACGATGAAGCAAAATAAACAAGACTGTCCATTAGGAACATGTAAACTGCAAGAAGTTTCTTAGATTAGCTTTGAAGCACTGCTCTCCTGAATCCAGGTCACCTGGAGAAGGTCAGCCTTCCTGACAGCCAGTGACTCCTGCACCTGGGTGGTCAGGGCAGAACTGAGTTCTTTCAAAGGATACAAAGAAGCACTTACACAGCCAGACCAGGTGTACCGATGGCAGAAAATTCATTTATCCTGGAGGTTTATAAATATTATTTGGTGGGGAAAGGGAAAGACAGCCTGTTTATTTTGAGCATGGAGTTGCATTACATTCATTTTTTAAAATGTCAGGCATATGCACGTAAAATGTGCCTGTTTTCCAGCAAGATGCTTTATCCATAGAACACTGAATTAAAAACAAATTGCTAATGGAGACACAAGTGAATGAATCAGAAAGAGAGTCAAAGGGAAATACCAACACTGTCTCTAGCTGAGCACATCTCGCAGGCTTTATTCCAGAAGAAGCCAAAGTGGGCTTCTCGGCACACGCGGTGCCAGGCACGATTTCTTCAGTATGCTCTCCACAAATGTATGATAAGCACTATTTTGAAGTCAGTGCTTTTAGCAAGCCTTCTATTTTTCACTGCAAAGAAACCCAATTTATTTTTTGTTCAAAGAAAAAGTGGAATCACAGCTATCTCCGCAGGAACTGATGAAAACATTGGCAAAACCTTCAGATAAAAGAGATCAAATTGCTTACCAGTCCCTCGTAAGAAAAAAAGTATATAAATATGTATTTCATTTTATTTTCTCTCACAGATGTTTTTGAAAGAAGGGAGTAGGTTTAGGGGAGTGGTTCTGACATTCTTTCTTCTAGTGGAAAAACCTTTAAAAGAAGCAATTCAGCATTTTAATAATTATACCAGGTCATCTGAAAAAAAGAGTATGTGACTTTCGCTTTGATTTCCATTTCTTTCCTTGCTCCATGATGGTTTTTCCTGTGCTGACAGAAACAGATTTCTGGCCCTCCAAGAAACCTCATGCACACAAGGCTAGCTTCCTGCTCGCTCTTTCTCAGAGTAACAAGCAATTTTAAGAGTTCTTTCTCTCTGTCTGAGGTCCCCCTGTGCTTGGGTGAAGATTATAGGTTAAACTCCACTGAAAGTAATTGAATTAGTTTGCCCTTACATTTCTGGTCAATACCCCTGTGTGTGGATTCAGGCTTTCTACTGAAAATTCTGCTTTCCCAGTGTTGCTTCCAAACTCAGCTGTGTACATAGATGTACAATTGCTGGTTTGGAGGTAAACAGGAGCAGAGAAATTTTTACATGCTACTCTTTAGTTTTTCGACTTAAATTTCAGAATAAATGTCAAGGGCAACCCCTAGTTATCATGATCCTGTTTCTCTCAGTTCAGCCTGACCTCTGTTTCCCTGTCTGGGAAGGTTTTTGTACACTAGGCTTGGAACTTTTCTATTGCTAGTGTCTGCTTGTAAGAAAAAAATCATAAGCTGGTGAGTGGGATAGAAAGGAGATGGAACACTTCCTCCAATGCCCAGAGCTAGTGCAGTTCTGTAGCTCTTTTTTTAAAGGCACTTGACCTGGCACTTATAGACACAAAGAATGTGGAGCTCAGCTCCACACAATGGACAACCAGCCTAAATTCACCTAAAAGCCACCAAGGCATGACCAGTTCACATCAAAATACATGGCACAAGTGACTTAACTCCTAGTCATGTACTCATGGCAGACATCATTAATCAATGACTACGTTGTTTTCCAGTAAATTCAGATGGGGCCTCTTGATCCTTCTCTACAATGCTCTCCAGGCAACTCCTACCAGTAGGATTTTCAACTCTCCTGGAGATCCTGATTTAATCACCTTCCTTTTCTGGGGACTTCGGGCAGATGATCTATTTACCTTACAAGGGAACAAGATACAGTAGTAAAAATTTTGAATAGAAAGGTCGAAGGACCAGGTCTGCGTCTCCACTCTGTGATCAGCAAGCCCTTTGCCCTTGGCCAAATAACTGGCCCTCTTTAAACTTCAATTTTCTAATCTAGAACAAGTAATTTGGGTTTGATCAGAAGATGTCAGTCATGACTGCAGGACCCCTGGGAGGAGCTTGATAATTGCAAGAGGGTCTCAAATCCTTGACATTCTAAACACTGTTTAAATATTAAGTGAATGACATTGCAACTAATTTTCCAAAGTAGATAGGTGTTGTTGCAATGAATAAGATACACATTTATCCAAAATCACTACTGAATTTATAGCAATTTTGTTGCTATATATTTTCTTAATCAATAGCTACCCAAAATAATAAGGTTACTCTTTATCTGTTGAAGCCTCAGCACCCTCATCTGTTAATAGCATAAAACACGAAGTCTATCTCATGGGATTTTTGTGAAGATCATGTGAGATAACGCGCAAAAGGGCTCAATGCAGGCCCTGCCTGGCCCTGGGTAAGTTCTAAAAGCACAGAGGAGAAACGGGCTTTCCAGGATACAGGAGAAGGAGAGGAAGATATTACCGCATCTGACCACACACTCTGCCTTCTCCCCACTGGAGAGGGATGTTAAGTGTGAGCCAAAAAGTAGGGGAGTATGATTTTTTTAAATACTCCCTTAAATTTAAGTGGTTAGGTAGTTCTGGGACATAGTTTGAGGGCTGGTTGTATAAGCCCTGGAGGGCAATGGTATCGCAAAAATCCCACTATTTTCCTGACTCTAACGGGATTCTAATTGCTGTAACTTCCTTTGTCTTGTATGTCACATTGTTTCAGTAAGTTTCCACATTCTTGGCTGACTACATTGAAAGTTTAATCTAATTCTACAGAGGCTGTGTGTTTGGCATCTTTCTTTCAGCCCATATCCCATTTAAAGGAAGCAGACAGCTAACATTATTGCCATCATATAGAGATCCACACTTTGTTGTTACAGAGGGGTCCCACATTTTAAAAGGCTGGGAACCAATGGGGCAAATGGTCTAGAAGCTTCTTAAAGTTCTACAACATAGTAGATTTTAGAGTTAAATGCAGCCATTATATAAAAGGCACTTTGAAGGGAGAGGTCTGGGAACAGAAATGCATCAGCACTAAATGGGATGGTCCTGTTCAATCCCTCTTATCACCCAACCTTGCATATCAGTAAAAACTAGTGGATATGCAAAGCCAGTACAGAGCTAGAGTGGGAAGAGAGCTCTCTATTCCATTTCCAATACTGCCAGTAATGCCAGAGGTCCACCAGTTTCTCTACCCAAAAACCTGGGAATGATCTTTGATTCCTCCATTTTCTTCTTGCTCTAAGGTCCAATCCATCAGTCAGTGCTGTCAATTTCCCCAAATCATTTCTCAGATCCATTCCCGCCCTTCACGTCCAAGCTCATACCCTTGCTACAACATCACCACTTGCCTATCTCTTTTTGACCATAGCAGCCTAACTGCTGTCCCCACTCTCTCTCCTGCCCTCCTCCAAGGTGCCCTCCACTCTGCAGTCAGAATAAACTTTTACATTATACCTTGTTGATGTCATTCTCCTACTTGAAATCCTCCGAAGACTTTCCAATGCATTTCAACAGTGTATAGAGCCACGTATGCTTTGACTCCTGCCTTATATCACCAACGTGATCTGTTCCTTTCTCCTCTTCACTCACCATGTCCAGCCACCTTCACTTAGTTCCTCATATGCATCAAGCTCTTTCCCCCTTGGGGTTTCATGGTAGGATATTTGCTCTTCTTGGAACAATCTTTCCCTCCCATTTCTCTTCCCACTAAAGCCTGCATCCCACCTCTCAAAGAGACCCACCCTGATCTGTCTAAAGAAGCTAAGGATCTATCTCACCACTTTGTGTGCTTCTTGAAAACACAGATTATTATTTTTAACCATTCATTTATTTTCCTCTTCCCTGTCTGTTTTGTTTGTTTCTACACTTTAGATTATAACCTCCTTAAGAGCAGGGACCTTGCCAGTTTTTTTTTTTTTTTTAAGATTATGATTATTTTTTAAAATTTTATTTTATTTTTTATACAGCAGGTTCTTATTAGTCATCCATTTTATACACATCAGTGTATACATGTCAATCCCAATCGCCCAATTCAGCACACCACCACCCTCACCCCCTGCCACTTTCCCCCCTTGGTGTCCATACGTTTATTCTCCACACCTGTGTCTCTATTTCTGCCCTGCAAACTGGTTCATCTGTACCATTTTCCTACGTTCCACATATATGCGTTAATATACAATATTTGTTTTTCTCTTTCTGACTTACTTCACTCTGTATGACAGTCTCTAGATGCATCCACGTCTCTACAAATGACCCAATTACATTCCTTTTTATGGCTGAGTAATATTCCATTGTATATATTACCACATCTTCTTTATCCATTCGTCTGTCAATGGGTATTTAGGTTGCTTCCATGACCTGGCTATTGTAAATAGTGCTGCAATGAACATTGGGGTGCATGTGTCTTTTTGAATTATGGTTTTCCCTGGGTATATGCCCAGGAGTAGGATTGCTGGGTCATATGGTAATTCTATTTTTAGTTTTTTAAGGAACCTCCATACTGTTCTCCATAGTGGCTGTATCACTTTACATTCCCACCAACAGTGCAAGAGGGTTCTCTTTTCTCCACACCTTCTTCAGCATTTGTTGTTTGTAGATTTTCTGATGATACCCATTCTAACTGGTGTGAGGTGATACCTCATTGTAGTTTTGATTTGCATTTCTCTAACAATTAGTGATGTTGAGCGGCTTTTCATGTGCTTCTTGGCCATCTGTATGTCTTCTTTGGAGAAATGTCTATTTAGGTCTTCTGCCCATTTTTGGATTGGGTCGTTTGTTTTTTTAATATTGAGCTGAATGAGCTGTTTATATATTTTGGAGATTAATCCTTTGTCCATTGATTCATGTGCAAATATTTTCTCCCATTCTGAGGGTTGTCTTTTCGTCTTGTTTATGGTTTCCTTTGCTGTGCAAAAGCTTTGAAATTTCATTAGGTCCCATTTGTTTATTTTTGTTTTTATTTCCATTACTCTAGGAGATGGATCAAAAAATATCTTGCTGTGATTTATGTCAAAGAGTGTTCTTCCTATGTTTTCCTCTAAGAGTTTTATAGTGCCCAGTTTTACATTTAGGTCTCTAATCCATTTTGAGTTTCTTTTTGTGTACGGTGTTGGGTAGTGTTCTAATTTCATTCTTTTACATGTAGCTGTCTAGTTTTGCCAGCACCACTTGTTGAAGAGACTGTCTTTTCTCCATTGTATATCTTTGCTTCCTTTGTCATAGATTAGTTGACCATAGGAGCGTGGGTTTATCTCTGGGCTTTCTATCCTGTTCCATTGATCTATATCTCTGTTTTTGTGCCAGTACCATATTATCTTGATTACTGTAGCTCTGTAGTATAGTCTGAAGTCCAGGAGCATGATTCCTCCAGCTCCGTTTTTTTCCCTCAAGACTGCTTTGGCTATTCGGGGTCTTTTGTGCCTCCATACAAATTTTAAGATTTTTTTGTTCTAGTTCTGTAAAAAATTCCATTGGTAATTTGATAGGGATTGCATTGAATCTGTAGATTGCTTTGTGTAGTATAGTCATTTTCACAATATTGATTCTTCCAATCCAAGAACATGGTATATCTCTCCATCAGTTGGTATCATCTTTAATTCCTTTCAGCAGTGTCTTATAGTTTTCTGTATACAGGTCTTTTGTCTCCCTAGGTAGGTTTATTCCTAGGTATTTTATTCTTTTTGTGGCAGTGGTAAATGGGAGTGTTTCCTTAATTTCTCTTTCAGATTTTTCATCATTAGTATATAGGAATGCAAGAGATTTCTGTGCATTAATTTTGTATCCTGCAACTTTACCAAATTAATTAACTCTAGCAGTTTTCTGGTGGCATCTTTAGGATTCTCTATGTATAGTATCATGTCATCTGCAAACAGTGACAGTTTTACTTCTTCTTTTCCAATTTCTATTCCTTTTATTTTTTTTCTTCTCTGATGGCTGTGCTAGGACTTCCAAAACTATGTTGAATAGTAGTGGTGAGAGTGGACATCCTTGTCTTGTTCCTGATCTTAGAGGAAATGCTTTCAGTTTTTCACCGTTGAGAATGATGTTTGCTGTGGGTTTGTCATATATCGCCTTTATTATTTTGAGGTAGGTTCCCTCTATGCCCACTTTCTGGAGAGATTTTTATCATAAATGGGTGTTGAATTTTGTCAAAAGCTTTTTCTGCATCTATTGAGGTGATCATATGGTTTTTCTTCTTCAATTTTTTTTTCTGTTTTTTGTTTTTAACTGAGGTGTCTCCAGAATCTAGAGGAGGGCCTGACACTCAGAAAACTCACAATAAATATTTGTTGAATCGACAGGAGAGATCACCATGATGATTATTTCTATTGAAAAATTTTCATTGCTGTTTACAAATGAACTTTGATGTGGGTTATGAAAAAGTTGTGGGTTCTTTCCCACTTAAGAGCCTCTAGTGCTCAATTATATGGTAGCTACTAGCTGCACATTACTTTTATATTATAGGACATTTCCACTGTCACAAAAAGTTCCATTAGACAGCACCCATCTAGCGTTAGGTTGAGCCGAATCAACCCCTTTCAGAGGAACTAACATGACGAACTGACTCCTCAGTTGCTTCCTAGCTCTAACAAGAACTAGTTATCACCTGAGGTCTTACAAAGCTATCCTCCAACATAAAACTGTTTCATTTATAATCCTCAGTCAGCTTGGTTTACCAGGTATGAAAAATGTGATTGACAATAGAGAGTGAGCCTCTTGCTGAGAAATATGAAAACCAGGAGGAACTCCTGCTACTCCATTCAAACGGTTTCTTTCCATTTCAGTTACAAAAGCCCTGTGGAAAATGCTAGTCTTTTATTACTAGACTATTGTTTAATATTTATCCAGCACCGAAAACTATGCCGAGAGCATGAACTGGAGCTCACGCTGGTCTCTGCCTTTTGGGACTTACATTTAATTAGACAGATGGGGAAAAATACCCAAGTGTGGTTCCCAATCACATTTATGAATAAGAAGCTGGACTGCTGCTTCTGGCAGGATATCACACTGACAGGAAGATGCTGCGTGAGGCACCTTTAATAGCGCTGGGCAGTGAACCCCGCCACCTCTGCTCCGTGCTGCTACCAGGATGCAAGTGCTGCTTGTAATACAACTGTCTCTGGCTTGCACTCCATTTGGGCTTTTGACTCTTCCTGGATCCCTCTTATCTTGGGATTGTGTCACCCCTGATTTAGTTTTCCATCCTTTCTGGTGCTATTACTGTCTCCTTTGCCCACCCTGTGAGGGTAGGTCCCATCCAGCTTTATTGTTCTCCTTCTCCCTTGAGCTGGCACATCTGTCTCAGAGCAAATACTGACACGTGTCTAAATGCCAGCTGGCCAACCTTGAGGGAAACTGGTCACATCTTTGCAGGGAGTGAAGGATGCTGCTGTAACCAGGAGGAACAGAATCCACGGTTCAGCCTGTGCCCTATTTTTTCATCCTTCTGGGAAGCTTCAAAACTTCTATCTATACCTTTTCTCCAAAGAGGTCTTCCAGTTGCATCTAGCAAAAGTCATGCTCCTTTTTTTCATTTTAACAGCTTTATTAAGATAAATTTTACATGCCATAAAAGTCATCCATTTTAAGAGCACAATTCAATAATCTTTTATTATATTCACAGAGCTGTGCAACCTTCACCACAATTTGATTTTAGACTATTTCTACCACCTCACGAAGAAATCTCAGTGCCCATTAGCAGTCACTCCTCATTCCCATCTCCAGCCTTAGGCAACCGCTAATCTACTTTCTGTCTCTATGGATTTGCCTATTCTGGACATCTACATAAATGGAATCATCCAATATTTGTTCTTTTGTGTCTGGCTTCTTTCATTTGGCATAAAGCTTCTGAGATTTATCCACCTTGTAGCATGTTTGAATGCAGCATTCCTTTCTGTCATGAGATACTATTACAGTTTATGGATATACCACAATTTGTGTATTCACTCACACTCACAATATTATGCAAAAATATAAATTACATCAAGGTCTTCATTAAGAAGCTTTTTGCCTTTTATGTATCTCAACAAAGCTCAGAAAAAGACTTCCTTTATAATATTTTCCTCAAGTTTCTATATGCTAGAAGATAAGCCCTTCCCTTATAATATGCACATAGTCGTACATCTTTCAGAAATCACTTTAAAGCAGATACACCCATAAGTCTCCAGGGTTTGCCAATGGATGGCAATTATTTTCTTGGGAGAGATTATCAGGCCAATTTCTGACAGGAATGATCACTAGTGATATAACCGAATACTGTCAAATCTCAATAAATGGCTCATTTTAGCTGAGGGCAATGGCAAAATTGGCAACAATAAAGTATTTCGATTTACAGTGAGGGTATAAAATATGGCACCTTCTTATATGCAGCCATATAAAATATTTACGGTGATGATATAGGTTGTTTATATTTAATAGGCTGTGTGTTCCCCAAGTCGCCTGCCTCTAGCTTGAGCTGATGGATGCTGCTTGGTTGCCCATGTGGGCTCTTGTTCAAGTAGCACCAAACTCACGACTCTCACTTCACAGGGATCATGCTCTGAAGACCCATGAGGAATGCTTGGCTACCTCCAGAGACTCATTTCTATGTATGGTGGGTGCTGACTCTCAGATGCCCTCCACGTGGTGGTCTCTATCTTTCTCTGCCCTTCTTCTGCCCCATCCGAGCAGCTGTAAATCCTTCTTCCTCTCCAATTCCCATTTCCCATAGCTGGAAGAATCCTGTCTCTCGGCATCACTGACTGATTGATTGATTTATCTATGCTCCCAGTTTGGCTGAAAAACACAAATCCACACACGGCTCTTCTAGATGGCCCAGAATCTCCTGCTTTCTCTCTTCCTTTTATGAAATTGATTAACTTGTAAACATCAGGGAGATAGTGTCATTTGCTTGTAACATATTGCTCTAGAGAATTATCCACAGTGGATACTTAAGTAGTTGTGACATAATTTTAAACACAATCTACAACTATAGGTCCCTACCCTGTGTTAGCTCATCTGTGGATTCTGGTCACAAAGATAGCTGTTTTGATTATAATTTCTTGCTGGTTTTTATTATTATTTAACATAGATTGATAGGACTAATTGAATGGCAACTCTGCCAGATATTCTACCAAGTGTCTGACATGCACGCTCTCTTAGCCTTACCAAGCTGCATTGTTTCCCCACAGATTGTAGATGTGGAGGTTGAGGCTCAGAGGCTGAACAAATGAGCCAGGGTCACAGAGCTAGGAAACAGTGGAGTGGAGGCATGAGTCCAGGTTCACTCTGATTTCAAAGGCCATGACCATCTCACAACTGCCCCCACCCCCAGCTTTTAGGTGACGTGATGTTCAGTTATGTCACTTATTTAAAGGTTGAGCACCTTTCACTAATAGCCAAGAGAGTCACCTGGGTTCAGCCATATTAGCTGTTGCATGACCCGGGCAAGTCAGTCAACTGTCAGTGTACACTTCACCCTCAGAAGAATGGTCATAAATGGAGACCGCAAGGGGCTCAAAAGGAAAACACTCTGCCATTCTGAGAGGTCAGTGTCCTGTTTCTGCAGGTCTATCCTTATCTGAGGAGAATACCTTCCTCACCATCTACCCCCGGGGTACGTATTCTTCTGAGATATTCTTGAGCAGCCAGAAGCCCACATTTCCTCTCAGTTGCCTCTAGGACTTAAAACCTGTCCCAAAGATCCACCTGGGAGTCCACACCTTTGTGAAGAAGGAATGTCCTCTCCCATGCCTCCCCGGGTGCTCTGTGAATCCACTCGCACCCTTTGTGTCTGCTGCAAATAACAGCCTGCTGCTTCGTAGTTGTGGTAATGAACTCCTTCAGGTCCACGGCAGGTCTGAGAGGGGCAGCTGTTCTTACAGTCTCTGGGGTTTACTGCCTTGCTTCCCATTTGTCCCTTTCACACTGAAGATTCTTGGGCTCAAGCCCTCTGGTGACTGCCACACTGAGCTGACCCTGCCAGGCTGACCTAAGTCCTGAAGACACACTTGGTAGGATATGATGTCACCACTGCTATTTAATATTTATCAAGGGCACTCAGCACACTTGGCACCACTCAGACAGGCAATGTTCGCAGCCTCTCCTCCTTCCTTCCTTCCTTGCCACGAAGAATCTGACCGTGGGGGACTTAACTTGCTCAGAGATTCTGTCCTTGCTGATTTCCTTAACCTTAGAGCTCTGTCCCCCGCAGGTGTCCAGGGACTGTCTGGGTGGTGTCAGGCTTCTGACGCTAAGCATCACAATTCCGGATGTGATCTCAAGCACAGACCTCCTGCCACCTCGAATTAGTCTGAACAGGCACCAAGCAGCTGGCCCTGTGGAAAGGTCACCGACCCTAGATTTCTCTTCCTGCTTCTGCCCTTGGCGTTTGCAGTCTGAGCTCAGGAGTCCGGCTTCCTGCTATTTGTGAGAAGTCGCACATCCAGCGCGAACCTCTGTACCCAGCTGCCTTGAGGCTCTCAGGTTCTTTCAAGCATTGTTTCTTTAAAGCTCCAGGCGAGTGTCACCAAGGCCAACTTTTAAAAGTTTGTTGGCCAACTTGCTTGACACTCCACCCAAGCTGCCTTCTGCCTCTAACACCAAAGGTGAACTCTGTTGTAATCACCTTCTCGGCTGCCTCTCTGCTTTCAGAGTTTCTTGCTTTTAACAGCTTGTTTAAGATCCCTTAAACAAGCTGTCGGCCTCCAAAGGAGGGATGGTGCTAGAAACAGTGTGAAGAGCTAAAAATAAACGCCTTCTGCAGATAGGGACAGACACGCTGTACAAAGAGATTACCTGGCACCCTCCAGGCCTGAATGTATCAGAGGCCTGGCTCTTTCCCATCAGGAGCCAGTAAAGTGTTTGCACAGGAAGCGCTGCATTGCACAGGTGCTAGAAACCAATTTTAAATTGCCCGTCAGCTGGGCAGTGACAGGCAGAAACCTACCGTTTGTGGCATGGGTACAGGCTGCCCAAATGGCTCCTTTTACCACCAAGGACAAGACATCCTATTCTTAAAATAAAGACCGGGGTGTGACTTAAAAAATAATAGGGTGTTGAAAATTTTATTTTACATATTTATTTATTTTATTTATTTTTGCCTGTGCAAAAGCTAAGAGGTTTTGAAATCAGCAAATGTATTTGTCTGAGAACACTAATAGTGTTATTAGATAAATAGGGTGGCCTTTGTATTCTACGTAGGACAAAGTTGATCAAAATAGCTGTTACGGTAATAACGGCGCCCACAATAAGCATTCTCTGCTGCAGAACACACTTCATTCATCACTGCAGCATGGGGCAGCTAGCGGCTTCCGTCTGCAGGTACATACTATATCCTAGGTGTCTTCTGTTAGCCCTGTTTCTTACAACAGTCCCACAAAATCATTTTTACAGTAAAGAAATGAGAATGTGGAGCAGTTAAGTCACTTGTCCCAGCCCAGTAGCAGAGCAGGGCAGCCTGTAAGAAAAAGACTAACCACTGGCAGAAGGTCAGTTTTGCACCAGCTGTGCTCAGGGCCATATGTATGGGATGACAGAGCACGCAGCCACCGGAGACCAGGGCTCAGCCAGCTTTGAACGTTTTCAGCACCTACCTTCCCCTTATCAGGCAGTGCTGGCTGGGGATAGGGGGACAGGTGACCATCCGCGCCCTTGCAGAGAAGGGTCAGAGGTCCAAGTCCAAGAGGGGAGGTAAGGTCACCTGCTTTCAGGCTTGACCAGGCTGCACACTGTTATTTTTCCACACAGGTCATGGCTTACAGAACTATGACGGGGGAACCACTGTTAAGGATCCTGACCCCAAGAAGGGCTGATAAGTAGATTTCCCTGTAATAACAAAAAGTTCCTCTATAGCATAGAAAGTTCTGAGAGATGAAGTTCTCACCAGTGGCAGGAAAGACAGCAATGAGCATGCAACCTGCAAGGAAAATGGGCTGGCTCTTTTTCCTGTGCCTGCCATTTCCACCATGAGAATGGATTAACTCGGAGGTGCTTTCCATTCTGATTAAACATTTTCTCTCTTTGGTGGTGTCAAGATTGTGAAACACCTAACAGAGCAGTTAATTATAACACCATGAATGACTTTAACCGTTACAATCATTGGTGTTTTTGGAGGCTGCCCCCTCCCTGCTCTCACCACAGGTTAGCTGCGCTCAGAGCCGGGCAGGGGACAGGTTGCCCGACACATAACCTGGGGAAGACTGAAGAATCTTCGGAGACAGAGTGGTCTCTAGAGGCACTAGACGCATGAACTCTCTTTGTTTTAATCACTGACTGCAGCTACTAAAGGGTTCTTCGTGGTGTCACCTCATGCCTACAGAGAAGCTCATCAGAGCTTACAAAGAAAAACACAGTTGAATGTCCCCTTTCCCATCACTGCATTTACCACTTTGTCCGGGGAGGGTGGGTATGTTAGCAGTGACAGAGCTTCTAGCAGGCACTGGGCTGAAGGACTTTCTGAATGTTACTCTCACTTAGCCCTCACAGCAAGTCCATGAAGCTGGCATTCGCTTACCCATTTTATAGAAGGGGAGCTGAGGCTCAAAAAAGGTTGTAAAAAACTTGCCTACAGTCAGAGAGCTAGTAAGTTGTGGAGTGGACTCTACACTGAAGACCTTCTGATTCCCAGCTCGCCCCATAACCGAAGCCCTGTGGGGTGGAGCGGAGTAGTTTCTTTGCTACCTAAGGGCCCAGTAAGAGTCTCTGAGATAAGCCTTTGCCAGTTTCTGACCTCTTTCTGCAACTGCACATGTGGAGGGATTCTTGCCCACAAAACGAGCCATGGTAGCCCTGCTGGCCCTTCCTTATTACTCCCCAATAACTACAAAGGCAGAGCCTTAAAATAGCACCAGAGCCTCTGCGGCCACTACCAGCAAAGGGGAAACGCTCCCTCTGGAGTGGGAGGTTAAGGCCACTGGGCTGCCTTCCAAATAGGTTCTTTGCTTCATTTTCTTCACTAAGGAGCTGTGATTAGATGCTGAGAGCCATGGGCAGGAAGGGGGCTGGGTGGGGTCACTGAAGGATTTAAGTAGGGAAATAACGGGGAGAGAGTCTACGTTAGAAAGATCACATTTATTCTGCTTAATGAATGGCAATGAGAATGAATGAGCCAAAACTCCTCAAGTACTTACTAGGTGCCAAGCATCTTGAAGCATGCTTTACCTTGATCTCATTTAACTCTCTCCAAAATTAGATGATTAGGCACTAAGATTAGTATTCTCACTTTATAGACAAGGAAAATGAAGTACTCTGCATGGAACATCATGGCCAGAAATCACCCAAGTGGTGGCAGGGAAGAATCAGCGGCTGTGTTGGTAAATGTTTTACTACCAGTTGGGTAGAGGGGGGGGAGGGAGGAAGAGGGGAGGCTGCGGCAGCAGCCCTGGTTTATAGAACTTGCCGATTTCCAAGGTATAAATGCTCCCGTTATGGCCAATTTCAAGCTCCATCCTAACACTGCCAGGGCAAAGCCATCCCCGAGAAGGGTAGGGTGGGTGGAGGGCAGGTGAAGAGCAGATAGCACTGGGCCCCAGGTATTCCTGTAACAGATTTTCTACTAAGTATGAACTGATGGATTCCCTTTATCTGGCTGATTTTAGGAAGGGCTCAGCACTCATGAAGTATTGAGAAAGACCCCACTGTTTCAGGTGCCACACCTCCCAACAAAAGGTTTTGAGTCCAATCCCCTAATTCCTGTGGCCTATTTCAGAACTCCCAGCCCCTACAAGACAACAGCCCAGATGAATTCTGCCACGGCTTGCTGCTTTAAGAATTTTACAGCGCTCTTCCGTCTATTCCCCCCTGCCTCTAAAATCACTGGTTAAAAAAAAAAAAAGTATGTCCATTTTATGGATGCCTCAGGTAAGAGTATCACGGAGTAATCTAACCAGACATTACTAGATGATACTAGTAACATTTTTTCCCCAAGGTGGCAGGTAACAGAAGGCTTTTCCCCCCAGTATTTTTGGAGGAGGAAATACACCTCAGCAACTCCATTTTCTGACTTGGTCTGTGTTTCACATCACCTCCTGATTTCTTCTTTGGGGCCATCTTGCCCTGGTCATCTAATAAGAAACACGAGAGCTATATTCACAGAATGGTTCATTAGTAGTTATGACACTGTGGTTCATCTCTCCAAAGGGCACCTGAGAACCTGCCATGAAGCCTGTGTCATGTGCTCTGAGCAGCAGGTGAGTTAGCTAATGAATGGGCTGCTCGCCCTCACCTGCTCCCTCCCCCGCCTAAACTTGACCTCCTACTTTCAGGAAGCATGACAGCACCCAACTCAATTAACTGCAGGCCCTCATTCAATTAGAGCAGGGCTCCCAGGCTTCTCATACTTGAGAACCATATTCTTTTTTTAAACATTGATTTAAAAAAATAATTAGCCAAAAATTCCTTTAAATAAAATTTAATCTGGGAAGTCAGCAGGGTCTAGAGGTGAATGCACAGGTTGTCAGCTGATCTGGGTTTGAGTACTGGCTCCTTAAACAACCATGTAATCTTCGTCCGGCTCCTTAATCTCTGGGTCTCACCCCCTGATCTGTAAACTGGGCGTAAAAAATAACACTCACATCACTGGGTTATTGTGAGATTTAACAAGTGAGTCTAGTTGACAGTTTGATATGGTGTCTTTTACCACATAATGCTATTAATTTCTATTAAAATATGTAGGCCAGACATATATATATTTTCAGACATATATATTTTTTGACTCTTAAGATAATTCCTGGTGGGACAAGTGTTGGTAAACTCCAATAATAACTCCAAGACTCCCAGCAGTCCATGATTTGGGAATTACTGAGGGAGAGGGGATATCCCCCACCACACCCCTCTCTCAAACACACACACCCCATGCTCAAAAAGAAAAAATATAAAGTTTATATTTGAGTTTCAAGTAATATTGGTTGGCTGGATTTTTAGGAGTGCATTTTTCTAAAAATGTAAATAGAACGCACCCTTCCCCATGACAAGAAAATGCATATTTTAAAAGCCTTGTCTGAAATAATAAATCAGAAGATCCAACCTGTTTCCTATTAGATGTATCTTCAGGTAGTGGTTGAAATGAAGAATTTGCATTTAAACGGAAAGATTAATGACGAATACACAAAGCCCATATTTAATCACTATTTCCTTAACACAAACAATTTATATTTGTATACAGATCCTTCACCTTAAGTCAGCAATCGAAAATGATAGGTGCAGTATTTTACAAAACAATTTCTGTGCCACCAATCATGCGTCTCAGTTATAAATACTTCTGAGGCTGCTGGTTTCACACTGTTAGTTGGGAATGATCCAAATGTTGGTACAGTAATTTAGTTGGAAATACATTTGAGAATGTGTGACTCTCACCACACAGAAATATCTTAAGCTGAAGGAAAAGAATCATTTGAGAATTACTTACTCTGCATGGTCTGTTCATGTGCTCTTACCCTTCAAATGTGAACAAAGCATGATTTGCCCCTCATTCCAATTTTAGACAATTGTTAAAAAAAAATAACCTGCCCCCCACCCCCCTTTCTAGAATATCTAGTAGTAAAAGCACAGAAGGGATATACGTTCCTCCAAACTGAAATGTGAAGAAATGTTCTGAAAAACCAAATGCTTCTTTTACTAGCCCCAGAGGCCCCTTTATCGGTGTATTTCCCATCAGTGGGGATAATGAGCTTTAGTCTACCAACTGGCAGATCAAGAATCATCTTGCTTACTCTATACTGTTCTCCTTCAGAATCAGACCCCCCAATACCATTTATTCCACATCCAGGGTGGACCATATAAATACAGAAGATGCCCAATGGGTCTGGGACCTCTTTCCTAAAGCCTGAGCAGTAGAACAGCAAAATTGGACAACTTTGTCCAGGGAAAGGAACCTGATGGAGAAGAAATTACCCCAGGCATTGAACCGTATCTGTTCTCTGAGGCTTTAGGCTCAATGTTGAGCAAATGTTGAAATCTGATTTACAGTAGCTGGAGAATTGTAATGAAATGACGAATTTGCGTTAAATGATATTTCTCAGTGTGGACCAACCAATAAAAGAGTCAGCAATGCATACACTGCCAGACAATTTAAAGTTACTAGTAGGTATTATATCATCCTCTGGGCCCTGATCATTTATGGGGCTTTCCCAATTCCCTGCATCTCCCCCCCGCCCCTTCATCTTTCTTTTTCTTCCTTCCCACCACCCTCCTCCTCTGGCAACAGCGAAAGCAAATTACATTAGCAAACAAAACAATGATAACATATTGGAAACAAGAAAGAAGAAAAGTTATTAAATCTGGTTTGTCAATTTTTTGCTCTTAAAAGCTCAAAGTAATTTTGGAGTTCAGCATGCTGTTTAAAAATAACACCTCTCTTACAAATTGGCACTTCTGCTCTCTTATTGATCTCTTCCCATTGCTGACCAGTCAAGTTAGTGCCACTTCCTTTGCCATTAAGAGGACAGGGTGAAATGCAGGGGAAAATATAAGCACTTTACTCAGTAAAGTATGCCAACAGCCATTCTCTTGGGCTTGGGATTTTTTAGCTTCCAGGATCCCCGATCTGTGCTAACAATGGGTGTATCCGGAAAGGTGGTGGGATTTTGTGGGTGGTGGTGACAGGGTGGGGTTCCCTCTGGTGGGAGTTTGGGTCCATCCCTGGGGAGGAGCCCTTGCTTGTGTTAGGGAAGTCTAGTTCAAAACCCTTTCTGTGGTTCTAACCAGAGCCAGGTCACCTCTGAAGAGACAATCCAGCCACATTATACTCGTTGTGTTAGAGCTGACCTATGTGAAAAAACCAGCACCCAGTTAAGGTTAATTAAAAATACAGGGCTTCCCTGGTGGTGCAGTGGTTAATCCGCCTGCCAGTGCAGGGGACATGGGTTCGGGCCCTGGTCCGGGAAGATCCCACATGCCACAGAGCAACTAAGCCCGTGTGCCACAACTACTGAGCCTGCGCTCTAGAGCCCGCGAGCCACAACTATGAGCCTGCGTGCTGCAACTACTCAAGCCCACGTGCCTAGAGCCCGTGCTCTGCAACAAGAGAAGCCACCGCAATGAGAAGCCCGTGCACCGCAGCAAAGAGTAGCCCCCGCTCACTGCAACTAGAGAAAGCCCGTGCTCAGCAATGAAGACCCAACGCAGCCAAAACTAAATAAATAAAATAAATTTAAAAAAATATATATATATAAATACATATAATGACTCTCATTTCTGAAAGATGTGACTTTACCTGGGAAGAAGTCTAAGAATCAATGTCTAATGGGCCTTCACTGCCCTTCTATGTAATGATCCCTGATGTGTAATAGAAAAAGATGTGGCCCAGTGGCTAATGAAACCAGAACAGTACAAAGAACACATATACTTTAATTTATTGTCCCTCTGTTGCATTTGGATCCTTATCCAAAAGACCTTTTAATTAGAGCACTCTCAGGTGGGAATGAGTCCGTCTTTTCAGTAACACATGGATAACAGGAAAAAGGCAAACAACCTCTTTGTTTCTCACCAGCACTCAATTCACTAATCATCTTTCCCAAATTCAGCTCAGGCTTCTGCCCGAGTTCATTTCATCTTCATCAGCATTGCCATTTTCTATCTCATGTTTCAAAGAGCAATTGGAAAGCAGATATTTAACCAGAAAAGTTTGAGATTCATTTTTTGGACACCCAATCTGTTTTCAGAGGCTTCAAGACAGACAAAATTGCTATTGCCTACAAAAACAACCCGAGTCTGTGTCCTTGAGAAACACTGAAGCCTGATGGAACATGTATAGGACTTAGAGGTGGCCAGATCTGGTTCAAATCCCAGCTTCATCATTTATTAGATGTTTGATCTTGGATGACTTGCCTAACTCCGCAGAGCTTCAGTTTTCTCATCTGCAAAATGGAGATAACTCTCTAAAATGTCTACTTGTTAAGGCTGCTATACGCATTGGTCCTAATGTAAGTAAGAAAAAGCAGCTTGAGCTAACTTGGGCAAAAGGGGGTTCTCTTACAAGGATAAAATTAAGGTCTCAGAGAAATAGGGTATCTGTGGACTTCACTGTCCAAACAGTGAAAGGGAGCACTCGTATAATTGAGCTGGAAAAACCAGATCGTGCTGTCACCCTACATGGAGCCCAAGGCCAGGAAGGCAGCCAGGCCTCAGGAAAGGTTGATGCTGGGCACGGGATGCTGCGAGGAACTCATACAGTGCTCTCTCCCCATCTCTTGACTGTTTCTCTCTGGGAATCTACATCATTCTACCCCCACCCTGTTGGTTGCTCACTTTGCTCCAGGCTGCTAGCCGAAGACAGCTTTACCAGAGTTCCTGAGCATAGCTGCTACACGTCCGGCTACATGAAGACAATCTCCTTGATTTCTGCTGATCTCAATTCCAAATCACAAGGGCGTAATTCTGATTGGTCCAGCTGGGGTAAGATGGTACCCAAGGTTGGTCTCATTTGATGAAGTTGGGGCACAGGGTCACACTGTACAGGATGGTTGCTGGGGAGGAGATCTATTGCTTTTGATAGTGAGGCTTGTTAAAGTGACCTGGAAGGATACCCTAAAAGGTGTTCACTACCTTTGGTAAGAATATATGAGTAGTTATTGAAAAAGATAACTAGAATGACCTAGTCAATGAGACTTACAGGAGACGAATTAAAATTGACCTTGCAGTTTTCATCCACATAAGCTATTTGTTTTCTGAGTGGGATAATGCAGTTGGTAATTTGAATGCCAAAATGTTCACCACTGAGATCTCGACACTCATAAAAAAAAGTCTACTCAGCAGCCCGAACCTGGAGAGTTACAGTGTGGACTTCTGCTATTCTCTCCAGACCAGGCACAGTAGAGCTGCTCTGCCAGTCCTGGAGGGTGGACCGTGGCTCCTCATCATCACCCAGGGTGAGAGTGGAGACTTCATGGCCTTTTCTGGGCCCACATTGCACGCATTCCAGGAGACATCTTATTGTAGACACAAGATGACTCAGCTTTGCCCAGATGTTTCTGATCAGAAGTCCCCAAATATCATGCATGTGAGGGAGAAAAACAAAAATTTGGAAGCAAAACTACAAATGCTTTCCAATTGCAGAGTTGAGTCTTAGGCCTGCCTTCTGGCCTTCAATGAGTTGGTTTATAATGTAATACGAATAGAGTCGTTTGGAGATGGAAGGAACTAATGGTCTGTCTGACTGCCGAGGAATCAGCAGGATTCCTGGAATAAGTGAGACCATATCCTTACAAACCCAAAGGCTCTTTCATAAATTGTAGGTTCTCAAGATTCTCTGGGATGCTTCCCTAAAACCAAAACAACAGCTCTAGGCTATCGACTGGGGTTCCAACTAAGCATATTTATTTGATCAGTTATTGATATGACTTCTAACCAGAGCAATGACTCATCTTCTCAATGAGTGTTTCTCAGATGCTCCATTGAAAGTCCACTTTTGTTATGATTTCTCCCTTCTCTGTTTCATTCGTCTTCCTCCTCAGGCTCTTCTAACTTTTGCCAGTGAATGCCTCTCTGCCCCCTCTCTCACACACACTCATTTTTCATAAGCAAGGAGCATTCCTTTCCTTTCTGCCGAGCTCTCCCCAACATGCTGCAGTGTGCCTACAAGTCTACGTAGCAGAATGTTACACTGGAAGTTCTGACTGCGGTGCCGAGACATGAGAAAGATCAGATTCCAAAGAGGCGCCATAAGCAAAATGGTCAAAAGAAATGTCTAGAAAGCGGTTTCCTGACTTTTGAGTGCCTCGCCTCTGATGAGGCTATACAAGGGCCGGGCAGTCAGAAACTACGGAGAGGGTGTTTGGGGAGGGAACTGTCGGTGAGCTCTAAGTCCCCGCTGCACCCTACCCGCTATGGGGAAGGAATGAGGCCCAGTTCCAGGAGAAAGGCTTCAATGCAGAGTTTGCTACGTGTGCTCCAAAGCCAAGGGGCCCAGGAGACTGTGCTCTGACTCCTGCCTGAGAAAGCAAGCAGGTGGGAGTTACACAGAGATGGCTGTATTGGGATTGGCCTCAACTCCCAGAACACGTCAAGGTTAAGGAAGCGTGACTCTTTTCTAGGAATCAGACGTGGATTACACAGGATTGAAGATGAGGGCTGACCTGGGAGCCACTTTACCTCCTTCTCAGGAGCCTGCCTGAAAGAGCAAAGGAAGTCCCCCCCTGAGAGTCGCCATGTGAAGAGGATGACGGCACAACTCAGGGGCTAAGGGGGGGTGGCAGCCGGAGGGACAGAATGAACTGCTTGTGGCACAGGGGGCCCAGCTGAAGCGAAGGTCTCACAGGAGAAAGAGTCAGCTTTAAATATGTCACGCTGGGACGTCATCCTGCCATCTTCTAGTGGTGCCACCCAAGTGAGAAACTTTCTTCCGTGCCCCACCCCCAGGCCTCCTCCCTTCCCAGGTTCCAAGCCTCGGGGCCACAGTGAAGGCAGAAACTCTCAGGTGGCAGAGAAGGTAAGATATTAAAATCCTGCTGTGTCCCCTCCCAGACTGTGGCCTTGAATGGAGGGGCAAGTTGTTCCCCAGAGACTGAAACATTTAAATTAAGTAACTAAACTTATTTGTGAAATTTTAAAGTGACCACAGTGCTTAGGGAGATCAGAAAATTCTGAGACTGGCTGAACTTTCAACTAGGAGCACTGGAAGAATGCCTTCCACTGAGTGAATGAATCTTTAGTGGCCTGTGTAAGACAAAAATAAAGTTGCTCCAGCGATTATGTCTCACGAACCCTGCTTGTTCTACTTTCTGATTGCCTCTCCAGATACTGCCATGGAAATGAAAACTCAGAGAAGCATTCATAGGTCAAAAACAACATTACTGGGCTTCCCTGGTGGCGCAGTGGTTGAGAATCTGCCTGCTAATGCAGGGGACACAGGTTCAAGCCCTGGTCTGGGAAGATCCCACATGCCGCGGAACAACTGGGCCCGTGAGCCACAACTACTGAGCCTGCGCGTCTGGAGCCTGTGCTCCGCAACAAGAGAGGCCGCGATAGTGAGAGGCCCGCGCACCGCGATGAAGAGTGGCCCCCGCTTGCCGCAACTAGAGAAAGCCCTCCCACAGAAACGAAGACCCAACACAGCCAAAAATAAATAAATAAATAGATAAATAATTTAAAAAAAAAACAACATTACTGATTCCTCTGGTGAGCTGAGGTAACAAGACTGAAATGAAAATACCTCTTATGTTTAATTTCTTGGGACTTCTGACTCTTGGGGTTAAAAAAAAATAGTTCCTGCAACAAAGGCAAACACATCTGTTGTCTAGTAAGTTCAAGTGACCAGTAGTTGTGGACTCAATTCAACCACTTGGATCTTTGGAAAATTCAAATCAAAACGTGTGACTTTCCCTGCTCAAAACTCTCCCGCCACTCTTGAATTCTTTGAAGTCAAAAGCCCTTTTACAAGGCTTGTGAGGCCTTTCGTGATCTGACCACCTGTCTCTCAAGCTCCCTCTCCTGCAGCACTGAGGCCCCAGTTTGATCAACCGTGTTCAGTCCGAGCAGCGCGCCATGCACTTCCTAACTGTGGGTCTTCGTACAGGCGGCTCCTCGCCCTTGATCAGCATCCGTCCACGCACCATTTACCCAGCTCGATCCAGCACAGCTTTGGGGCCGCGGTGCAGGAGCTGCCTCTGCTAGGGAGCCTTCGTAGACATTCTATGTCTCTGAGAGGGGCACCCTCCAATGCCTCAGACAGCCCAATACGGCAGCTGTCACGCTCTGTGGTACGGGCGTGTCTCCCTCTTTGTCTCTTCCACACACCCTCAGCACTACAAAGGCAGGGACCTATCCCCAGCTCCTTCTCCGGGGCCTCCAGAAATGTCCTGCAATGACTATCAAGACCAGAAATGGCCCAGATCAGAGCACTCAGTACATCAAGAATGCAGTTAGAAATTTTGGGAGAAATTTTTCAAAAGACGACACACAAGGTCAGAAGTTCAAGTGGGTGAAGGTGAAGTAGCAGGGGTTTAGCAAACCAGGTGAGGCCATGCTGTGAAATCTCAGCTGTGACGGGAAGGGCACGTGGCTCTTCATCACTTCCCTACCTACCTCTACCTGGGTGACATAGATCTGCCTTGACCAGGAGCTCCTTATACAGAGCAGCACATTTTGCAAAGAAGAAATAGTAGTCCAACCAGAAAGCTAGTCTTGACATCCAGGGGATACACAGAGGAGTGAGGAGCAAGTAAAGCAATAATTAATGGTCAGTCCTAATAGTGTCCTTCAGTAATACCTAGGCCATTACTGGCAATGATGCTTTTAAATAAGTGAAATATAACCTGGGAATTCCTTTGATTCCATGACATAAAATTTCAAGGCTCTGTCCGAGAACAGAAAAGAATAATAAAAGTACAGGTTTCCTTAGTTTCTTAAAATGTTACTTTGCCAGTTCTTAATTTTAAAGACATCCTTGTTTATCCATGCTCTCATTACATTTTATCAGGCAAAGTCCTCACTCTACGAAGTGCAGTATTAAGAGTGGCGAGCTTCACCACCACGTATGGATTACGCTGGGAATTTCCATTTTCAAATCCACATTTCTCATCATGGCTCTGAGCTCTCTTGCTTTGGTCAGTCCGTCTGTCTGTCTGTCTCTCTAGATGCATATTTTCCTCATCTTTGCTTCTCTCCTACAAATTTACTGTGCTCTCCCCTCCCCTTTTGTAGTCTGGTCCCCTGTGACTCTGTCTAAATGGCACAAAGATACTCTACTCTCTCCAGGTTCACGTGGTACATGTCAGCCACATGCAAAGACTGATGAGTAGATTCTAAATTTCAATTCCAAAGTCACAGAAGAATGAACCTGATTGGCCCTACTTAGAACAGATGGTCCAACATGGCTTTAAGTAACCCACCTCCACAGGGTGTCAAGGGAGGGGTAATTGTGGGAGAAAGGCAGTAACTGTGACCTAGGCAGACCCTCTAAAATGTCTACTACAACTAGGTACCTACTAAAGGTATGTTAAATGGAATGGAAATCAGAGAATTGGGATAAATAATTTATATTTAATTTAAAATTTTACTTTCTTCTTAAGAGCACCTAAATTTAAGAAACAAAATAATTATAGCAGCATTTTCATAAATTAAGTAGTATTAGGCTTAACCCAAGTCACGGCTGGGTGCCCAGCACAGCAGGGGTTTAATAAAGGCTTGTTAACTTTCTAGAACTCTACTGAATTTAATTTAGCTTGATTTAGCATTTCCTATATGCAAAGTGCTTGACAACAATTGTATTTCCTGATATTTGCAATCTTCCTGGGGACCTGAAATGCTATAATGCTAGTTCTTTATTGCATAAATGGAAAGACATTTTTGCCCAGAGAGGTTCCTTTATTGCGGGGAGGTGGCAATGGTGGTTAAGGACACCAGATTAGGGCCAGATCTTGTCTCCTTCATTCACTAGCTTTGTGTTTTTGGTCAAGATATATAATTTCTTTGAACTTCACTTTCCTAGCTCTTAAATTGATGTAATAGAATTTACCATGCCAATGTTTTATGAGGATGAATTGAGAGCCTGGGACATAGAAAGTGCTCAATATGTTAGCTTTTAGTAATTGTAATAGCTACTGTGGTACAAAAGTTTACAGTGTGTTAGGAAACAGTTCCTTTCCTAAAGAAGAGTCCCAGGAACACCATGACACAAATGATTTAGGCTCATGTTGCTGTTTGCATGACAGCTCCGTGTATCTGGTACTCTCTGGTCATCCGTTCAAGTCCATGCTTCTTTCCTAGAGTCACAGAATTACCTCTTCCCTTAGGTGTGGGCCTGTTGGATCTTCCTCTTTAAGGGACAGGCCAAGCTCCGGAATACTGACCTGAAGTGCTGGAGGAGTATTTACCTGCGATAATTACCTCACTGATCTTACCTGAAGAGCAGCGAAGCTAAGGGTCAGTTATGGAGAAGCCACACAAGTTGTCAAGGTAGAGCACGGGAGCATTGTGTGAGCACTGGAACAGGTTCAAAAGAAACCTGAGCGAGGGGAGAGGGCCCAGTGTCCAGAATGACACTGGGTACCTGGAGCGTGGTGTGTACACTCCAGAGGCAGCAGCCAGGTGTGGGGAGTGGGAGGCTGGGGAGAGGGGAGCTAGAATTAAAAGCACAGGGTAGGGGCAGAGGTCATTATGCAAATGTGCTACTAGTCTTAACAGGGACCAGGAAGCCATTTACATGTGATCATAATAATCATATGCTAATTACTGTAACAGTGATTTTGTGTTGATTGGCTCTCTCACCACCAATCGGAAGAACTCAAAGCTGTTGTCCTACTAATGTGGTTCATGGTGTTATGTTCAGAGAAGATAAGTTAGAGCAGACTACAGGATCAGAGTTGGTGCATCCATGTTGTGTAAAATCCTTGACTTCGTCATTAACTATGGGTGCAGAACCATCTTTAATTCATCTGAATACCATTTACTCATTCATAGATCACTTCATTTATTCCACCAACACTGTTGTGTAGAACCCCATGAGACCTGAATCATCTTGGCCCTACAGTCTGAAGAGAGAAATAGCTAAATGCACCATGTATGCAAATAGTGAATGCTTTAGGCGGCTTAAACTTGCTTCTTACTAATTTGGGAAGTGAAAAAAGTAAAAAACACAGGAAAGAGTGCAAAAAACGTAGGGAAGTTGGCAGATACAACCCATGTCTCTTTCTTCTATGCTGCCAGGGCTAAAAACTCTTGCCTGAGCTACAGAAGGTCAACAGATGGCCAAAGCATCAACCAGAGAAGCAAGTTCAGCTTGAATTCAGCTCATTAGGATTCTAGGTCAGCCTTCAGGCAGGAAGCATGAACTCACAGGTCAGTGGAAACAGACAGGGGTTGATGTGATTGCCCTTCAACATTAAGACCCCATGGCTCCTGCATTTGAGACTGGCGACACAGAAGGAAAGGGCAATGGTGCACCTTCAAGCCGGAAATAATAGGAATGCAGCCTACAGTTACAGCCCCAAGTCAGAGGAAACAAATGTGTCCTACAAGACTGATGTTCACAGGAAATTGCTGTCTTGGGAGACAGTTCTTAAGTTGAGCTTCTCAAATCTGGCAGAGTTTACATAGCTAAATCCCACATGAGAGTTCATGGTCAGGCATTCTTTATAGTGTAAAATCATTTTTGAAGGGAATTAACAGCACTGGACAGTGGCCATGTTATTCCTGGAAGAAATGATCATTGAAGCAAAACACTGCTGTTCTACAAGTTCTCTACTCATTCATCCGGTCTCAGGAACCTACCATGGAAGGGATGACTAAGAAGCTCTGAATTACAGCAACGCAAGGTAATGGCCCCTCTTCAAGAAGAAGAGAAACAACTGGTCAGCAAGAATACAGCAGAGGAGATCATTCAGTGTATACCATGGCATTAAGCTGTGTAGCCTGGGTACTCTGTGGAGTGAGGACTTCTCCTTGACAAATTTTGTTAAGAGAATGAATAAACAAGAATGCCTTTAAAATTAAGAACTGGCAAAATGATATTGTGAGGGATCGACCTGTACTTTTTCTGTTTTGGGAGAAAGCTTTATAATTTTAGACCATGCTATTAGAATTCCCAAGTACTATTCACTTCTTATTTAGCACCATTGCCAATAATGTCCTAGATGTTGCTAATCACCAAAACACATAGAAGCTTTCAGATTTGCTCCACCAGGCACATAGCACCTGATCTGCACGCACTCCATGAAACAGACCGCATCTCTCCCCTCAATCCAGACCTCAGAGAGACTCCTTCAATATTCCAAACCCTCAGGAGAGATTAAAGAGAGATACAACTTAGAAAAAATAAGTAAATCAGCCCCAGTTTGCTTCACAGAAAGAATGAGGACTTAGTAGTCTGCACATCAGTGTTTCTTTTCACATGGTGAAAAGATATGTCATTCTCTGTTTAATTAATTATGGACCATTTAAAACACACTGCCAATAAAACAGTGTTGTGTACTAGTGGGAAAAGAAATGAGATGAAAAAATATGCCTGTCCCATTATTCATTTGTATTGATCTAGATGTATAACCCTACACATCACAATTTGACAAAAGGTTAAATATTAACAGAAGAATCATTAATCTAACAAAACAAATTAACACAACAGTAGCTCTCCTGGTTGGCTTTATGTATACCGTGGGGCTCTAGATGGACTGAGGAACCCTTCAGACTAGCGTTTAGTACCTCTCTTTATAGATCTGGCGATGAACGGGACTGTATTGTAAGACAAATACTAAGAGGTGGTTAACTCCAAAGGTCTTGTTATAACGATGGAGGGTTCTCACTATGAAGTGCCAGCCATATAAACTGCAGAGGTCTCTTACAAATGAAAACATACAAAACATCTAGCATGGGGATTGGCACAAATAAATTTTTAAAAATTATTTTAAAGTATTTTAGGCACTACAGTGCCTTCGGGGATAGAAGAAACATTTAAGTGAATTTTAGCAGTTCCTCCAGTTGTATTACAATACATTTTTCTTCTGTTGAATTCAATTCATTTTTATAAAAGTATTTTATTTTGTGTCCTTCTATCCTTCCTTCCCATTATCCTTTAATTCCTGAATCCACCCATGCATTCATCAACCTGCATTCATCTATGCACTCACCCATGCAGCAATCCACGTACCCAGCCATGCATCCGTCCATGCTCCCATCCATCCATCCATCCATCCATGCACCACTGATGCATCTATTCACTTCTCTATCCATTTGACATTTGGGAGAATAAGTTTTGGGTGGAAGACGTGTTAGATTTTGGACAAAGGGGAAGGCTGAAGCCTGAAGATAAGTGACTTACTTCTTAAGAATTGAAAGAAAAAGAAAAGTCGAAATTTCAAATAAAATATAACAAAGAAGACCTGACCACTATAAAAGTTATAGTCTGAAGGTTTATACTAGAAAAGCACATGATCATTTTCCATAAAAATCTTTCACTGAGATAACTAAACTCATTTTTCTGAAGAGAAGAGAGATAACACTTCACCTTTACTAAGCCACGCAAAACAGTCCTAATCAATCCCAAAGGCACTTCACTGTGCAAATTTATTACATTTTGCAATGGTCCTATGGATCTATTTTATATCATCCTTAAAATTATTGCCCATATCAACCAAAATTGGGTACTCCACACACAAAAGCACAAATACACAATGACATTCAGAAGAGGAATTAGATTACCTAAAGAATAGGTGGGTGATCAGATTTAAAGGGCCACTTCTAACCTAGATCTTGCTGTGTATTTTTATAGTACTCTCCTCATAAAACCTTAGTAATCTGAAGCTATTTTATTCACCAATACAGAATCCTTGTGAAGTTAGTGGTCTTTCATCCATCATTTAAACATCTCCTAAAAATCCCCTTCCTGCACAAAATCTCCTAAGGGGGAAGGGATGGTTTTCTCTGATTTCTCTTTCCTGGATCTGAAACAAATCCACGGCTAATCATTTTTCGCTATATTCTTAAACATGCACTGACCTTCAATGTGAAATGCTGCCTAGTGGCTCTCTGTATTTCTGGGCAGGGATCCAAGTTCATTTACATCTTTTCTGTAGGACCCGAAAGCCTTCAGGACAGGGACTAAATCAGCAACATGCAGATCATGGGGAAACATGGAATTCTGGTAAATCTGTAATGCAGCAAAAGTTACCACCTCTACTTTTAAATCGAAAATAAAGGAACTGAGGTAGTGTGAGAAATGGACACACAAGGAATCACAAACCACTACAAAGGAGATTTTTAAATTCTTTGAGTCATTTCAGAGGAGAAAACCAGTTCAATTTTCAAGCCCTGTATATTGGAGGGCAAAATTTCATCAGAACCTGGTGTTCTAAAAAATACTTTCCAATCTGTAATTTATAGAGATCCATTTTTGCTTGCCTTTTTACTCTATGTAGCCCTGGCCAACTTCAAAGACTGATGAAATCTGAGAGTGGTATTAGATTTAACACCATTTCAAGATGGGCTTTAAGCTGAGCACAGATGAGTTGGGCAGGAAAGGAAACAGAAAGGAAGAGAAAGGTTCTACGGATGAAAACTCCTGGCCTTATAGCAAATTGAAGTATAATTATTTCAGTCCCCTCCAGAAATCTCTGGGGTGGTCCATGATGCTCTCAGATCATGCTGCTTCTCATGGTGACATCTGAATAAAGACATTATGGGGTAGAATAGATTGTAAATTTATATGCCACCCAACCAGAATGAGAAATTTCCTGAAATCAGTATCATTTTATGACACTACTCCTTGTTTACCAGGCATGGAAAGTTTGGCCTGTGCTAAGCAGAGAACCAGTTCTACAGGGTCAGCATCTCAGCAGTTATTTTCTTCAAGATTAGCTCCCTAGTACAAGGGACCAGTTACGGAATACTGAGAACAGTTTAATGATTTCTCACTTTGCCTTCAGGGGCATCATCAAAATCATCTTGTTCTGATTCTGTCAGAAACCAAGATTTTAAGCAAGTAGCTAAACAAAAATCTCCATAAAATGAAAGATGCAAAATAAGATTTAAAGTGATAAAATGTTTAGAAGCTGTGGTTCACAATTCTCGAAGCATAGAATAAGAGTTAAAAAATATGACATTTCTAGTGAGCCAAAAATTAATATCCAATATAAATTCTTTCAGATATGCTGGCAATTCGATCTCAATACCATTTGTTTAAGATTAACGTAATAATTTCACACTGGTTTTTTTAGCTTTATGCCTGGATAGTAACAAGAGATATTTTTAAAACTCAAATAGTCTTTTAAAATTCCTAAATGATAGAATTAAGGTTACAATACAGGCTTCTTAATATGGATTTTAAACATAATTTTTACATGATGTAGTTGCAAATTATGGCTATGGAGTCTGTAGGCCTAGGTTAACTATATATCAACTCAGCTAAACATTAGTTAAGCACTTGTGCAATTTATTTAACCTGTCAGTGTCTATTTCCTCAGCTATAAGATGGGGATAAGAGTCACTATTTCACAGTCATTGTGAAGATTAGAGAGAATACATCTAAGGTTCTTAGTTATAGTACAGTCACATGATATGCTTTCCATTAATAATAGCTTTTTCTGTCAGTGTCAATGAATTGAATCCTCAAATCTTTCCTAAATTTTCTTATCCTGCAACCAAAGTTTTAAATAATTCCATAAGTGTTAATTCTTAAATACTTCGACTACTTCCAATATACAAGCAAGATGGAGAAGGGCTCCTAGTTGAGATTATCACCTCCAACCATTTCTTTCCTTCAGTATGTATCTGCTGGAGAACCTGCACCATTTGAGCTGTGGAGTTTCCGACTGTTTGGAGTTTTGTTGGTTGCACACTCAGGGCATTTCAACACTCTCCTCTGTCCTTGGTATTTCTTGAAAATTGACAGTCAAACCCAGAGGCCTGATCAGATCAGGTTTGATTCCTTTAGCAAAACTAATGGTGGTAGTGTGTTGTTTTTCCTGGAGACATGTTGTATTGTAGTTTTACTCTTTTTTGATGTTAGCAGTGATTAATTCTCAATGCCTGAATATCTCATGAATTCATAATGATTCAGGACCACAAAATTCAAATTCAGGACTACAGGAATTTTACTTAATTTTTCTAGATTATTTCTAGATTATGCCTACATACATACGTAAGCCTCAGAATAGCAATATTAACACCACCAATTACTATTCCTGAAAATAGTTAAAACTTTTTTTTTTTTTTTTTTTTTTTTACATACATCCTATAATCACATTCCTCCCCTATTTTATGGTTGTACTGTGTCTGCACTGTCAGGTCATAGAGCCACTACTTAGCATCATCTTCCTCCTTTTTAGTCAAAGATATAGAAGTTACAATACATTTACTGTCCACTGCTGACTTGTATATTGATGCTTATAGTCTTTTTACTGACCTAAAGCAGATACTCCAGGAGAGTCCTTTAAAACAAACAAAAATTCATGTGATGATATTCCGTGAATTTTCACATGTTATAATTATCTGTGTCCTTTATAAAGTTTATTTTGGGTAGACATTAACTCTTCCCTTATGTCTTCTTTCACTTTCCTCTGAATTAAAATGTCATCAAAAAGCCTGATGAGGAGATTGGTTCAAGATGGCAGAGTAGAAGGACGTGCTCTCACTCCCTCTTGCAAGAGCACCAGAATCACAACTAACTGCTGAACAATCATCGACAGGAAGACACTGGAACTCACCAAAAAAGATACCCCACACCCAAATACAGAGGAGAAGCCACAATGAGACGATACGAGGGGCACAATCACAATAAACTCAAACCCCATCACTGCTGGGTGGGTGACTCACAAACTGGAGAACACTTATACCACAGAAGTCCACCCACTGGAGTGAAGGTTCTGAGCCCCACGTCAGGCTTCCGAACCTGGGGGTCTGGCAACAGGAGGAGGAATTCCTAGAGAATCAGACTTTGAACACTAGAGGGATTTAACTGCAAGACTTCAACAGGGCTGGGGGAAACAGAGACTCCACTCATAGAGGGCACACACAAAGTAATGTGTGCATCAGGACCTAGGGGAAGGAGCAGTGACCCCATAGGAGACTGAACCAGACCTACCTGCTAGTGTTGGAGGGTCTCCTGCAGAGGTGGGGGGTGGATCTCTCTCACCGGGAGGAAAAGGACACTGGCAGCAGAAGTTCTGGAAAGTACTCCTTGGCGTGAGCCCTCCCAGAGTCCTCCATTAGCCCCACCAAAGAGCCTGGGTAGGCTCCAGTGTTGGGTCGCCTCAGGCCAAACAACCAACAGGGAGGGAACCCAGCCTTACCCATCAGCAGAGAAGTGGATTAAAGTTTTACTGAGCTCTGTCCACCAGAGCAACAGTCAGCTCTACCCACCACCACTCCCTCCCATCAGGAAACTTGCACAAGCCCCTTAGACAGCCTCATCCACCAGAGGGCAGACAGCAGAAGCAAGAAGAACTACAATCCTGCAGCCTGTGGACCAAAAACCACATTCACAGAAAGATAGACAAGATGAAAAGGCAGAGGGCTATGTACCAGATGAAGGAACAAGATAAAACCCCAGAAAAACAATGAAATGAAGTGGAGATAGGCAACCTTACAGAAAAAGAATTCAGAATAACGATAGTGAAGATGATCCAGGACCTCGGAATAAGAATGGAGGCAAAGATCAAGAAGATGCAAGAAATATTTAACGAAGATCTAGAAGAATTAAAGAACAAACAAACAGAGATGAACAATACAATAACTGAAATGAAAAATACACTAGAAGGAATCAATAGCAGAATAACTGAGGCAGAAGAACGGATAAGTGACCTGGAAGACAGAATGGTGGAATTCACTGCTGCAGAACAGAATAAAGAAAAAAGAATGAAAAGAAATGAAGACAGCCTAAGAGACCTCTGGGACAACATTATACGCAACAACATTCACATTATAGGGGTCCCAGAAGGAGAAGAGAGAGAGAAAGGACCAGAGAAAATATTTGAAGAGATTATAGTCGAAAACTTCCCTAACATGGGAAAGGAAGTAGCCACCCAAGTCCAGGAAGCGCAGAGAGTCCCATACAGGATAAACCCAAGGAGAAACATGCTGAGACACATAGTAATCAAATTGGCAAAAATTAAAGACAAAGAAAAATTATTGAAAGCAGCAGGGAAAAACGACAAATAACATACAAGGGAACTCCAATAAGGTTAAAAGCTGATTTCTCAGCAGAAACTCTACAAGCATGAACGGAGTGGCATGATATACTTTAAGTGATGAAAGGGAAGAACCTACAACCAAGATTACTCTACCTGGCAAGGATCTCATTCAGATTCGATGGAGAAATCAAAAGCTTTACAGATAGGCAAAAGCCAAGAGAATTCAGCACCACCAAACCAGCTCTACAACAAATGCTAAAGGAACTTCACTAAGTGAGAAACACAAGAGAAGAAAAGGACCTACAAAAACAAACCCAAAACAATTAAGAACATGGTAATAGGAACATACATATCAATAATTATCTTAAACATGAATGGATTAAATGCTCCAACCAATAGACACAGGCTTGCTGAATGGATACAAAAACAAAACCCATATATATGTTGTCTAAAAGAGACCCACTTCCGACCTAGGGACACAAACAGACTGAAACTGAGGGGATGGAAAAAGATATTCCATGCAAATGGAAATCAAAAGAAAGCTGGAGTAGCAATATTCATATCAGATAAAATAGACTTTAAAATAAAGAATGTTAGAAGATACAAGGAAGGACACTACATAATGATCAAGGGATCAATCCAAGAAGAAGATATAACAATTATAAATATATATGCACCCAACATAGGAGCACCTCAATACAAAAGGCAACTGCTAACAGCTATAAAGGAGAAAACCAAAGAAACACAATAACAGTGGGGGACTTTAACACCTCACTTACACCAATGGACAGATCATCCAGACAGAAAATTAATAAGGAAACACAAGCGTGAAATGACACAAGAGACAAGATAGATTTAATTGATATTTATAGGACATTCCACTCAAAAACAGCAGATTACACTTTCTTCTCAAGTGCGCATGGAACATTCTCCAGTATAGATCACAGCTTGGGTCACAAATCAAGCCTCAGTAATTTTAAGAAAATTGAAATCATATCAAGCATCTTTTCTGACCACAACGCTATGAGATTAGAATCAATTACAGGGAAAATAACGTAAAAAACACAAACACATGGAGGCTAAACAATACATTACTAAATAACCAAGAGATCACTGAAGAAATCAAAAAGGAAATCAAAAAATACCTAGCGACAAATGACAATGAAAACATGATGATCCAAAACCTATGGGATGCAGCAAAAGCAGTTCTAAGAGGGAAGTTTATAGCTATACAAGCCTACCTCAAGAAACAAGAAAAATCTCAAATAAACAATCTAACCTTACACCTAAAGGAACTAGAGAAAGAAGAACAAACAAAACCCAAAGTTAGTAGAAGGAAAGAAATCATAAAGATCAGAGCAGAAATAAATGAAATGGAAACAAAGAAAACAATTGCAAAGAACAATAAAACTAAAAGCTGGTTCTTTGAGAAGATAAACAAAATTGATAAACCTTTAGCCAGACTCATCAAGAAAAAGAGGGAGAGGACTCAAATCAATAAAATTGGAAATGAAAAAGGAGAAGTTACAACAAACACCGCAGAAATACAAAGCATCCTAAGATACTACTACAAGCAACTCTATGCCAATAAAATGGACAACCTGGAAGAAATAGACAAATACTTAAAAAGGTATAACCTTCCAAGACTGAACCAGGAAGAAATAGAAAATATGAACAGACCAATCACAAGTAATGAAATTGAAACTGTGATTAAAAATCTTCCAACAAACAAAAGTCCAGGACCAGAAGGCTTCACAGGTGAATTCTATCAAACATTTAGAGAAGAGCTAACACCCATCCTTCTCAAACTCTTCCAAAAAATTGCAGAGGAAGGAACACTCCCCAACTCATTCTATGAGGCCACCATCACCCCGATAACCAAACCAGACAAAGATACTACAAAAAAAGAAAATTACAGACCAATATCACTGATGAATATAGATGCAAAAATCCTCAACAAAATACTAGCAAACAGAATCCAACAACACATTAAAAGGATCATACACCATGATCAAGTGGGATTTATCCCAGGGATGCAAGGATTCTTCAATACATGCAAATCAATCAATGTGATACACCATATCAATGAATTGAAGAAGAAAAGCCATATGATCATCTCAATAGAGGCAGAAAAAGCTGTTGAAAAAATTTAACACCGATTTATGATAAAAACTCTTCAGAAAGTGGGCTTAGAGGGAATCTACCTCAACGTAATAAAGGCCACATATGACAAACCCACAGCAAACATCATTCTCAATGGTGAAAAACTGAAAGCCTTTCCTCTAAGATTAGGAACAAGACAAGGATGTCCACTTTCACCACTATTATTCAACATAGTTTTGGAAGTCCTAGCCATGGCAATCAGAGAAGAAAAAGAAATAAGAGGAATACAAATGGGAAAAGAAGAAGTAACACTGTCACTGTTTGCAGATGACATGATACTATACATAGAGAATACTAAAGATGCCATCAGAAAACTACTAGAGCTAATCAATGAATTTGGTAAGGTAGCAGGATACAAAATTAATGCACAGAAATCTCTTGCATTCCTATACACTAATGATGAAAAATCTGAAAGAGAAATTAAGGAAACACTCCCATTTACCATTGCAACAAAAAGAATAAAATACCTAGGTATAAACCTACCTAGGGAGACAAAAGACCTGTATACAGAAAACTATAAGACACTGCTGAAAGAAATTAAAGATGATACCAACAGATGGAGAGATATACCATGTTTTTGGATTGGAAGAATCAGTATTGTGAAAATGACTATACTACCCAAAACAATCTACAGATTCAGTGTAATTCCTATCAAATTACCAATGGCATTTTTTACGGAACTAGAACAAAAAATCTTAAAATTTGTATGGAGACACAAAAGACCCCAAATAGCCAAAGCAGTCTTGAGGGAAAAACACGGAACGGGAGGAATCAGACTCCCTGACTTCAGACTATATTACAAAGCTATGGTAATCCAGACAGTATGGTACTGGCACAAAAACAGAAACATGGATCAATGGAACAAGATAGAAAGCCCAGAGATAAACCCACGCATCTATGGTCAACTAATCTATGACAAAGGAGGCAAGGATATACAATGGAGAAAAGACAGTCTCTTCAATAAGTGGTGCTGGGAAAACTGGACAGCTACATGGAAAAGAATGAAGTTAGAACACTCCCCAACACCATACACAAAAATAAACTCAAAGTGGATTAGAGACCTAAATGTAAGACCGGACACTATAAAACTCTTAGAGGAAAACATAGGATGAACACTCTATGACATAAATCACAGCAAGATCTTTTTTGATCCACCTCCTAGAGTAATGGAAATAAAAACAAAAATAAACAAATAGGATCTAATGAAACTTAAAAGCTTTTGTACAGCAAAGGAAACCATAAACAAGATGAAAAGACAACCCTTAGAATGGGAGAAAATATTTGCACATGAATCAATGGACAAAGGGTTAATCTCCAATATATATAAACAGCTCATGCAGCTCTATATTAAAAAAACAAATAACCCGATCCAAAAGTGGGCAGAAGACCTAAATAGACATTTCTCCAAAGAAGACATACAGATGGCCAAGAAGCACATGAAAAGCTGCTCAACATCACTAATTATTAGAGAAATGCAAATCAAAACTACAATGAGGTATCACCTCACACCAGTTAGAATGGGCATCATTCAGAAAATCTCCAAATAACAAATGCTGGAGAGGGTGTGGAGAAAAGGGAACCCTCTTGCACTGTTGGTGGGAATGTAAATTGATACAGCCACTGTGGAGAACAGTATGGAGGTTCCTTAAAAAACTAAAAATAGAACTACCATATGACCCAGCAATCCCACTACTGGGCATATACCCAGCGAAAACCATAGTTTAAAAGATACATGCATCCCAGTGTTCACTGCAGCACTATTTACAATAGCCAGGACATGGAAGAAACCTCAATGCCCATCGACAGATGAATGGTTAAAGAAGATGTGGTACATATATACAATGTAATATTACTCAGCCATAAAATGGAATGAAATTGGGTCATTGTTAGAGACGTGGATGGATCTAGAGACTGTCATACAGAGTGAAGTAAGTCAGAAAGAGATAAACAAATATCATATATTAATGCATATATGTGGAACCTAGAAAAATGGTATAGATGAACCAGTTTGCATGGCAGAAATTGAGACATAGATGTAGAGAACAAATGTATGGACACCAAGGGGGGAAAGCAGTGGGGAGTGGGGGTGGTGGTGTGATGAATTGGGCGATTGGGATTGACATGTATACACTGATGTGTGTAAAATGGATGACTAATAAGAACCAGTTGTATAAAAAAATAAATAAAATAAAATTCAAAAATTCAAAAACAAAGTACAGTAGGTTTTATAATCATATAATAAATAACATAAATTTACAAATTGCAAAAAAATACTTTTGGATCATAATTTTATATAATTTAATAACTAATAATTCTTTATTAGTATTATATCTTGACAATAATAAGATTTTTCTGGCTTGCTTTTCTGCAAATTAATTTATTAAGAAATAAAAAATTATCATTTTGGCAACTTAATTTCAATTAATATAATTGAAAGCGATGTCAGTTGCTATTGGTAAATAGAAGATTGTAAACAAAATTTTTGATAATTTTTAATTTTGAGAATATTTCTGTTGATGCAACTGATAGCAGAGCTCTTAAGAGTATTTTATATGCTGCAACAGCATAGTATAAATATCTGATAAATTAGTTTGAAATATAAATCCTAGTAAATCCAGAGCTGATGTCTCTAGTGGAACAATTTTTCTAGAAGTGATTTAACTCTTAAAACCAATCCATTTCATGTAATTCTGAATTTAATGTTAAAAGTAAATTTATACAGGAGCATTAAAAAAAAAAGTCTGATGAAATCTAGTATTCCTTCTCTTTCCCTTGCAAATCATATTTTTCTTTTACCTAGATGCCCAAAGTTTCTTTTTTCCTTTCCTGTTTTTTTTTTTTAATACCAGACATTCTTTTGGAATATATCTTGCCATTGGTTAATTTTGAAAGTATGCCTTTTCAATGTGCATTTTCAATCTTTTTGAAATCCAGAAAAAATTTTAATTATATTTTTTGGTATTTGCTCAGCTCCTTTGCTTCAGTTTTCTTTCTCAGTAACTCTTATTATTCGTATATTGGATCTTCTTTGCCTGTCTTCAGTATTTGTCAATTTCATGCAAATCCTCTTATCTCTTTATGTTTTTATTTGATTTTTTAAAATGCCTTCCTTTTCATATTCTATTTTCTTATGGCATTATTTATTGTGTTTATTAACTCTTTTGGTTCTTTTACTTTAGCCACTATTTCTAAAATCTTTTTTTTTCTTTTTATTTCTATTCCTACCTTGAGTTCTTTCATCTACCTTGAATTTTTCTAATTTTGATTTTTGTTGTTTTTTTCATGTCATATAATTTTCTTAATGTCTTAACTTGCTTTGAAATAGAATGTCACAATTTTGATCTGTTTTCTGATCATCCTTTTCTGTCACCCTTTCATACTTTATAAGGATATATTCTACTACTTATTCTTTTTTTCTTTTAACAACTTTGTATGAGATTTAACCTGGATATTTTTAGATGGCTCATTTCTATGTGAAATTAGTTTCCTTGAACTTTTATAAGGAAGCTTGGTTCAGGGAAGATTTTTTTTTTTTTTAAGTTCACAGTTAAATTGGGAAGTTCAACTGAACTACTACTTATGTAGTATTAAGTACTTTCAACCACTACTGAATATAGTATTGGTGACCTGCTTTTTTGAGATTTTCTGTCTCTGTCCCTGTCTCACATTTTTATCTGGACCTTCTCTTTCTTTTGTATCTATTGACCCTGTCCTGTTCAATTTTGATTCCACTTCCAGCAGTTTCTCCTTAGTGTAGAGCCCTGTCATGAAAAAAACCTGTTTGGGTCAGTTTTGATATAGAAAAGATTGCTCCAGCTCCTTCATATCTAGCAGATACTCCCTGTTACAGGATGCAGCAAAACCACTCCCAGTTTTAGCTGCCACTTAAAAAACTGGCCTGCATGCATTTCCGTTAATATCTGTTGGATCTTTTGGGGGCTCTTCCTCCTGTTCTCAGGTCTGTCAGATGCCCCATTGCTTTCCTCTGTTTTTTTGTTCTTTGTTTTCCCAGACAGATGTTGTTGACACCTACTTGTATTCTGCAGATTGTGGTATAACTTGTCATGTTGTTTTCCTTCAAATTTTTTTCATGAATTTTCATTTAGCTAACTAGTTTCCCTTTCTGATTTTATGTGATGATTTGAGAAGATCCAAACATTTCACTTCCACTGTCCATCTTCCCCTAATCCCCTGATTTAGTAGTTTTAACAAGCAAAAATTATCATTTGATTTGATTTACCATAAAGAAGATTTCTGAAAGGAAGAAAGTGTATCTGGACAAGTGAATTTGGGTTTTTGTCTGAGTACTTTAAATTTGTTTTTCAGGAGGGCAATGCTAGTTCCTGAATTTTAATGTTATCAAAACTATATTGGGGGCTTCCCTGGGGGCACAGTGGTTAAGAATCCGCCTGCCAATGCAGGGGACACAGGTTCAAGCCCTGGTCCGGGAAGAACCCACATGCCACGGAGCAACTAAGCCCGTGTGCCACAACTACTGAGCCTGCACTCTAGAGCCCGTGAGCCACAACTACCGAGCCCACGTGCCACAACTACTGAAGACTGTGTGACTAGAGCCCGTGCTCTGCAACAAGAAAAGCCACCACAACGAGAAGTCTGCGCACCACAATGAAGAGTAGCCTCTGCTCACAGCAACTAGGAAAAGCCTGTGTGCAGCAACGAAGTCGCAATGCAGCCAAAAAAACAAAACAAAACAAAACAAAAAACTATATTGGGAGATCACAGGTGTGAAATCAATAAAAAAAATAAGGAAATATCTTTAATTATGCAGTGATATTTGCAATTGATCCCGTAGGACTTTCTGTTTTCTCAACTCTATTTTCCACCTTAAACCTCAATGGATGGAATGTTCTAAAGCACTTAGAAGGTTGAGCCTGACCCCTGATGATCTGACTCTAAATGGACCACAGCCAGCAAGTTACCAAACCAGGGCAGATCCTGTTGGCAGTTTGTGTTCTGGGCACTCTGTTCCTGTTTTCAACTAGGAGCAGAGGTTTTCTTAAATGCAAATCTTCCTATAATTCTGTGTTGACTTACAACGTACAGGTAGGGTGAATTACTTCATTGGAGAAAAAAAATTTACTTAGGGGAAAATAATACTGCCAGATATTTCTGTCTATTCCATTGTAGTACAAAATCAGACAAGCACATGAAAGACGGTACTGATAAAAGCATCTTACTATTTCAAAAGTAATAATTTTACAATTTAAGCTATAATTCTCAGGGCTCCCAAATTGAAAGATGTACAATATGTAGAGTAATTAGTGTCAACTAATTAAGACATTGTCAATAATTTTCAATAGCTCTATGTGGCTAAATAATACGAGTCCATTCCAGCAGATTTTTGTGGTTGGGCATCAGCTTCCAGGATTCAACATCTTTTCTGTCTCACCTGAGAATTTCCACGCCATATATCAGGGAGAAGGTATCTTATTTGCCTCATCTTTTTGTGCATGTCTCTTCCAGTCCTGCTTGCCATCTGGCCGTACTTTGAATGCTGCCCAGCAAGGAACTGAGCTTTGATGGTGCCAAAAAGAAGAAAAACCAACTCCTTTGGCCTTATTTCTTTAAAAAAAAAAAAAATCCCATCATGGATGTACAACTAAGTCCTGGTACTTCAAGATAATAATAATTTTCATTGTTATAGTCAGGTACTTAAGCCTTCTTGGATAGAAAGCCGAGAAAGAGAGAGAGAGAGAGAGAGAGAGAGAGAGAGAGAGAGAGAGAGAGAGACTGACTTACAGAGATAGATATAGCCACGTAGATATAGACAATTATACTTAAATATCTATCTATACCTATTTCTTATTACTTACAATGTGAGTATCATTTACTGAGAATCAGTGAGCATCTGGAGCTGTTATGCAAAGTTTCAAAAGAGAGAAAATTCTAAAATCCTCCATCCTGAGACCACCTTCTATGAGATCTCCTTTTAACATAAAGCACCTCCAGGAAGAAACCCTTCTCTCCCTCTTCCACCCCCTGCTTTGGTCAGAGCACAATAGATAAGAATATATTGGAATTAAAGTGACCAAACCATACCAAATATGAGATGATAAAGCCCAGTCAAACAGGTTTGTGTCTGCACATGTTATCTTCTAGATGATTCTAGTCTGAGCTCATTTAAACCTTTAAACAAGATCCCGCAAACTTCCGTATTTCAATTTCTGCAAAAGGTCACAAAACCTACATTCATTTCCCACTCAACATCTGCTTTGCTGCCATTTCTGCTTTTTCCCGATGAGGGAATGAGGCATGCCAAGGCACCGTGATGGAGAGGTCACTTATTTTCCTTTGTAAAGCCAAATCCCCCGTGCTCTCCGTAATTACCAATCAATTTTACATAAACAGCAAAATTAAGCCCTATTATTCTCATTTACCACGAAATTAGAGGAATTAATTAAACATGGAAAAAGTGCCGATGTCTGCCAAATCGCTACTTCCAGTAGATGGAAACAAATTTAGGAATTTTGTGCAGGCAGGAAGAAAAATCAGCACGGCATCCAGAAACATAGTGAAGCGGTGCCATTGAAAAGGTTTTGTAAGTGGAGTAGTGTGTAAGCACCAGTACACTCCTGAGTTTCTCCCCTGAAGCCAGGACAAGGAAAACACCCTTCTTTACAGCGATGGAATCCAGCATCTTTACAATGCCGGGTGCAGCTTGTCGTTGTTTTGGGAAGCTGTGGTTCGTGTTTGGTTTGAGTTTGAACAAACCCAAAAGAAAAGGCAAACTTAAGGTGTGCTTTCAAACCCAGATTTGTCAGAGAAACTCCTTCAGGTGACTGTTTCTAATGACAGCTCCAGGAATCGTACCACTGCAGCATCCATTCTCCCCCATGAAAGGCCAAGACATGTTTAAGACCAAACTTCTGAAATAAACAGAAGCAGAAAGGGCGGGTGGCCCAACTTCCATAGTTTTTGATATTGGGCTCAACAATGCTCAGATTCATTAGGAAGTTTAGAAATTATGAGATCAAGAATGGTGAAGTATTTTCATAAACTGGAAAAGAAAGATTCAAAAATAAAAGTGCTCTTCAAAGATTGCTTAAGAGTCCCTTGCAATTACTTCCATTAGGAAACAATGAAATATACATTATTCCTTAAATAAACGCACCAGAATGATACCCCTTTTAGACTGTTGGGCTGCAGTAAAAAGATCTTCCTATCTTCCTTAATGAGATTTGTAAATTTGTCTCGTGCTAAATTTTTGTCTCGGGAACCCTGAATTATGTTACCTTGCATTGTTCCCGGTAAGCATAAAGGCATCCACCCAATTTTTGCTGTGAAAATGGCTCCTTCTGGCAAAGTGAAAGCAATTGGAACTCAGTTTAATGAGCTGCCTTCTGTAAATATGCCATTATTCTTCCAGCTCTGTGCTGGAGTTACATTTACAAAGGGAACAGATAGCAATAATTATTTTTCGTTGTAGTTAGTCAGTATTAGTTAATGTCTGAGAATAATTGAGAGGAAATTAAGACAAGTGTAGATTATGGGTACAAAACTGAGGATAAATGAGTATCTGTCAGAGCAGAAATTTTACCTATATTTTCTAGCATGGATTGGGAACTCAACTACACAGAGGAGCAACAAGTTTCTCACCCGAAACCCATTTAGCAAGGAGCACATGCAATCTACATCATCTGCTTTCCAATAATCACGTGGTAGGTCTTCTATTATAGATGTTCAACTCCCAGGCCAACTTTTCCAGGGACTCAACACACTTTTGAGCTATTCATGTTTCTTTGGACTCAGTGGCACCCTGGGACGGCAAACTCAGTTTAATATCAGCCAGAGCCGACAAGATGAAGGTCGAGAGTCTGTTGTTCCCCAAATCCTCAGTGTATTCCAAGGTCAAATATAAAAGGTGGATAAATTAGGTGTTTTGCTGGCTTCTATTAGACTATTAAGAGTTAACTAGCCTTAAAAACTTCATCCTTAAGATTTGTAACACGGGCATTAGCGTGGGTAAAAATGACTCAGAAAGGTCCTACAACCACTCCTGATGGAAATGATAGGGAGCAGGTCATTTGGGGCAGCCTTCCCCAGAGCCTAGATGCCGGAAGACAACACCCCCATCAATTCTGTGGTTTCGGGGAGGGGAGCAAAATTATAAAGTGGGCTAAGGACACAGGCTCTGGGGTCCAACATCTCTGGATAGTTGCTCACGTCCCAGCGCTTGCGAACTGTGAGATCCTGAGCAAGTTATCTACCCTCCCAGTTTTCTCATCTGAAAGATGGGAATAACACTAGAACTGAGTGGTTGGAAGGGCTGAATAAGATAAGTCACATAAAGCAATCAGCACTGAGCCAGACACACAAAAAGGGGCTCTCTGAGTGGGGCGACCACAAGTCCTGGTACTATTTCCACTTTATCACCATCTCCTGAGTGCTGTTTAACATGGCTGTTTAAATATATAGCATCTGTTGTGTCTGGGAGCAGAGTCTGGGGGCGGGAAAAGTAAGAGGGGAGGAAGTAGCAAGTGTTGGGTTTGTCCCCAGCTGGGATAATGGGCTGAGTTTGAGACTGTACTGTCAGAGGAGAGACAGAAAGACAAAATCCTTTGGTCTTTTGTCTGTTTTACTTTTATTTATTTGTGTACTTAGTGTTTCACATGTGAGGCTTGGCAAAATTCTAGCTCAAAGCAGAATCACTGTTCCTGAAATCAGTGGAGAAGCTCTGGGCATGATTAGGGTGGCCTTGAGGTCCAAGGGACAAAATATGACGGGCTTTGGGAAGAGAGCCTCTTTTCACCATTGCCTGGTGCCCGCCACACTCTGGCACCTGGGACTGAGAGCCTTGGGAGCACACAGTCAGCCCCGTTGGAGTTCTCAAGGTCGACCCTGCTGGCTGGAAGTTTCCACCCAGCAGTCTGGCACGTGGAGAGCTGGAACCGGGAAGGCAGATCCAGGACAGGGGAGACAGATGGGGGACAGCAGCTCACAGATCTGTCTAGGAGCAGATGTGAGGCACGATGTGGGGGAAGTATCTGGATGGCCAATTTCTAATTACGGGAGCACAAACGGTCATAGAATTCGATCATTTACGCTCGTGTGTCATGATCATAGCATCAGGAGATTAAAAATGTTGGGTTGGAATTCATAAACTTTGTCATGAGATTAGCATTCATCAAAACACTCAGAACTCTCTAGGTAAGGAAAGGATCTCCCCAAGTCCCACCGAAGGAGCTGCTGTGGTGTGATGTCTTTGTCCTCTTTCTCTGCCACTTTCAGTCCCATTTCCAACTGTCTGGAGCAGAAGTGCTCATCTTTAACGTCCTCCAGGAAGAACATGACCTGCTGAAGACGCCTAGCTTTCTGTCCAGCCCCAGAAAGAGGCCACATGGAGCACCAAGGCTCCCAGTCCGGGGGACCAGAGGCAAATATGCAACCCCATTTCCATAGGTCCTCAGTGTTTGTGGTGTGTGTTTTCTTGTTTTATATCACAGAGGTGAATCTTATCTCTAAATAGCCACCTTCATGGACAGTATTTTGAAATAATTTCAAAGTTACTAAAAAATGCAACAAAAAATATGGAGAACTCCTCTATCATCTTTACCCAGATTCACCAATTTTTAACATTTAGTTTTTACACATCCATATTAAAACGTGCATTTTATGAACCATTTGAGAGCAGGCAGCATACTTCAGGCCCCTTAACCCCTTAATACTTAAGCATGTGTTCCACAGACCATTAGCCCCATGAAATAATCTGCCAGAAGAGATTCCTTGGCCTAAAAAATGTGGAAACCCTTCCAAGCTATGGCCCCTTTTTAGAATTAAGGGCTCTGAGAGGAAGTATTTTGACCCAATGCTCCCAAAACTTACTTGATGAGGGAACCATTTTGCTTCCGTGTGTGTGTGTGTGTTCGCACACGCGTGTGTACACAAGTGCGCATGTGGCACCCAATATCATTCCGCAGAACACTTTGGGGAATGTTCCTCTGGCCACACGCACTGAGTAGGAAGCAGGCCGCCTGCCTTTCCTGCCTCCTCAGGGCTCCCTCAGCTCCAGGACATGCCCTATTGCTCCCCTCTTGAAGGGCAACCTCTGAAACAGGACATCTTTCTGGGCATAGGACATTCTTACTCTGGCAGAAGAGAAGTGGTCCGTCTGAGCCTTAGGAACTGAGACTTTTAGAAACTGGGATGCAGCCAATGATGAAGGCTGAGGGAGGGGTGGTAATCGAGATGCCACCAACAGCCCCATTTGCAGAGCTAACCAAGCATGGGGCACAAGTCACTGAATTATTAAGAGACAGCTGTCCTCTTCAGACAGAAATTTTCAGTAGTCCTGAAAATAAGCCCTTCTGATGTTCCACCCTATATGCCAGTGAGGCACTTTCAAAACACAAATGCTAAAAAGAAAAAGCCCTAGGACACATGAAAGGCACACCTAACCAGCCCCTTCTCATCCAACTGGGGCACCCAAATGTGTGTCTGGAAGTGAAGTGCACAAGCAATGAAGGAAAGTGGGGTGGAGAGAGAGAGAGAGAGAAGAGAAAGGAGAGAAGGGAGATAGAACGAAGGACAGTCCAAAGTTAGGACGGCAGAAATGTTCCACTCAGCCCCGTGCTGGCTCTCAAACAACTACTGAGGCAGGGAGCAGCGTCCTCTGCATCTGAGACTGAGAGACACTCACAAAGGACACGAAATAACTCTGCCGAGGCAAACATCTCACATGCCCATTTGCTCTGCCAAACAGTCAAATCCCTCTAATAATTCAGAAATATGGGATCATCCTGGGCTATTGAGTGTGTTCCAAACACCAATCTGGACTAGCCAACTGGAGCTGGATGTTTGGTTCAGTAGCCGTGAGGACGGAAGCTCAGAGGCAAAACTCACCTCAACAAATCCCACAGAGGCAGAGAACAGAGCACTGAGAAAATGCTCTTATAGGCAAAATCTCAGGCTAATGAAGAAGCTGCTGAGAAACCAAGAACTAAACAGAGGCAAATTCACTCAGGCAATTAAGATTTGAGGGCCATTAACTTAGCGGCTGTTGGAGGAGAACGCGCTCTGGAGTTAACTGTTGCTTGCTAGCTCTGTGACTTTAGAAGCATTACTAAACCTCTCTGAGCCTCATTCCCTTCATCAGTGACATGAGGATTAAAGAGTTCCTACCCAGTAACATTGTGGTGAGGTTTTAAAGATTCTCCTGGTTATTTCTGAGACAGTGAGCGTGAATACAGACATATTCTCAAGATTTGTCAAAAAAATCACTATGTGATTCCTGCCTCATGTTCTTGTTCTGTGGATTAAACAAGATAACTCATTTAAAATGTTTAGTCTGTAGTAGCATTTAATAAATAATAGCTATTATTTCTGTAATTATCATCATCAATATTATTACAGCAATGATGATATTGCCACATAATCTAGGGTTGAATGATCCAATTTAAAATCTTACAATCAAATGCAGATGGAGGACTCAGATGCAGCTTACCTATTTTCCAAAAGGGGAGTTAAAATCTATTTTGACCTCTCTTTCTCTCTCCTTCTGTCTCTGTCTCTTGTGCAAGGTAATGAATGTGAAAGTGTTTTGTAAATTCTAATGAATATTCCATCTTCTGTCTGTAAAATAAAAAAAAAATTTAAAAGCCATCCCAACGTGTGGCCTCCAGTGTCTTTTGCCTCTTACATTTTATATTCAAAATATTACGGGAGTTTACTATCCCTGGTTCTCAGCTGTGAAAACTCTTTGCCAGTTGAAAACCTCTGGTTGGAACACAGGAGAAACTGCGCCATCTGCCGGCTACTTGTGAGAACTGCTGGGGGGAAGCTGCCCACAGCCACATAAAATACTCTGGGTGGTAAAGCTGCAATGAGTCCTCTGCCCAGTGGTTTGAGATCCAAGGGGCATGGAGGGCTCAGTTGTCACTGAGGGTCTCTGGATGGTCACAGCTTGAGTACCAGTGCCGCGCAGCTGGGCATGTGGCATCTGGCACTGGCCCATCTCTCAAGACAGCACCTGCCTTTGCAACTCGTGAAGCAGATGACGATTCAGCAGGGAGCAGGCCTGATGTACTAACCATGCTGCTCCTTGGCACTTTGTCCCATTCCCGGCCCAGTAATTCATCACAGCCTGTTGCTTCCTGGTCGTGGCTTGGGCGCAGGCCACTGTGGGCTACAGGTCACCTCTGCTCTTTCCTTTCCTCTCCCTAGGGCCTCAGCCATCTGCCAGGCACCATGGCCCGTCAGGGAGAGAGGTACACGGAGCATCATGGCCAGTGCACCATCCCAGTGAGACGGGTGGAGAGAGATGCTGACCATCCCAGAGGTTGCTGCCAAAGGCCCTAGCTCTCCTCCACAGGCAGCAGCTCGGGCCAAGCCATTTAAACCAACAATTGCAGTTGCACACAGATAGCCTCCCACACGACGGAAGGCTCCCAGCACCTAGCAGAGGCCTCCTTAAGAGACTGTTTCTGAGCCAAGTGTGCAAACGTGTGAATGACAAAGAAGCTGACCAGTACTTAGCACCTACTATATGCCAGATGCTGTGTCATGAGCTTCACATTTGAATGTATTTAATCCTCACAGCAACTCTATGAGGAAGATACTATTACTGTCTTTATTTTACAGGTGTGGAAACTGAGGCACAGAAAAGCTAAGCAGCTTGTACAAGGACTCACAGCTGGTTAACGATGAGCTGGGATCCAAGTCCAGGCTGCCTGCCTCCAGAAGTCACACTTCTATTCTCTAAATTTGATTTAGATACTTAATTAACACTGAAGACCAAATAATGCAACCAGAGAGAGAGGCCATGGAATGATGGAGCCCAAAATCACTGGTCGAGGAGTCCCAGGTAACTGGCTTCCCCGTACTGACAACAGGGACCCAACATGAGAGAGAAAGGATCAATCGTCATGGCTGGAGTAAAGGAAGAGGGATTCAGGAAATAGGATGACAGCAGAATCCAGGGAGAATCCGAGATGAGTGACTGCAGTAAATTACAGAATACGAAAGAAAGAGAACAGGAAGAAAACAAAGATGAGGTACAAAAGACTTCCATGATTCTTCACATTCAAAACCTCAAAACTAAACAAGCTTAGCTCAACCACGCACCCAAGTAGCTGAGAAGAGCTGAGCACAGGTGTAGCTGAGGAAACACGTGGAGGTTCGATCGCCAGACCAGGTGCTTGGCTTTGGTGTTGAGCCTCTGTCCTACGTGGGCTGGTGCACCGTCCTCCACGCCTTGTGTTCACAGACACCCACCTCCCTACTAGACAGGCACTGTACTCACTCCCTTATTCAGTCTACTGGAGGCTGGGCACTGAGGATACTGGGGTGACGGGCACTACATGCACCCCACTCTCATGAGTTTACATTCTATTGGAGGGGTAGACAGAGCGCAAGCAGGCAAATTAAACAAGATAGTTACACATCAGAAAACATGCTCTAAAGAAAACAAACAGGACACTGTGCCGGAGAACAATAAGGAAGACAAAGACCTATTGGCCGCAGAGAAGATGACCAGGGGAGTTTAGCCACAGCCCTCATTTCAGTGGGCCTCAGATGGCCAATGCTGATGGCACCTCCAGGTGAGGATACCCACAGAGGCACAGAATGAAACTGATGGGAATAGATGACGATCACCTCATGCAACTCTAATCGAGGACCTCACCACCAAACCACAGGACTAGTTACGCTACACGTTCTTTTTACAAAATAAATTCTCCATCATCTTGTGAATAAATTAATTGGGGTTTTATTGTATTTTATATTGTTATGAATAAATAATATAATTTAAATATTTTAAATATTCTGAAATCTGGACACTGGATTTGGCATTTCATTTGTGGGGGGCTGTTGTCTGAGAGCCAAAAGTAGGCATGCCCAGCATCTCATGCTGAACTGGTAAGACCCCTGGGATGGGGGCATGGTTTCAAAGGTGAGGCCTGCAGGAAGAGAATTTAAGGGCCAGGTGAGGCCGAGGGAGGAAGAGCTCTGCCAGCTGTGTGTTAACACTACTGCACATTTTCAGGACAAAGGCATCGCTTCAGGACTTATGTTAAAAAGAAAATTTAAATACAGTGAGGAAATAAAAGATACGAGCCTGGTAAGTTCCGGTAGGAAGGCTCTGAGTTAAGTCCAAGACAAACTGATTCCAATTTAGCCAAAAGTGGGGAAAACAAAGACCTCCCGTACAGCTTAATGCTACCCTTCAGCTTGATTCCTTGAGGCTCAGGAGAAAAATTTGGCAATGAATCACTGAATCATAAGAAGCTAGGTCAAATTGTGCATCTCAGGTTCATCCTGCTTCTGAAAATAGGCATTAAAACTGTAGCGATCCAGAAAGAAAAATACAAGTTGAGGCAGAATTTCTCATGACAGCCTTCATGACCTGCCCTGTGGGGAGAGACGGTGGCTGGTGGTTGAGCAAGGGCTGAGCCCTTCGTCTACTGGTAGCTGTGGCCTCCAGCTATTTCCTCAAGAGTTTCCATGGATGGCACAAGACAACAAACCTTCTCTCTTAGGCTGGGGTTGAGGAGGCTCAACATTTGGTTTTGTCCATTACGGCTGCCCCTTGACGACAAGGAACCGGGGACTGACTCAGGAGAGATGGTCCTGTTTGGGCCAGAGGCAAAGCAGCAATTTGGGCATTTGAAGAGGACCTGTCTGTCCCTGGGGGAAGGTGTCTGCGTGTTGAGAAAATAAAATTAGAGCAAGTCTTCCCTTTGTTTAACTACTTCCTCTTCCCCACCACAGAGGCGGAGTTGAGCTTTCAGCAATCCACTATGACAATTTCTTACCCCTTTATCAAGTGTCTCTCCACTTAAAACCTCCCTTACACTCTGCATCTCTTCCATTCTAGTTGAGTTCCCAAGGGAAATGCTTTATCACTCTCCTTCCCAGAAGCGTAACCCACTGTCTGAAACATTACCCGTCCTCACTAAGTATTTATTAAATGACTGAATTACCAGATTATCAAAATCTGTATCTACTGCCACAGAATTCCCTTTGACAGTTATTAAAAGATTTTTTTCTCTTAGGTCAACCAACAGTCATGGGGAATCAACCATTCATTGAATAATTTACTTATTCTACTACCACATATCTACTGGGGACCTACTAGGTGTCTGGCACCTCATAAGGTTTTCCAGATAGAGCAGGAAATAACACGACATCCTGGCTCTCAGGAGCTGACAGTGGGTGAGACCAGGGGCCAAAAAACTTCCTATAAAGAGCCAGGGAGTAAATATTTGAGGCTGTGCAGACCGCATGCAGGCTCTGTAACATATTTCTCTTTGCCTTCTTTTCCCCAATCCTTAAAACTGTAAAAATCATTCTTATCTCAAGGATCTTTCAAAATAGGCCACAGGCCAAATTTAGCCCATGGGCCACAGTTTGCCAGCCCCTGTCGTAAGACAGACAAACACCCTGATAATCACATAAGTACAGATGTTATAAGCCTATAAGAGAGGAAGGGAGAAAAACAATCTACATTGGGGGATGATTTTGAGGGGGTTTGGGAAAGCCTCTTAGAAGAAGAAACATCTACAGTGTAATTTGATGAAGGAAGTTTTGATGAAGGCAAAAAAAAAAAAAAAAGCACAGGCAGGACGGGGGAGCGGGGGCTGGGGTGGGACACGAAGACCCTTCAGGAAAAGGGCTGCAGGTAAGAGCCATGGGCAGCAGAGCTGGGAGGGCTCCTGATCACACAGGGCCTCGCCCACATCACGGAGCTTGGGTTTTATCTTAGTTCCAATGAAAGGCTTTCAGGACCTCTAAGCAAAGGAGTACCAGGATCTGATTCAAATCTAGAAGAACTCTTCTGACTGCTGTGCATGGTCTGCTTTGGGGAAGCAAGAGGTACAAGGGGGAAGGCCAGTCAACGGTAGCCTCACGCTATGGCTTGCAGTGTGTCTCCCCTTCCTCCCCAGATATGCTGAAGTTCTCACCCCCAGTACTTTAGGATGTGACCTTATTTGGAAACAGGGTCGCTGCAGATATAATTAGTTTAGATGGGGTCATACTGGAGGAGGGTGAGACCCCATCCGATACAACTAGTGTCCTTATAAGAAGATGGCCACGCGAAGACAGAGACACAGGGGGAATGCCATGGGACGACCAAGGCAGAGACTGAGTTATGCAGCTGCAAGTCAGGGAATGCCAAGGACTGTCAGCAAACCTCCAGGAGCCAGGAAGAGGCCAGGAAGGATTCCCCTGCAGGCTTCAAAGGGAGCCTGGCCCTGTCAACACTTTGATTTTTAGACTTCTAGCTTCTAGAACTGTGAGACAATACATTTCTGTCGGTTCAGCCACCTAGTTTCTAGCCCTTTGTTACAGTAGCCTTAGGAAACTAACACGCCTTGTGAGGGTAACAATGGCAAGGACAACACATAACTGACCTGGGAAAAGATGCATTGATTTGGAAAACATTTTGAAGGTAGAATCAAAAGAACTTTGTGATGGGCTGGTTGGATATAGCAAAGTGAGGGAAAGGGGCGACGTCAGCGTGGAGGACACACACCAAAGGAGTAACGCTGGTGACCTCTGGCAGGCCAGGGTGGAAGGGGCCTGATTAGAGGGAATGAAGGGAAGAAGAATATTCTCTTTGAAAATACACAACTACATCGTTTCTCTTGTTAGTAGAGGAAGTATTACTTTTATGATAAAAACAAAAGAGTGGAAAAGTAAACAAGGAAAGAAAAAGTGAAAGACTCCCAGGTCTGGCTTGAAAATCCCTGTGGGTAGAGGTATCATGATAACGTTTGAGGGAAACTGAAGCAGCGGCAGGATGCGTGCATGTGGGTGTGGGCACAGGCTGGGACAGGCCAAGATTTCAGCCTGGGACCTAAGGTTGAGATGAAGGAAGGGTATGAGATGATGGGAAATCTACCTTGCCTCAGAGAGAAAGCAGAACGGGTAAAGAAAACAGAGGCAGAGATGCATGGGGGAGGCAGGGACATGTGCCTTGAAAGCACAGCTCCCCAAGGCAGCCCCCTGGTCAGCACACACCCTCTCGGTATGCCCGGGTCTGCCCAGTGCAGGCGGAGCGGCCATTCAAAGCAATGTGTTGGCTTTGGACCGCCCCCCCACCCCCTTAGGGGAATTACACCAAGGAAGGAATAAAAAGGTTGAATGCTATTTTAATTGAATTTGTTTTCAATTTATTTTCAGCTGTCTAGGGAAAAACCTTTTACACTCACATCACATGATTCCGTTTTACTTCGTGTCCGTTATCCTCATAATGAGCTTTTAACGCATTAATGTGGCCCTGTTTGCTGAACAGTGAACCACGTTGGTCAAATCAATAAATAGCAAAAGCATAAAAATACACCAAACTAAGAGACTAAACCAGAATATAAATGGAAAACTTGGGCTCCCCCTTCCTTAAAAGTGGAGACTGCATTCTGATATCCTGCCCCAAGGTGTTGGGCTGAGTGTCACAGAAACGTCTCTATTCTCCAAGTTTCAATTCCCCCGTGTCTGTGGAGCCAGCAGAGGTAAACTTTGGGGCCAACAGGAAGCTGTGCTGCCTGCCACCGGTGTTTAATCTCAGCCTTTCCAGCCGCGTGCTGGAAATCTGCATTTCTTTTCTGCACACTCAGTTTCGCTCTTGGATACTCCAAAACACACTAGTCTTACAGGCTCTGAGAATTCCTGCAGCATGCTTTTGTATAACTTGGTATTTCCCATACTGCTTTGACTCAGAAAACTTTTAAACTGTTTTTAAAATATTTTAATTAAAATACCAGTTCACACTGCGAAACACAAGAGAAGTATTTAGCCTCAGAATAATTTTAGGAAAATTCACCATATTACTACCCGAACTGGATTTTCATACTTGCGCAGAAGTTTTTACATTCCGTGAAACACCGGTCACCCTCCTAAACAAAAGGGGTCACCGTTGCCTCTTTCTATGCCCTCCATGGAGCCTGAGGCTCTTTAGGGCAAATTTGGGGCATTCTTTACCCATAATGTAGGTATTCAGCAACGGGTGTGAAAGGAAGGAAGCTCTTCAGGACTCAGTTCACTGCAAACGACACAAACCTAGATCAAACTAACCTAAGAAAATCGGTTATTTCCTGAAAGTACACTGGAGGAAGCTCACAGCTCTGGACGTGCTCGAGGAAGCATGTCTCAGGAAGGCAAGAATCAGGGAAACTGGAGAGATTTCAGGGACTCAAAAATGTCATCTGGAAGCTGATGCCCTCCTTTCCTGGCCGTTTCTTAATTACTTTCCTTTCTGCATGTTGGCTTTGTTTCCCCAAATGGCCAATCCTCATGGCTTTACAACTACAGAAGAAAGATCACCATCCCCTTAAAAAAATGCCAGTGAAGAATTCTGACTGGCTTGACTTGTGGCCTGGGTTTTTGTGACTAGTTCATCTGGATCACCGTGTGCCCACTTCTGACTCTGGGTCCTGTGATTAGCAGCCTGCATTAGAACCAGAGAGTTGGTTCTAGTGATTGCAATGGCTCCCTAAAGACAGAGGGGAGCTGTGTTCTGAAGAAGGGCAAGGTGTGTAGGGCTGACAAAGCATGCAGGGCCACTGCAGGTGGAAAGGAAGGATCGCTAGTTCTGGGGAAAAAGCCATATCGAATCCACCTCCTCCCTCACATTCTTTGAAATCAGCCAAACTGCAGCTATGTTGCTGTGGACAAAGCTTAGCTCAGGTATGGCCCTTGCAGTTTGTGTGTAACCTGGGACTGCTTCTCCCAGGAGGACAGCTCACAGGGCTAATTGCTTTAGCAGGTCCATTACCCTGTTGGTGATTCTGTGCCTAATCTGTTCATTATGCTGCTTATGTCTTTTTATGAGTGGAGAGCAATTGTGTTATTACAAAAGAAATAAGCTCTCTTGTTTCTTGAGAAATTCTCTTATGCCTGGACAAAGCAGTTTTTAAATTTATCAACTTGTCCTTGGTGATACCTCATTCTAAATGATGTATTAATCATGCTTTGAATATACAAATCAATTAAAGATGTTTTAAAGGTTGGATTAATTTAATTAAGTCTCTGGTAGGACTTCATATTTATTTAGACTTTATGTATTGACTTTTAATAAATGGCAAATATGTGTCATGGAAGATTATATTTCCATAATTGTGCTCCTTATAAAGTCTTCCTTTATCTACCTGTAGAGTTACATCTTACCATCCATCCATCTGTCCATCCATCTGTCAGTCAGCCTGTCTACGTACATATCTACCTACTTACCTACCTACTGACAAAGTATTTTTATCTTGTAGCTATGCCCAAGGGGATTCCTATGATCAATACACGTGAGGGCTCATGACCAGTCAGAGTTAGGAGATGTCAACCCACACCTCAGGGTTCTCCTACTTGAGGAACTCGATGCTCCCAAGCTGCCTTCTGGACTGACCAAAAGTGGGGACACTCTAGCCATAGAAACTGACCCATAATTCTTATGCGCATCAACATGTGCTCGGAATCATCCCCTAAGAGTCACTGAGATGAACACCATCAACCAGTCGAGTTTCTCTGCCCAGCAAACAGACCACAGCCACCAGGACACACTCATGGACCACAAAGTCTGCTGGACGCTTGGCCCCCACTTCCCTTCTCCTCACTGACTCCCTTGATTCTTGTTTCTTAGTATCTCTTCCAACTCTGTTTCCTGAATCGGGTCGTGTTCACAGCACAGAACAGGGAGGGAAAGGTTGGACTCCCTGGTGAACAGTCTCTTGAGGAAGTATTTTTAAAACTAAGACACTGTTCTCATGCACACAAACCCCCCACTGAATCCACCAGGACCCACAGAACCAAACAAGCTCTTATTCATCCCCTGCTCCTGCCTCACCTCACACTCCTAGCCAAACTCTCCAAGCACCCATGGTTGCTTTTAAATATTTATCTTGATAAAAATTTTGTGATTTTTTTGCACCCTCAAAACAGACAGAACTATGACCCATATTTTACAATATATGTAGCTCATTCCATGTATTTTTGGAAGTTCTAGTTCCTTCCAACAGCTTTATCTTCCCCCCCCGCCCCCCCGTGAAACAGAAACACTTGGTATCCAAAAAAAAAAAAAAAAAACTATTTTCAAGATAAGGTCTTTTATTCCAATGTATGGGCATTATTTTCCTTTGCCTTCAGGATGAAAAACCAACATTCAGTAGCAACTACTCAAGGGGCATCTACTAGGTGCCAGATACTGCTTTACAAAGTTTTGAGGACCCAGCAGTGGATACAGTCTACTGGGGAACAGTCACATGTCAGACAAAGTACAGCGTCACGCAGAGCAGTGACGAGGGAAGCACAGGGTGCTGTGAACCAGAGGATTCACACCCAAGTCACACTCCAGTGATCAGGGAAGGCTTCCCAGAGGAGGTGACGCCACACTGAGGTTCAAAGAGTAAGTAGGAGTTACCAGGTCAATGGGGCTGGGCAGAAGGGAGATGCACGAGGACATCTGGTGGCTGAGTGGTGCAGGTGGGAGGTAAATTAAAACAACCAAAAAATAAATAAATTAAATAAAATAGAGAGAGAGAGAGAGAATTCGGACAAGAGTGAAGAGAAGGGGTCTGAGGAGGAACACAGTGAGAGATAAGCGGGGCCATTGCTGGAAGGACTTTGTCGGCCACATTAAATCTGATCTTTGCTCCCTCTGGCTGCTTATGGGGAACGGCCTGAGGGGGAAGGTCAAGCTGCTGCGGTGGCAATGAGAGGCAGAAGCAGTGGGGATGGGGAAATGTGAGGCTTATAAAGTGGAAATGCAGCACGTGGTGACTGGCTGGAGGGAGGAGGAGGAAGCAGCGATGACCGCAGGTGCACCTGGGGGAAGACTGTGTGCCTGGGAAGTGAGCGAACATACAGGCATGAGCGTATGCAGCTCACCCACCATGCTGAGTCGGACAGGCTGGGCCAGGTCCTGGCACGGTGACAACCTGAATTAACCCCCATAACAAAGGTGGCTCACACTGCCTGTCCGTCACCAGCTGGCTATGACTCTGTCCGGCATCGTCTCCACTCTGGGATCCAGGCTGACAGGTCAGCCTCTGCCTGGAACATCGCCTCTCTTACCGCAGAGAAAAAGACATAATGGACCTTGAGCAGCCTCTTAAGAGAAACATTTTACTTTTACTCACATTGCATTGGCCTAAACAATCACGTGAATTACTGGAGTTAAATGGGGCAGAGATGTATAAATCTCTCACTAGGAGGGCCATTGGAAAACATGATGGGATAGCTATACAATCTATGACAGCTAGGAGAAGTGGCTACAAACCCATTCACAATACCAACTGTAAAAACAAAGCAAAACCTAGCTTTTCCCATTCCAAGTTGGCGAAGCTTGTAGAGGTTCCAGCATTTGGGGATGTTTACTTAAAAGGGGCAAAAGGTGTAAAGGGCCTCGTGTGCCTTCACGGGGCTCCATCTGTGGGAACTCATGCAAATCCCTCTAGATTGAGTCTCCCCATCTGCCAAATGAATGTGTTAGATAGAGAGGGCTCTTTAAAAGTTCCTTCCGGGTCTAAGATACAATGACTCTGAGCTCTTCTCTACCCCAGTGGTCTAAGCATCTGATTTCCAGGTCTTTTACCTTTGCAGCTTCAGAGACAAGGATCTGTCTCACTGCCACATGGTCACACTGCAGGAGTCAAGATGCAAAAGGGGGCCTCAGGCCTCTGTGATTTGTGAGATGTGTACTCTGCTCTTATTTCATCACTGCCCTGGGAAGTTCTGTCTTCCCTACCTCGTCCTGCCTGCTGCATCACATTAGAAACTAACCCATTATGCTTGACCTACTTCTTAACCCTTGCCTGTGGGAAGGACCTACGGTACCTTTGGCTGTGGCCCGTCACTTCACGCAATCACGAGGAGGTGGAAGGGTGGACATGTGGACCCACCCCCCGCCCCCAAGTTGTCGTGTTTCAATCAGTCCACCTTCATCTTGGCTGATTTAAGGGCCACTATTGCCAAAGTCCTCCCGTCTCCTTTAATTTCTGTCCCTTGATGTTCAACTAGTCAACAATGATGCATTCCAATTTCCAGGTGCCCGACGCCACAAATCCTTTCAAGATATAATCAGCTGAAAATAAGGATCTTTGCATCCGAGGCTGATCCAACATGACTACACACCTATTACCAAGCCTGTGTAATTAAAAATGAGTCTTTCACACACACACACACACCCCCCATCATACTGATGCAGAAAAATCTGAGATGAAAAATTCAAGGAGGCATTGAATAGAAAGGTAATAGCAGAATAAATGAGTGTGGCAGAGAGGAAGAGGAGAAGAGACTGCGAAGTCCCCTCCTAAGAACAATCCTAAGTTAGCCTTCTTACTTAAAGCCCACTCTGCCGAATGCAATTCTCGTTAATCTGCTTACTTAAGGAAATAGCATTGTACTGGTTTCTCTGAGCCTTCGTTTATGACCCAAATAAATGTAGAAGAACTTCCGACAGCAGCTAACTCACCAAGTCTACACCAAAACTTCCCTCTGATGGAAGGTACCATGTAATGTTCCACTCCCAAATGTTGATGCAAGGCTGCAGAACTCATCCTTGGGCCCTTGTGATAGGCAGACTCTAAGACGGAGGTCATTTTAGAGTCTTAGGACTGTGGTATTCATGCACTTTTGTAAACCCTCCCACTGAGTCCTGAGCAGGACTTGCTGCTAATCAATAGAATATGGAAAAGGTGATGGGATATCACTTCCAGGATTATGTTACTTAAGACTGTCACTCCCATATTGCCAGTAGACTCTCCTTGCTTGCGTGGATGAAGTAAGCTGTCTTATGGAGAGAGCCACAGGTCAAGGAACTGAGGGCACCCTCTAGCTGACAGCCAGCAAGGACCTGAGGCTTCTGGGTCAAACAGTGAGTGTGAATTCTTCCAACAAGCTGAGTAAGCTTGAAAGTGGATTCTTCCCCAGTTGAGCTTTCAGATGAGACTCCAGCCCTGGCTGACACCTGATTACAGTCTGTGAGAGATCCTGAAGCCCCAACTAAGCTATGCCAGATTTCTGGCCTATAGGAACTGTGAGGTAATAAATGTGTATTGTTTTAAGTTTGTAGTAATTTGCTTTGCAGCAATAGAAAACGAATACAGATCCCATAGTAGGCTTTGGAAAACCTAAAGGGATGCTGGTAGAGGCTTTTCTTGTACCAAAAAAAATTACACTTTTCTTTTGCATTTAGCTAGCAGCTGCTTTCCTAAAAAATACAGAGCATATTAAAAACCTTGAGGAGAATATTTCATGCTTTATATGTAGACTGGAGTCAAGTTCAAAGCATGGATAGGTATAAATGGTGTTTGCACTTACATGAAATTCTGAATGACATCTGGAAGTCTTGTAGGAACTGGGACTTTTCAGTGCATGGGGCTGTCCAGGGTATTCAGGACATTTAGCACTCCAGACTCCCACCTACTAAATGCAAGTCACTGCACCTATAATCACTGCAATAATCACAGGTTTCCAACATGGCCTCTTGGGAGCAGTACCAACCTCACTGAGGAATCCTTAAAGTCACCGTCATGGAGAGAGAGCAAAAAGTAAAGTAACGTGTAAAGGAAAGCAATGTACTGTCATGGGAGAGAGCAGAGTCCTTCTCCCCAGAAGGGTCCGAGTACCGGCAAATGAAATGACACATGCAGGATGCAGCCCAGCTGTGGAGATGAGAATGAGGATTGCAAACACACAGTCCACTTTCCAAAGTTCTGGTCCCTAGGACCACAGACCCTGGAGTCAGACAGATCTGTGCACCACCTGCCCTTGTTTGTCACTCATGGCGGGGAAATGTGTGAGGGTTACCTAGCATGTCTGAGCTTTAGCTTCTTCATCTGTAGGAAGAAGTTTCAACACTTACATCATAGGGTGGTTGGAGATAGTTATGCTACAGAACTGAGCACACTGCCTCGCAAGAAGTACACACTTCAGGACACCATTATCTCTTTATTACTGTGGGTCAAGTTCCTGTCTGAGGATCCCAGGAATCCCATGCTTGTTTCAAACAGGCCCATGTGGCTCCTGGTCTCAGGGCTTGCCTGAACAGAGAAGGCAAACCAAACTTGATCTGAAATCTGACTTGTCTGTGCCATTCCCAGCTTCAAATGCCCCCCATGTCCAGTGTTTGGTCCTTCTTTGATGTTAACATATCTGACATCTCCTTTCTCCAGGGAGGTAGGATATAGTAGCAGTTGGAGCACAAGCAATAAAGTCTAACTCTTAGGTTGAAATCCCAGCTCAGCAACCTAATATCTTGTACCTGAGTAAATAAGTTCTCTGATCTTCAGTTTCCTCCTCTGAAAAATGGGGATGATAATAACATTTACCTCATAGGATTGTCCTGAGAATAAAAAAGATACTCCATGAAAATGCTTACTACAATATCTCAAGGTCTGGTTCATAAGTAGGAATGCAACCAACGATGGCTGATGCTACTATTATTACCATTACTTCTATACCACCACCACTATTAACTCATCTTACTGCCATCAGAAGCCTGTAGTGGAGACACTATAGAGCACAGTGATTACAAGTGTCACCTATGGAGTCAATTCCTGGTTTTGCCACTTATTAGCTGTGTGTTCTTGTGGCAGTTGTAACTACCTGGTGTGAATTTCCACCACCCTCCAATTTTGCTCCCTCAAGCTGTCATTTTCTGGACATTACAGTAGTTGGGAAATGTTGCTTTGAAAGGTACCAACTAACTAACCGTTCTCACTATTTGTTAAAATGATTAAGTCTATTGCCAAGATAATTGTGAGCAAATGAAAAAAATCTCTAAGTATTTGGATAGTAATCATAAAAAATGTAAAGAGGCTCTGGCATACAGTGGCATCTATAATGTAAAAAAAAAAAAATTGAGATCTCTATGTTGCTGCAAATGGCATTATTTCATTATTTTTTATGGATGAGTAGCATTCCATTGTATATATGTACCACATCTTCTTTATCCATTCCTCTGCTGATGGACATTTAGGTTGCTTCTGTGTCTTGGCTATTATAAATACTGCTCTATAAACATTGGGGTGTATGTATCTTTTCAAATTAGAGATTATCATACTAAGTGAAGTAAGTCAGAAAGAGAAAGACAAATACCATATGATATCACGTATGTGTGGAATCTATCATAAAATACGACAAAATGAACTTATTTATGAAACGGAAACAGACTCACAGACATAGAAAACAAACTTATGGTTCCCAAAGGGGAAAAGGGGTGGGGGAGAGATAAATTAGGAGTTTTGGATTAGCAGATACAAACTACTATATACAAAACTGATAAACAACAAGGCCCTACTGTATAGCACAGGGAACTAGATTCAACAACTAGATCTTGTAACAAACCATAATGGAAAAGAATGTGAAAAAGAATACATACACATATGTATAACTGAATCACTTTGCTGTACACCAGAAACTAACACAACATTGTAAATCAACTCTACTTCAATTAAAAAAATTTAAAAAAAAGAGAGAGAGAAATCTCTTCTCTTTGAACATAGATTGGATCTCAGAGTACCCAGGAGCCTGCCATGAGATGGAAGCCTTTATTTTTGCCCTTGCCAGACTCATGGACCTTGGATAAGACCAATAAGATACTGTGTTTTAATCTGGATTATTTTCTCAGCCTTATTTTACTGGTAGAGCAGGATTCGAGAGATTCCATGAAATAAATAGTCATTTTTCTGTTGGGAATAAGTGCATTAATGATTAAGTTCAGGTAGAAATTTCTATTTTTTGGTAACATTTGCTAAAAATTAACATGGGTTTCCACTTGCAACATACAGCCTTTCCCCAGGAGCTGGCTTCCTAGGGAGAATAGCTAATATTTTTCAGCAGCTACTGAAGGCAAGAACCAGGAAAAAATCCTTGTTTCCCTTTGCACAAAAAGCATAGCATCAATTGGATGAAATAATAGCTATTCAACTGGTCATTCCCTTATGACTGCAAGCCATTTGGAGTTCAGTCACACTTACCAAAGCTGATATCAACTATGTGTAGAAATATATAGAATGAGATGCTTTGCCACTGACATCTTTAATTCATAATTACTGCAAAGTTGGCCTGTCCAGACCTAGCCAATGGCTAGTCGATACTCTCATGATGAGCGAGAGCAGGGTGAACGGCTGGGGTAGAAACACAAAGCAGACATGTACCCCTGGGCCCAGACCTCCGAGTTGGCCAGAGAGGGCCTCAGGAACCACTGAGCTCAGAGGCATGCCAGGCATGGTTTGATGCTTTCCTGCAGTCTGTGTTCCATGGAGTTGGAAATATGTCTTTTCACAATGACACAATGCATATGAGTACCCTCTGTAAATTGCAAACTTCTATACTGGAGTGAATCATTCTTCTCCAGAGAAATGTGGCATCAAGCTGGCTGCAGTTACTTTTGCATTTGGTGGCACTGTCTACTTTGTCAGAGGAGAACACACCCATTCAATAAATAATTCAAATTAGAAAGCGTAAGCAAAGACTGCGAACCCCAAAGAAGATATCCCAGCTTTGGCATTGGTGCCGAAACCCTGCTATGTAACGGAGAGGAGGTGATGATTGCGAACTATCATGAAATGGCTCACGAATGTTAAGGAATCGTTTGGCTTTTGATGGACTGCTGGTGTTGGATTTGCTTGCATTGCAGCCCAGTTTGGCAATCTCCACTTTGTCAGCATGAGGCCATTCTGAGCCTTAATTTTCCCATAAACCTTATAAATCGGCCTATGCTAAGTGTGATGGCACATGCTGCTGAGGGAAATTTTCTGTTAAATCACCACTTTTAAAGACCCATCTACTGTAGGTAACTAAGGACACCAGAATTGTTGGTTTTATGGATATCCCTCACTCTTAGTGTTTCACAGAAAATCCTTGTAGAGTCCATGATTCTTGGCCACGATAAGGATCACTACCTGAGTCTAATTTAGGCGATTTCCCTGCCACTCTAGCATGCTGGAGCAAAAATGAGCATTAATTTACTGCTAATTTAGTGTGCTAACCCTTAATTAGCAACAAGCCTGGTTTGAAATAGCTGATATTGAAAGCTCATTAAACTTTTATCCAAAATTAAGCCACAAATGCAAGTGTGTATGCAGACGTGCACATAGATGCATGCCCACATACCTTCAACTCGCCATCCAATACGTTTTGGAAATACACTACACGGATATTCGCTTTAAATACATTAGTACTAAACTTAAGTGTCACCATAATAGTGCATCTCATTTAAGAAGCCAACAGACTTGGAGATCAACAGCTGGCTTAGGAAAAAAAAGCCCTAAGCCCAGCAAACGTCCATAGTCCCAGCAACTCGGAAGGGAGGCTGAGGCAGGAGGACAGCTGGAGCCCAGGAGTTCTGGGCTGTAGTGCATTATGCCGATTGGGCGTCCACACTAATTTCGGCATCAATGTGGTGAACTCCCAGCAGCAGGGAACCACCAGGTTCTCTAAGGAGGGGTGAATCAGCCCAGGTCAGAAAATGGAGCAGGTCAAAACTCCCATGCTGATTGGTAGGAAAAAAAAAGCCCACAGAGATTTCCAGGTTCAGGGAGCCTTGGAGCTCAAGTGAAACTGTATTTCTCTAACAATACAGTCAATGGAGTGTTCTACAAAACACTTTCTCATTTAATCCTCATGACGGCCTCTAAAGATGGTCTCTATTAATGCCTTTCATTGCTAAGGAATCTAGATTCAAAGAAGTTCATCCATCCATCCATCCATCCACCCAACAAATATCTGAGAGCCTTTTATAACAAAGCTCTCTCCTAGGGGATGGGATGCAGTAGTGACAAAACTGACAAAGCCCTCATAGGAGTTTATGTTTTAGAGAGATTAAATAACTTGCCCAAAGGCATACACTCAAATAGGGACATGGCCAGAATTATAAGTCATGACTACTTCATTTCTGAACCTTGTTCTTAACCAATACAGCATGATGTCCTCTATGACAGGAGAATATTTAGGAGGAGCTAAAAGTTCTTGCTTAGCGTTTAATGTTTGCTTACTCCTAAAGAGATATTGGACTTTGCCATGCACAGTCCAGCTCCTCCATTAAACCAGGCCATAACATATGTCTCCTATTCTCTCTCTCTCCTTCTATCCCCTTCCCTCCCTCCTTCTCACTACTAAGACCTTGGACATTTGGAGGGGCAGGCAGCAAACAATTCTTAATGTCAAACTATGACAGACACTGCTGGTTGCCTATTCAATGTCTACTCTCCCTTCTTTTCTTCCTATCAGAACCACAGTTCTGCTTGGGGCAGCAAATTTCCTAACTAAAGGAGACAATTTCCCAGGCTCCCTTGTACCAGGGATGCTTATGTGAAGAAATTCCAACCAATGAGGTATAAGAGGAAGTCCACTGGGTAGAATTTCAAGAAGCTTTGCTTTCCTGATGGAAAAAGGACAGATTCAGCTGGCCCACATCTTCTGCCATTTGCCCTTTCTCTCTTTCTGCTGGAGCCTGGGCATGATTTCTGAAGGGGCAGGAGAATGTTGCACCTGTGAAGATTAGGGTCATTTGTTAAGTGTGGCAGAACAGAAAATGGAAGGAGTTTGGGTGCTTCCGGATTTACTCCATCAGCCATATGAATGCTGGGGCACCTCTCCTTGTACGTGAGAAAAACACACCACCATTTAGTTAAGCCACTGAAGTTGGATGTGGGTACATGCCACTGCTTACAGTACCACTGCTATAAAGACACAAAATATAGCACTGATAAATTCAGTGTTGAAGAGTCACCACCTCTACACTGCGCGTCACTATTTCCTGAGTACTTTGCACTGGGCAAGGCATTATGCTAAATTTTCTTACATTGTATAATTTATTCCTCATAGGAAACTTATGAGGGAGGTATTGTTACCACATTTTATAGATGAGAAAATCGAAGCTCAGGGTGATTAAGCAATTTGTCCAAGGTCACTCAGTGAAGCTCTGGGTTTCAAACCTGGCTCCAGGCACAGGATTTGCTCATGTGTCCATCTTTTTGAAACCACATGAAGCAACCTTTGCTGGTATTTTGGAAATACTATTACATTGATGTTTAGTACAATAATGGTCCTAAGAGCAAAGATTAAGATGAATCTAGGTCTCTAATATCTTCAGACTTGCTATTTCAATAAAATATCCTACCTGACATTATTCAAGCCTAACAACTTCTAATTTCTTTTCTTCTTGTTTGTAACCAGAAACAGTATGATAAAGTGTGAAAAACACACCCCCAAGCTCTGAGCATATCCAGGAAAAAAATAAAGCCTATTTGCCCATCATACTCGTATCTAACAGTGATATGTGGAGTTATTAACAGCCTAGGCATGAAGCTCTCTCTCCCCTGGGCTTATTTTGACCACATCAGGATGGATTCTGGAGTTGGGAAACATCATAAAGGATGCGGCTTTAAGAAGCATGAACAAGTTCAGGAAAGGGCATCAAGTATGGCTGTCACATGAGGAAGACTCAGAGTGGATACCATCCGGCGTATTCCTCATGCCTTTGTCCATCTTTTCTCCCTAGATGTCCTTCTTCACAGTAGCAAACATGACCCCCAATCCCCACATGCTCAGAGTCTGGCTTTTGATTTCACCTGCGTAGGCTAATCCTCTATTACCATTTGGGAAAACATTTTTCTTTGAAGCCATTTGACATTTAATCATAGAAGATTTGATTATTTTTTCACCTTGTTCAAGATTAAATCTATATTTTACACACACGTGCGCATACACAAACCTCTTTAGCTATGCCCCACTCCATCTTCACACTATGTACATCCTGCCTGATCCAGTTTTCAGGTCTTTTGTAAACATCTGGATTACCTGCCTGAAAATACAAAAACTCTCACAAAGCCCCCCTCTTTTTTGTTTTGCTCACTAGGAGATGTGCTCACAAGGCCAGATTTAAATGCTTAGCTGCTCAAACACTGGAAGGATTATGATACTCACTCCCCCGTTCATCCCCTCCTCACATGTCATCCCAAGTTAAATCAATACCAGAGGATAAAGTAACATAAACTCCAATTTTTCTGAATATGATTACTCTCACTCTTTTACTTGAAGTATCACATATTTAAATATACTTGGATGTATATATACAGGTATACACATGTGTATGTGTGTATGTATATATACACACAAATATGTACTATGTGTGTATCTGTCTGTCTATCTATCTATGTTCTGCTGGCAGGCTAAGTCTATGCTCAAACTGACAATCTGCTAGTTGGAAAACCCAGCACTGGGTACTCAGAAGCTTATGCTGGAACATTTAACTCTATGTCATAAATGAGGGAAAAGCTTGATTTTTCAAGTTCCTGGGTCCCAAAATTAGGAAAACATAAAAACTAAAGGAAAATAGACCTTCCCAGAGAAAAGTACACTGTTTAAAAATATACAAAGAATAGGAATTGGCTGCCTGAAATATTGTTACATCCAGCCAAGAAACACTATTACTATTGGTCTGTAAGAGATAGCAATATTTCACTTTCCATTCACATGTTGGTTTAATGCTTCTTTGAAAAGTCTGTTTATATTTTCCATCCATATTATTAGATGATAGGCGTATATAATTATCTTGCCCAATCTGTACTCAATTAGGTACTTAAATACGTGAGTTTTAACTGATTGGTGATGTGCATGAAGAAACAAAGTTCACACTTTCGATTTTCTGATTCCAAATATTAAGACCAAACTTGAATTTGAACAATTTAAATCATATGTCACCCATAATCAAGAGGAATGATACGTTCTCACTGGTTTTTTGTTGTTGTTCTTGTAAATTAGAAAGTTATAGCAGAATACGGTGGAGAAAAGAATAGCATTCACCCATATTTCTGACTCAAAATTTATCATTAATTTCATACACCTGCTTATTCTAGGCACACATTGTTAAAACAGTTATGAAAGTTGGATGCGAACACATTCCCCTTTAAAAGAAACCTTAGAACATTACAGGAAAAGCTAATCGCTCTTTTCCCACCATCCTCAGTCCTATCTCCACCTATCTACTTTCGATTTTTTTCTCCCCCCTCCAAAAGGACCAGCTATAATCACTTTTGTATGTAGTCTTACAGTCCTTTAAAAAAAATGTTTTCACATCTACCTATGTTCATAGGAAATACACAGTATTGATTTTTGTGTTTTTCAAGTTTAAATTTTACTCCACCAGAGCATTAGTCTTCAAAGAAGTCTTCAGAAAAGATCATCTCAATAGATGCAGGAAAAGCACCTGATACAAAACAATATCTCTTATTTCATTAAATTAAAAAAAAAAAAAACAACTTTCAGCAAACTAGGAAGAAAAGTGATTTTTTTAAGCTGAAAAGAGAAATCAACAAAAATCCTACAGTGAAAAGTCTATTTAATGGTGAAACATTAGAGTACCTTTCAAAGTTAGGAACAAGCAGCTGTCAACACGTCTGTTCAGTATATTCAGGCCAGTACAGTAAGACACACAAAGTCAGTCAAAGGCATAAAGGTTGGGGAGGAAGAAATAAATTTACCATATTCATACTAGTATGATTCTGTGTTCATGAAAATCCAAGAGAATCTATAGACACAGTTAGAACTAATAAAGAGGTTTAGCAAATTTTCTGGATGTTAATTGGATACATAGAATTATTTACGTTCTTTTGCACTAGCAGCAATGTATTAAAAATGTTATTTTTTGAAATGCCATTTTTAATGATAATCCGAACTATAACATATCGAGAAAAAAATCAATCAAAAGTGTGTGATAACTTTGTGGAGGAAATTAGAAAATATATATAAAATGTTTTTTATATTAAAAACAAAAAAATATATAAAAAATGACCTAAATAACAGGAAACATATATAAAATTAATTAATGGGGAGATACAATTATAAAAGTGATCACTTTGCTCCTAGTAATCTATAAATTCAGCATAACATGAATGAAAAATATAACAGGTTTTAATGGTACTTGAAAAAAGGCTCTTAAAATTCATCTAAAGCATCAAAAAGTCTGACATACCCTAGCCAAATCTGAAATAAAACTAGGTGAATGCACTAGTCTTACTAAAAACCAGGTCTTATTTTAAAGCTGTATTAAGATAGTAAGTTGTTCATGGATATAAACTAGACCAATGACACAGGGTAGATATCCCAGAAATAGATTCATACCAGAAGGGACCAACACACACATATATATATATGGAAATACATATATATGTACATACATATATATGGCAATAAAAAAATTAAGAGAGTATTTTAAAATGCACTGAGACTACTGGTTATCTTTATGGAAGAAAATTTAAGACATCACACTATGAACAAAATAAACCCCCAGAGCATTAAAGACAAATATGAAAACTGAAACTAACTTTTAAAAGAGAATATAGAGGAATATGGGTCAGGATAGGGAAGGACTCGAACAAAACACAGTGTTAACCTTAAAGGTAAGGACCAACAAGTTTGTATACTAGATTTTTAAACTTCTGTACCATAAGCAAAGTGGAAAATTAGCCACAGACTATGACTAACATTTGCAATACATATAACTGAATAATTTTCAGACTATATAAAGAATCCCTAAATATAAATTAGAAATGAAGAGCCAATAGGAAAAATATGAATTTAAAAAATCACAGAAAACAAAATGACCACTAAACATTTTAAAAAATGCTCACTTGAAATAAGAGACACGCAAGCTAAAGCCATAATGCAATAACATTTGCTCTAGTCAACTATCTGCTTTCAGATCTATTTTCCTCTCTTCCTCTACTCTTTTTATAGGACAAGTAACTCGTGGCTTCCAGGTAAGTTTAGCCAGTGAGAGGCACTAGGGGGAGATTAGAGGACAGGAGGAGAGAGAGCCTGGCATTTCTCTCCTCTTCCCTCTGCTTCCTGTAGGAGCTCTGGCAGCCTCTGTGAGCCCCTGGAGACTCCCAGGTCCTGTCTCCCACCCCAGTTTTAGTTTCTGATAGGGGCCCCAGCCTCTAGTCTCTGGTAACACCACCTTCACCATGTATCTCTCCAGCCCTAGGGTTGACAGTGGCTTCCTACTATTGTGGGTGCTTTGTCACCATACTATTTAGCTTCTCAGCTGTTCCATCAACTGTCTAGTCAAGTCCTTGTATTAAATTTCCTCTATTGAAAAACCTAGAGTGTTCCTGGTGGGACTTTGACCATTTCACACTCATTAGATTGACACAAACTGAAATGTCTGACAATACTATGTGCTGACGAAGATATAGAGCAATATGAACCTCCATATACAGCTGGTGGGAATGTAAATTGATGAGACCACTTTGGAAAGAAGGTGGCAATATTTAGTAAAATTGGAAATGGGTGTTTCCTGCAGCTTAGCAATCCCACATCGAGACATACATACCCTATTGATACTTTCTCTCATTTTCACAAGAAAGTGAGTAAAATGATACTACACCATTATTTATAGTAGCACAATTTTAAAAATATATATAAATATCTATTAACAGAAGAAAGTGTTAAAATACAGTATGTTCACAGAATGAAATACTATTGAATAGTTAAAAAGTATCAACTATAGCTTCCTGTATCAACATGGATAAATCACCAAAGCATAATGCTGAGTAAAAAGTAATGCAGAATTATATATATTTACAGCACAATGCCAGTTATAGTTATAAAAATATCAATCCTGTGTATTCTTTAAGGATAGATACAAATGTAGTAAAATTATTAAAAAAACATACATACATAGAAGTGATAAACACCAAAGTCAAGATACTTGTTCCCTTTGGAAGGAAAGAGGAGAATGGGACTGGAGACTGGTGTACAGGCAAAATCAACATATCTGTAAGGTTTTATTTCTTAAAATTATCCTATGCAAATTTGGCAAAAGTCATATTTGATAAAGCTGGGTGGAAGGCACATAGGTGTTTGCTATGTCATTCTCCACACTCTTTGGTATCATTGAAGCATTTTATTTAATTTTTAAAAAGAACTTTCTAAAAATAAGTAGCTTTATTAATGTAGATGGCCCAATAATGGATAACTAATCATGACCCCCAGAGTTATGTTGAGTAGAAACTGTTGGGAACTGATAACAGATTCTCTAGAAAACCTACCTAATTTCCTCTAAAAGGAAAGTCATGTTTTATATACACTCACCCCCATCTATCTTCAAAACAATATTTTTTCCATGTTCATCATCATCAACCATGTCAGCCTGCTGAGGCCCATTCCTGAATGAATGGTGCTTCAAAACGCTCTCAGCCATTTCCCGAAACATTGTCTATCACTGCCAGCCTTCCTATGTCCACTACGGTAAATCCATCTCCATGATGTGCAGTCCATCTGCCTCAGCATTCACACGGAGTTTTTCACTTAGTCTTGAAATTTAGCCGAGTTGCTTGGCTTCATTTCACTTGCTTTTGCTTTCCTTTATTGGTTATTGAAGGCATTTGTTATGGTCCCGTGTTGTGGGTTTTCACACTTGTCATCACTCCACTGTAATGTACGTCTAGTTTACTAATCTTGGACCAGCTGCAGTGTCGGGAACTTCTTTGTATCTTCAGGTATCCCAGGATCTCCCTCACGTCTGAGCACCTGCACATGCTCCCTCTTGGTGTGGAACACTCTTGCCCTCTAACCCTTACTTCCCTGCTAACTTCTCAATCCCTTAAACCCCAGCTTAATCCCTTCCTCCTGGAAACATCCCCAGATCCTTGAGACTGGCATCCTCTACTTGCTCTGCCATTACATTCAACACATAATATCATAATCACTCTCACCTGCCAAAGTTAAGCTCTATTCAGCCCGGCAACGTGGCTGTATCATTCATCACACACTGTCAAGAACAAAGCCTGGCATATAGTAGACATTCAATAAATATTTCATGAATAAATGAAGTAAATCAAGTAAGACTTATTGTCTACCCAGGAAGTCATTCCTTTTCTGGTGAGGGGTATAGTTTGTATTCATGAAGTCAAAGTTCCCCCAACAGCTCCGAGTTACTACCAAGTTGCTTGGTAACTCATTATAGATCAATCTTCCAAGTGTTTACCCAGTTTTCCGCAGGACTTTCTCTTTAAAAAAAATTAGCATATCTGGGCTCACAAATTCCATTAGGTTATATCATACTGTGTAGAGTTTGAGTTATTTTATTTGTTTTAACATCCTTCTTTCAAGCCTATTGTCTTTAAATCTAAAATATTTGCAATGATATTCCTTCACTTTCTTTCATCCAGGTAAAAGTAATACAGAAAGTTTTTTAGTTCCACAGCAAAATGAAGGAAGAAATAATGGAGATGAGAGAAAATGTACCAGTGAAGTAAAAGCACTCTTAGAAGGCAAATCAGACACAACTAGTTCATACACATGAACTCTGGCATTTGTGTATCAGTGATGATCATGGATTATTGCCCCATTCTATTAGCCTTTTAGGGATTTTGTCTTTACTAAACCTCAAACAACAGCATGCAAATGTGAGCGCAGAAAAGGGAATTCTTACTAACGAAGCTTGTATGATACGTTCTTCTCATGCCAGTTTACACTATCCTTTGGGTTTGCTTATGCAGTAGCAGCTGGGAGGAATACGTCTTCCAAATTATCACAAGATTTAATGGTATGATGTGATCCAAAGGCATGCAGAATTAGTTACACCAAGAGAAAAGCAACAAACAAGAGTATAAACCAGTTCTAATCTACTATAATCGTACCAATTTTTTACTGTCTGAATATTTTGTAGAATATATATGTATTTGCATACTGTGTGTATAGATATATTTCATTTTTATGTAATTCATTTTATGTATTATATATGACATTTAAATTAATGTATATCATGTATTTCAGAGATGGGTATATTTTTTTACATTTACTCTTAGAATATAAGCTGGTTCTTCCCTGGGAAACTTTTCTTGACATTTCTATAACAGATTTGTTTTTAAATATTTTAAGAGAACTTTTAAAAAACATTTTTGCTTAGCTGAAGATAGAAAATCTCCAAGGGTTCCATGTTTTAATTTTATAAAATGTTTAAAATGTTATAAGTAAACCAGATAGCATTCTCCCCAAACAAGCATTAGGAGATTCTTTGACAATGCCCATCAGAGCATGCCTACCGATATGTTTCAATATACTTATTCCTGATCTAAGCACTGTTAATCCTTTACATCTTTCTTCTGAAGAGCTTTAAATTATACTTTTAAGCACGGCTTATTGCTATGAATTTCAAGTAGATAAGTTAATGTTTATATATTTTAAATGTCTCCTGTAATGCAGTTGCTTGTGCATGCAGCTAATGGCAGAATAGGGTGTGTGGAACCCTGGGACACTGTGTTTTGCAAATGAGACTTCAGCAGAGTGTACCAGGCAAATATCTTCACTGTGTCATGTTTTTTTTCTTCTGAAACCAATGCACTGATCTCAAAAAAACATAGTGCTCAGAGTATGACTCTGGCTGGCTGCAGGTATAACTTTGGGTGATGGCAGCTAATAAAACTTGTAGACCTAAACGTTTAAGGACTATAAACCATATCCCCTTTTGCCCCAGCCCTGCCCTCACCCACCTTGCCAAAGATCACTCCCTTCTTTTCTATCATAAAAAGGCAAGCCAGTATGTCTTCCATTCAAACACATGTTTAAACTTGTGAAATTATGATCTGTTTCTGGGGTTATCTTACATGTAATTCATTGAAGATAACTAGCAGACCAATTTTCTCTTAAGGTCTCAGTAGGGTTATCTTGAAATTACATGGCTTTTTTTAAAAAAATAAATTTACTTATTTTATTTTTGGCTGTGTTGGGTCTTCGTTGCTGCATACGGGCTTTCTCTAGTTGCAGCGAGCGGGGGCTACTCTTCGTTGCGGTGCGCGGGCTTCTCATTGCGGTGGCTTCTCTTGTTGCGGAGCACGGGCTCTAGGCGCATGGGCTTCAGTAGCTGTGGCACGCGGGTTCAATGGTTGTGGCTCGCGGGCTCTAGAGCGCAGGCTCAGTAGTTATGGTGCACGGGCTTAGCTGCTCCGCGGCATGTGGGATCTTCCCAGACCAGGGCTCGAACCCGTGTCCCCCTGCATTGGCAGGCAGATTCATAACCACTGTACCACCAGGGAAGCCCCTGTATGGCTTTTTAAGTGTCAAAAGTAGAATGATTAGGTGTACGCAAGGTTAGGATCACAACTTACAAATCAGACAGCTCTTTGATTCAAGTCCCTGTTTCACATCTCCTAGCTGTGCACTACTCTATGAGTTACATAACCTCTCTGTGCCTCAGTTTCTACATAAATAGGATGGTAATGATAACAGTACTTCTGGCTTCAGATTATTGGGATGATTCAATAAAAAATTTATATAGGCTTTTAGCAGTGTCTGCCACAGCATAAGATCTCAATAAATGTTAGTTGCTACTGCCTGTCACTGTTTTTACTATTAATTCTGTATTACAGTGGATAAGCTCCTTTTATTTTTCTCTAGTATTGGTTGAGCATGTTGAGGTAATTGAACTTGACACAGAGAAAAACCACCAGATACTACCTTATATTCATATAGTAGGTTCTGGCTAACAGCTTTGTTCTAACCTGACTGCATTTTGAGCCCTCTGAGGTTTTGCAAGGAAAATGAAGTCACAATATTTCATCAGTCAGGTTTCTTAGTTGCAAGGAAAATAAAAAATTAAAACTAGACTCCGGCTGATAGAAGCAGAATAGGAATTTCTTGAAAGGATGTTGGGAAACTCACAAGTTCTTAACCTGTTGTTTGTTTTGTTTTGAGAGAGGGACATAAAATAAGCAGTTTCATGGAAAATGCCCAATAAGCCCAGGAAGAGTCTTGGGGTCTAATAGATATTTGCTTTTTCTATGTTCTATTTTTAATCCTTTACAAAACCATATGTAACTATGCTTCCAAAAATATGCTTCTGATGCAGTGAGTAAATTTTTTTCTTAACTTGTCTATTTAGAGAGTGACAGACGTCACCTAGTTGCTATGCTGAGTTCTACAATTCCAGCAACTGTCACTGGCTTTCTTTATTGAAAATAATCAATGGCTTTGACAGATAGAAAGGGGCGGATATTGTTGCATATTTTGATGCATCTTGACAGCATGTTTCAGAATGGCTGTCCCTGTCAGTTTCTGCTCTTTGATTTTTTTCTACCCAGGACCCCAGGGAAAGTTCTTAGGGTCTATAATACTGAAACTCCCCAAATGTAAAGGGCAGCAGAGACCTGGAACTTGTCTGTTTTTCATCCACTGATGATTTTATATTTCAACTCTTCATTTTAACCTGGTATAGTTTCAAAGGAGTTTTAAAATTTGGAAAGATTCATTTGGACTTGGGTGCGTGCTTCCCTGGCAATAAGAAAATAATAATAAGTTGGGTTGACAACTATGTCACAGCCACACTTGATTCTCATATAATTCCAAGTGATTTTAAAACTTTATTAATGTATATTATAAATTACTAAAATTATCTGGCCTCAATAGAGAGTTAAAGGACACAGGGAATTTTCATGAAATTCATTACATATACCCAGAATTTCCATCATTACTGTTGTCTAAATAAGTACAAACATTATTTACTAGAACCTGCTATTCTATAAAAGACTTTCCTTTAGAGAAAGAAAGATGAGAGTCACATTTGTATCTTGTCCACACTTAAGCTGCCCTCTCCTCACAGCAGAAAATAGTCTGTTGTGCTAAATAATTTGAAATACCATTTCGTTAATAGGTAATTAAAATGTGTAGCTAAGGGGCCTCCTGAGACTTTCAGCTAAAGCTACACACTGTCATTTAAATGACTCCCTGTGCTCAGGCAGTTGCCAATCCAGGGGAAAGATCCTGAAACTGGGTCCATGGGCAGGTAGAACTTCAAGGCCTATGACTATCCTCCAAATTGGGTTAGCTTGGCTTCTCCGTGAGACAGAGGGACCCTCAAGCCATAGCAGGAACTTCTGCTTCTTTGAGCTGTGACCATGAATGCAAGTCAATACAAAATACAAAACACACCAAAAAATGGAGTGGCTTCCCAAGACCATGGTCATCGCTTCTAGTCTTTGCAAGGGGTTTATTGCCCAGCTAGGTTGATGTAGTACCTCAGCTTCCTTGCTTAACGCCTCCTGACAACTTGCCTGACATCTCAAAGAGTTTCTTAAAATATTCTTAAACCTTTGGCATCCCTTCCTGCCCTGGGCCTCATGAATAAAACATTTATCCAGTCAGCAGCTTTGGCAGAAAGGAAAAGCCAAGTTCCATCCATCAACGTCAAGGGCTGAATTTCCCGGTGATTGCAGATCCTTTAATAACTCTGCTTCTTTATGATGATATTGGTAAATAGTCCAGTACTGCCAGTATCTGTTTTTTTGGTAAGCCTTCTTTTTCTAGCTGGTAACATACCACCACTATGTGAAAATGATGAGTGGCCTTGGTGATCCCAACTGTGTTGTGTTTCTATTTGCAGTCTGTATTGGTTTCCTAGGGCTGCCATAACAACGTACTACAAACTGAGTAGCTTAAGAACAAAAACACATTATCTCACAGTTCTGGAGGCTAAAAGTCTGAGATCAAGGTATTGGCAGGGTTGGTTTCTTCTAAGGGCTGTGAGGAAGAATCTATTCCATGTCTCTCACCTAGCTTTTGGTGGTTTGCCGGTAAGCTTTGACATTCCTTGGCTTACAGAAGCATAGCCCTGATTTCTGCCTTCATTTTCACGTGGCATTCTCCCTGTGTGTATGCCTTCCAAATTTCCCCTTCTTACAAGGTCATCAGTCATATTGGATTAGGGACCCACCATACACCAGTATGACCTCAACATATTACATCTACAATGATCTGATCTCTAAATAAGGTCACATTCTGAGGTACTGGGGGCTAGGGCTTCAACATATAAATTTTGGGAGGTCACAAATTCAACTTACACCTTTTCCAAAGTCTTTTTTTTTCCCAACATGCATTTATTCTTCCCGCTGACTGCATGAGGATCAACCAAATCTACTCATAGAAGACTAATAAGGATTTGTCTTCCTTAAATAGGCCAATTACAGTCTGGGGTTCATATATACAATCTGATTCACTTGCCATAAGAATCGATTTATTATCATGCTGTTTTGTGAGGCCAAAGAGTAAAGCAATTTTGGTGGAAAGTAAAGTCAATGCTATTGGCATTTTATGAGTAGGTTTTTCTTGATCGCTCTACATTGAGAATAAAGAAAAAGGAAGTCCAACAAAAGTTTGTCATGTAAGCTTTCAAAACCCCATATTTGAATATGCAGAAAAGACAATTTCTTCTCAGATTTCTACAGAAGAAAGACATAAAACTAAAAACTTTTCAGAATTGGGGTTGGAGTGGTAAAAGGGGAAGCACTAGCTTATTACATGAAGAGCCACAGGATCCATATAATTATTAATAATCCTAGATGATTTTACTAGCTAGTAAACCAAGATAGTATCATATTTTCAGATTTCCTTATGCACCAGGTCCCCTCTAAATACTCAAACATACAAAAAGAAAATATGTCCTCAATGAGCACAGAGAATCCATCTTGATCCTAAAGAATAAAGTTGATTCATGGTGAAGACAATTTCACTCAACAGGTTCTAATTTTATATTAGCTCTGAAAAAAATTTCCTAGTCTATCCAGAATAAAAACACACTTCCGATAGCATCTTCCATGACGTTAATCTCAGCATAGATGTGCATTTTTTTCCACATATCCACAAAGTAAATATATGTGGTGAGTATATCACTACAAATTTGAGATGCTTTAGCATGAGCTTCTGTGTACAAATGCAAAGAAAATACAATTCAGTTCAACAAAAAAATGAATCAAATTGAGGAGAAGAACTTCTTAGTGATGTATAGACAAAATAACATCACAGAGTTCATTTCTCTTGAAGGCACGTTGCCTCAGTTTGTGTGTAGCCAGGAGCCACCTCACTATTTACACCCTTCAATTCTCAGGCAATGCGCAGCGTGCACGCTCTCTCTCTCTCTCCCTCCCTCCCACCCCCTTCACACACACACACACACACACACACACACACACACACACACACACACACACACACACACACAGCCATAGGCTTTTCCCATAAAGAATAACCAAATCCAAACAAACCCCTCTGACTAACCTTCCCTTCTGTCATTTTCTCCTAATCCCAACAAAGCTACTAGGGAAATAAAACCCTTCCACAACATAATTCCTTTCTATACCTGTCTGCCGTGGATCCTATTAATGAAACATTTTAAGAATGTGTATGACTGTTAATTCTGCCCTGAAGATCCATCAATGGACATCAGTTTGTAAACATCACTGGAGCTCCCTCAGAGTCCCTGGCACTCCCTCTCACCCACAGTGCTCTCAGTGTAAGTACTGAGAGAAAACATTTTTGTGGTTGCTTTTGTTATATTCGCTTAAGAAGAAAAGAATCATCTCTTTAAATAATGTTTGGTTTTAGTTTTATAAAACACCCTTTCAATCACATTTGACTAACTCTCTCCAGTTGAAAATCACATGTGATATAGACAGTAGTATACACCTGAATACAAAAGATGTGTATGGTTATTAGAGACATAATATAGAAAGTGGTACAATCCATCTCTTACTTGCAAAGATGCTCCTTGCCTTTCTTTTGCACACTTTGTAGTTAGATTCAAATTATACATCTGGGAAGCCAGAAAGGACAATGACTAAGAATAATCTTCACAGAATATGCTCAGGGATTATTTTCTTGCGCAGCTGGGGTTTTATTTCCAGGTAACTTTTCTGATGAGCGGGGAACTTTCTCAGAAGACCTTCCGGTTTGCACTGTCTCAACACTGTGACCTCTTTTTTTTTTTTTTTAACATCTTTATTGGAGTATAATTGCTTTACAATGGTGTGTTAGTTTCTGCTTTATAACAAAGTGAATCAGTTATACATATACATATGTTCCCATATCTCTTCCCTCTTGCATCTCCCTCCCTCCCACCCTCCCTATCCCACCCCTCTAGGTGGTCACAAAGCACTGAGCTGACCTTCCTGTGCTATGCAGCTGCTTCCCACTAGCTATCTATTTTACGTTTGGTAGTGTATATATGTCCATGCCACTCTCTCACTTTGCTGGGACATTTTTATGTACCCCTTTTAATGCCTCATTAATTTCATTACCACTTGATTTCTTCAGCAAGCAACAGTTGCAGCCCCAGTTCTCAGTGTGCTAGTGAAAATAAAAAGATTTAATTGTTTAAGCCCTACTTCCTAAGGCTTGCTCTTATTGTTGGTCTACAGGAGGTGGATGCAGTAAGAATTTTGCTAAGTCTTGTTACCAGTCCAACTGCGTACTACTTCCCCTCCTCCAAGAGCTGGACCAGGGTTTCTGGAGATCATAGAGAGTTCTAAATATAGGCCATTAGCCAGTGTCAACACAAGCTGTGGCCTGTTGCATGTACCACAGGGGTAGGAGCGCTCCATAGCGAGCTCTTGCAAATTCTCAGAGGACAGCATAGGAGGACACATGACCCCTCCCAGGTTCAAAGGCCCCGATGCTCTGAACTTGGAAGATGTATTCAGCCAAGCTGGGCACTCAAAGCTCTGCTCAGAGAATAGGAAATGCCTCAAAAACAGCCACCCACCTTCCTAGAGAAGCTTCCATAGTTCTGAATTGAGAAGAAATTTGCAGATAAAGATAATAACAAACATTAGCACAGAGAAGCCTCCCCAGCTCATTGTTAACCCCAGTCAGAATATGTCAGGTCCCTGAAACATAAGTAATCTTTAATAAAAGCTACATGTGCTTTTTTCAGTGTCTCCCCACCTTTATCCTGAGGCCAGGGGGAATAGGCCTCCTGTCACAGCAGACAAAATGTTATATTATGGATTGGAAGAGAGCCCAGGTACAAGGAAAAGAAAGCATCCCTGTGAACTGGGGTAGTGACTCAGGGAAAGGAATGCCACTCTCTCAGTCACCCTCACTCCACCGCATCCGGCAAAGTTCTCTATACATGAGGAGGAACTATAGAAAAGCCTAGTTCTTTCCCCCTCGGTGGCTTTGCTCATACTGTTCCTGGTGCCAAAACATTATTTTTCTGGCTTTCACAAGGCTGGCTCCTTCTCATGTGTCAGCTTTCAGCTCAATGCCAGCTCCTTAAAAGGGCCTTTCCTCACTGTTCTGTTATATACCTTATCTCTACTACTGCCCATCCCAGCAACCCTGTTCCTACCCTTCACTGATGTTATCACAGCCTCTGCTTGTCTTAGTTACAATCTGCTTCTATACTGGACCAAATGCCCCTGAGGGCAGAGACTGTGTGTATTGATTTTACCAGGACAATTCCTAGCACATACTAGATGCACAAGAAAGGCCAGCTGAATGTGTTCTAGAGCAGCACTACCCAAAAGAACTTTCTGGGATGATGGAACTGATCTGTATGAGGTTCTGCCCAACGTGGTAGCCACTAGCCAAATGTGGCTATTGAGCACTTGAAACATGGCTAGTGCGAATGAGAAACTAAATTTTAAATTTAACTTAATTTTAATTAGTTTAAATTTAAATAGCCACATGTAATATTGGCTGACATATTGGAGCAGTTTTAGGACAACCCCCTCAGTCCACTGAAGGATACACAGCTATTCCCAAGAGCTAATCTGACTCAAAGAGATGGAGCTACCCTGAGCCCGAGCTTGGTATTTTTGTGAGCTACTTAACCATGCCTATGCAGCCTGGAAATTACCATTATTAACCTTAATAATGTTTTTCCTGGGTATAGAATATGACATATGTTATGAAAACAGATAATTTGTATCAAATTTCCAATAAAATCAGTTAACATTTCTCTAATTCATTTTGTTGATGAACTCTGCATACATACAAAACTCAAACGTCTTTAAAAACAATAAGAAAGGCAATAACTTAAGCTAATTCCCAAGGATTTGTTCAACCAAAATAACAAAACGAACCAGAATAGGTGTCTTATTGATTCAACGGGCTGTGGCCTTTGAGGGCAGAGACTGTGTCTGCTAGTTCTACGGTATGTTTATCTCCAGGAACCGGACACTGCTGGCACGGAGAAGGCACTCAGTAATATTGTTTGAATGCACAGATACATCCTGTAGAGTCATTCTGTTCAACTACTAAGGTTTATTTATTTTTCTCATTTTCTTTTTCTACTCACTGTACTTATTTTCTCAACTGAAACTAAAAAAGGATGGATGGGGAAAGGCAGGTTGCAAAATTAAAAGGACTAATTTTCCCATATATTCAAGTTTCTCAGATAGAGTAGCCCAAACGATGGGTCAGTATCAAGAGACTAAGAGAGCACAGGCAGGCCCAGGCGAGGTCCAGATTCTCACCATGTCCAAGCACCACAGGCGGTTGGAGTGAGGGCACAGAAGGTCCCTCTGGCCAGTGTTACTTTCACCCAGCTACCAGCAAGAACAGACAGCTGGCTGGCCCCAAAGGCGTGTCCTCCAAACAATACCATGGGAATGCCAAGGAAGGAAAAAATAGGACTGGATGTAATTGGCAAATAAGAAACCAGGCATGTTCTTCATAAACCTGATCTGAATTAGTCACACTTGAGGTTTGCAGTTCTCTCAAAAGACACAGATCCCACCACCTCCTCTCACTTCTACAACAGAGAAGCACATGACTTTCCTCTTTCCTTTAGGCTCCTATCTTGCGAATGGATCCAGATATAGTTCTCATTTCAAAGTGGCAGCTCCAGCAAATAATTTCCACAAGAATTAACACCCTTTCCATATCTTTACTCCTCTTCCTCTTCCCTCCTTTTTCTCCTTCGCTCCCCCACCCCCCATTTCTCTCTGATACAGTGGATCACAGTCAGAATTTCCTCTCTTTGATCTAGTTAGAAAAAGAGTCCCATTGCCTCAATACTGACAGCAGCTGCAGCTGGATCGCCCCAGGCCAGAAATCCTTTGTCTGCAACAAACGAACAAAAATTCTGCCTCTGCCCATTTCCCCACTGATGCCTGTCTCCTGCCTCTCAACTGGAAATCTAACTCACGGGCATTTACATCATGAGGTTTGTTTTTATAAGTTAGAGCAAAAGGCAAAAATGAGCATGGTTCTCTGGCTACAGGGAAGATATCCCGGTGCCTAATTTGTTAGGGATGACATTTCTGTTAATGCCCTTGTATTAAAACTGCATGCCCATACTTTAATTTCGCCATAATATCACATCGTGGCACTCAATAAGAGAGAGCCATCAAGAACTGTTACCGAAAAGACGTTATGGAACTTTATGTGACTAAGCTGTATACTGACTCTTGGTCAGTGTTTCAAAATAGTTTCATTAAGACTATGTTGAAAAAAGAAAGGAGGGAGGGAGGGAGGGAGGGCAAAAGGAACACATGGACCCTCAGAGTAGGAACTCCTGAAAAAGAGGGAGTAACAATATATTTGTTCTTCATGCTGCAATTCATCATCCATTCCATTTGGCTCTGCATCATTTTTTTTAAATGAATAATATGAAATCTCTTGTTCTACTGGGTCAGATATTATTATGCACCAACCAACTCAGAAACCTGCTGTGCCTGAGGATCATGTTTGGGAAAATAGATGTTAACACTGAGGCCCCCTTTCTGCTCAATGACAAACTTCCACAAAGCATGAAGTAAGGGCTGTTCCAATCTGTTCAGTAGTCACGATGGGGTGTCAGAGCATCTGGGACACCTGTTGGGGTTCAGGGCGGGCTGCCCCAACACGTGCCTCAGTGGCATATTGATTACTTTGAATTAAAGTTACTTAAGACACGGCCAGCGCAAGAGGGAGACTCTGACCCTCCTTTCTGTCTGCCTGAAAGCAGGAAATAAATTTCTTATGTGAAAGGTACACTCCCTGCATCTGGAGGCAGAAAAGGACACCCTTATCTCCAGAGACAGGGAATTCAGAATCCAAGAAGCCTGTATAAACAGACCTTGTTACTTTAATTCACTACCCCAAGCCCAAACTCTGTTTAGATTCTTCACTAATTGGGCATCCAACACCTAAGTTTCTTTGTCCTGTCAGTTCCTCTTAAATGTATTGTTTCTTGGTCGAAAAAGTGTAAAAGCTGCCTGTGTCAGCCACTTCTTAGGTCTCATTTCTATGAGACCTCTGTATGCACAATTATAATTTGTTTCTTTTTCTCCTGTTAATCGGTCTTGTATAGTCTAGCCACAAAAACTCAAGAGGGATAGAGGGAGAAATTTCCCCCTCCCCAACCCACCACATCCAAGAAAATATTAATTTCACATGTGACAAGACAGTAATGAAAATCACACGCAGAAGTTCTTTGCCTCTTTGCCTGTTTCTATGTTTAATCAGAAACAGAAGAAAAAGATAAAACATGCCAGATTTTAGACATATATGAGGCGCTAATTTATAGAAAACAGTATGCATAAGAAACACATGTCTTTATACTCGGATTCCGGAGAAGACAATGTGGGCATCGTAAGAAAATGCAGCAGTTAACAGAACCCCCTTTCACGTGGTAAGGACCTTCTCCAAGACCATGAAGACCACCTTCTCCTAGACTTGGCTGGAATTGTACCACGGGTACTACAGGTATTTACAAATCCTTCAGAAGCTTTTTGGTTACGAAGGAGAGAGCAATTCTTCGCATAGCAGAAGGTGGTTCTCTCTCTCTCCAGTTCTCTGACCTAGCAAAAATTACTGTCAATTGTCTGCCCAGTTGAGGGATACTGATTCTCCTGTTGCCATGGCAACACATTAGTTGTCAGGTCTCTGTGTCTCTTATACTCAATGCCTAATCTGTTCCTCCTGGCTTTTGGATTTTGACACTTCCTAAGCCTTAATTAGTTTATTTGATGGGACCTGCACATCTTATTTTTATACTAAGTAGTATTGAAATACTAAGTAGCTATTGAAAACATAGTCATCCAGAGAACAGATCACAGAGGTAAAAATCGGTGTGCTGTCAGGCCGACCAGAGACGACACAGAACGAGAGTAAAGTGCGAGGCACAGGCTCTGCCTGCTGCTCCTCAGGTACTGGGGAAAATCAAAACAGTTTCTGCCATCTGTCATGTAACACAGTGTGAAAATTACGGAGCTGTTCGTTTCGACGTTTGAGGAACATTCTGCCACTGTGATTAGATCACAGTAATATTACCTAGTCACTAAAGGTTTGGATCAATGCTTTTTAATATTTTTTCTTCACAGACAATCTCTGTCTTATTTTTCAGTGGGAATGTCTGCTAAGCGATTCACTTAGAGATAAGTATTTCACACAGGTAAAGCACTCAGGAGTCACAGCACAGCTGATAACTTAGTTAAGTTCAGAAAGTTAACAACAAAAGAAAGCAAGGAACGAAGTTTCGTAAAGGATTACTATCCAGAACAAACAGTTACTCTAGAGCAGCGATTCTCAAAGTGTGGTCCACAGAACCCTTGGGTGGGGCGGAAGGCTTGGGGTGCAAAGAGCCTTTTAGGGAAGCCAACAGGTCAAAACTATTGTCATGATAAACCTAAGACATTATTGCCTTTTTCACTCTTAACCTATACACTAATGGCACAAAAGTAAACATGGTAAAACTGCTAAGTGGCTTAACACAGGACAAGGCAATCTCTCTGTCTTTGTCTCTTTCTCTCTTTCTTTCCCCTCCCCACTTCTCTCCCCTTCTCTCCCTTTTTTCTCCCTCCCTCCTTCCCTCTCTCTTTCTCTCTCTCTCTCTCTCTCTCTCACACACACACACACACACACACACACACACACACACGCACAAGGAGAAGGAGGAAGAGGAGAAAGAGGAAGAGGAGGTTACATTTTAAAATGTCCCTGCTAAGGGAGTTTTTAAAAATTAAGTCTAATAAACTGTGGCCCTTGAGTACACATCTTTTTAATATTCTGTATGACAAAATGAGAAAGTTGCATAAAACCCTTCTGTTATCACTGAAGCAGAATGGTTGTCTCAAGGAAAAGCATTTGCATGACTCTTTGAGTGGAGAGCGGAACTAACCATTTTTTTTGGTGGAACACAATTTTTATTCGAAAGAACAACGGACAAGCAATAGTACTGACACTTGAGTATTTGGCAGACATTTTTTCTAAATTAAATAAAGCACAACTGTCATTTCCACAGAACAACTTGCAGCATAGGTTGCCAATGATAAAAAGTGAGCTTCTAAGCAAAATTCAGATTTTTGGAAAAACTGTATCTGTAAACTTAAAAGATCTCCAATACATAAAGTTTTTTTTTCTGATAAGATAAATGGTGATATTAATGAATATAATTTTAAAATATTGTACATTGAAATGTGTCAACATTTGGAAGATCTGCACCAATATTTTCCAAATAATCAGTGAATGATGTTACAAAATGTTTCATGGGTAAAAGACCCATTTAAAGTAAAAGAAAGATCAATAGATTGTAACGTAACAAAACATAAAACATTAATTCTTTTGGTTTCAGATTTCATACTGCAACTAGCTTTAGAAAGACTACCACTTGTCAAGTTTGGGTATATTGTCAAAGAAGAATACCCACAATTATCTAAAAGAAGACATTAAAATATCCATCTCTTTTACAGCTACACTTCTGTGTGAGACCAGATTTCCTTTACACCTCAAACGAAACAAACATATCACAACAAATTGAATGCAGAAACAGATAAGAGACTCCATCTGTCTTCTATGAAGCTATACATTAAAAAGTTTTGCAAAACTGTAAGATAAGGCCTCTCTTTTCACTAATTTCTTTTTGTTTTGGAAAATGTAGCTATTGTTCATAAAAGCATTTAGTTACTACATAATGGGTTTATTATTGTTATTTTAAAAGTAGATAAATACATAAATTTTTTTTTTCAATTTATAACATAGTAAATATGTAAACAAAGCCCTCTGGAGTCCGCCATAATTTATAAGTGTAAGGGATCTGAGACCATGAAATTAAGGACCATTATCTTAAGAGGGGACAAGGGGAAACTGTCCAAAGTACCGAGACCACAAACCAAGGACCTAGGGCACATAGGAAGGTAGGTTTTTCGAAATCCATTTCACCATCTAGGAGACAATTAAACAGCTGCTTCATGACCAGAATCTAACCTCTTATTCCCAAAGAATAGATAACAAAATCAGAGAGCAATGAAGAGACAATCTAAGTTTAGCCCCAGGACATAGTTCTATTTTCTTGGGAAAGACATAGCTTCTCTCGCACTCTCTTTTTTTTTTTTTTTTATTTTACAAGATTTTTGTCTTCTGGGTATTTCCATATTACCCTAAATAAGCAAGATACCATTCCAGATTAACATAGAAAAGATACTTTGGATCACCAGAGAGTCTATAACACCAAATATTATTTATAAAAACAGAAATCAGGACAAGAGGTGACATGTTTCACCTTTTAACAAATACCATTCCCAATACCTATAATAAAAGATTATGGTAACACTCTGATGCTGATATGTCTTAAGCTATTTAAACAAAAACCACGAATCCTAATACCACAAAATGCATGACTAATGATAGACTAGGGAATATGATACCATGTTTCCAAAAGAGATTGGCATCTTGGACCAGTGTAACCATTCCAGACCATAAGATTAAGACGCAGATCACACTAATATCAGAGGAATTTTGAGAAGCAATACATCTTGCAACACTTAAGTAGAATTCAATGATTCAAACCTTCAAAAGCATAAAATATTATCACACAAGCAGAACATTTATCATCCTGGGAATGAGTGAGACCAAGTAAGTCAAAATAAGAACTCTGTTCCGCATGTATGTTTTTCAGAATAAATCAAATAGTAACCACTCTTTAGCACAGACTATTTTGTTACCTACATCATTCAATTTGGGGAAAACTGGGTTCTTGGTTTCTCATCAGTAAATGTAAAGAAATGTTACTATTTACCTGAGTCCAAGACCATCCAAGCAGCTAGACCACTGGATCTGCCATCTCGTCTTCCTATCACAGAACTGTGAAATAGAATAAAACAATTATCAATATCCAGCCTGAAACCCTTCTATACTTCCCCATATGCTGTGCTTCTTCACTTCTGAAATGAATAGCAGCTTCAGGAAAAGGAGACATGAGGGATGAAGCCACATGCCATGCTCAAGAAATTGCCCTCTGGAGCTCACCTTTCCAGGGAGGAAATCAGCTTTTCTTTGCCTTTTTTTTGGGGGGTGGGGGTGGGGAGGGCCCACAGGTTCATTTTGTCTTTCACAAGCTACAAAAACAGTGATGCTGACTTTATAAAGGCAGTGCCAGGGTTGTTTGCTTGTTTTTAGCATACAAATCAATTTTATCATAGAAATGTAAAAGCCTGAACTTTCTAAGTCTACTGAGGCTGACAATAACAGCAGCAACAAAATATCTAACCAATTTATTTTAACTCCTTCACAAAAGTATTAAATGTTTAGTTTCTTTATTCCCCACCCCCAAAATTAGCAAAGTGAACTGACCAAATGTTGTAAGAATAAACACTATAAAGAACATCACATCTTAAAAGGAGTATATCCAAACGTTACTTCTTAGCTTGATGATCTTCACGGCATGGAGCAGTGTGACCGTAAATCCCTTGGAAGGTTTAGCCAGCCCACCTGACATCTCTAGCCCACCTGACATCTCCAGCCCACCTGACATCTCCAGCCCACCTGACATCTCCAGCCAACCCACCATTTTCAGATTCAACAAGAGCAGTATCATGTTTCCCAAGCACAGAACCCAATGTCCTGAAACCAGAGAACTGAGGAGCTGATAGCATCACTCCATGAGTCTCCTCTGGTGAGTTATTAAGGAATAAAATACAGTTTGCAGGGTAATGGTGAGGATCTGGTGTTGAATTTCCTCAGGTGTTACCTGAGTCTGGGGGCTCCATGACCAGGCTTTCATTTATAGCAACAGTCTGTTCCACTGTTTTGGCCTCTTTCTTTTGTTTGTCAGCAAAAGTAGCACACATTTTAGACATTATATCAGAATCTGGTTTTGCATGCTGCATTTGCTTTGGTTTCCCACAAGATAAAAATTCTCTTAACTGTCTCAAGGTATGTGTTAATGAGACCAGTTCTTTAAATAAGACAGAGACCTTCACCCTCATCTTCATGGCCAAAATAAGGAAACAAGGCACGCAGGGCTCTTTTACAATTTTGTGATTCATGTTGTAGATATAAATTCTATGACTTAGTCTGATATCCCTGTTTGGGATTAAATATAATAAATAGAATAAATAAGACAAACTAGCTCTTAAAGAATCAACCCAGCTTAGGCTACTCTTAATAGTCTCCTTATTACTACCAGTTAATTGAGTGGTCAACAAATATGTTCTGTTTAATAATTAAACCACATGACCACAACATACTGTCGATTGTTACCCTCTTCACTAAAGGATTAAATCTTTCCAAAGCTTTGGTACCAAGCAACCATGAAGAATCTCAAAATCAATTTTTCTTATCCAGCAACTAGACAATGGGCTCTACACGGACTTCAGTAAAAACGAAAATTAAAAACAAATTATGCTTAATTTTTATTTCTTAATATTTCCCCTTAATTTCATTCCTCTTCGTGTTGCCTTTAATCTTATAAAATTATTATTCACAGAAAGCAAAATCCCTCCTGGACTCTTTGCTTTGCTACTTTCTTAATTCAGGACTTAAAATATGCAAGGAACTTTATTATCAGGAAGGAAAATACAATTACGCCTCTCAACTGATGGGAGGGATAGTTGTTATGTGCTTGCCACAGGGAGATTTCATCACACCCAGAATTTGCATTCAATGTCTTCTTTAATAAAGCGAGCAGCATCCCTGTTTCTGGAAGAGCTATCAGCCTTAAGCAGAAGATGGACCGTTGCTCTAGGTCACCCTGGTTACGTTAGTTGATGACAAGATTAACAGTTAATATATTCTTTCTGTGGGAGCTACTTCTCCTTGCACCTCCAATCTTTTTTATGATTGTGGTAAAATACACATAATGTAAAATTTACCACTTTAACCATTTTAAAGTGAACAAGTCAGTGGCATTCATCACATTCGCAATGTTGTACAACCATCAGCACCGTCTAGTTCCAAAAGTTTCCCATCACCCCAAAAGAAAACCCTGTACCCGCTGTGCCTACAACATCTTAAACCAGGGATTGAATGCTTAGTTTCGGATCAGACTTTCTTTAACTCCTCCCTTCTTGTCTCCAGTAGATGATCATAGCTGAAGGCATGAGCTCTGAAATCTGACTGCCTGTATTTAAATTCTGCTCCTGGCACTATCTTTAACAAATATTCATTTCCTCTGAGCTTCACTGTCCTCATCTATGAAATGCAAGCAATCATAAAACCTCTTACAAGGTTCTGAGGAATAAACTGGAGCATATGCAACCCACTCAGTTCAGGGTCTGGCAAGCATTAAGAGCTCAATATATGCTTCATATATTTCTTAATTTAGTTTTTCATCACAACTTCTGCGGACTAGGCACCATTCTAAATGCTGTGTAAATACGAGCTCCTTTAAAATTCTTAACAATCCCAAGAAGTAGTCACTATAACCAACTTCGTTTTACAGATGAGGCAACTCAAGCACAGAGAGGTTAAGTAACTTGCCCAAGGTCACACAGCTCATAAGTGGAGAAGCCAGAATTCAGACTTCTAGTGGCCATGCTCTTAACTACCATGCCATGCTGCCTCTATACTATCACTTCCAGTTACCATCCTCATCCCAAAAGGCATATGGTTGTTCCTTACCATTCTTTTTCTACTTCCTGAAGCAATTTGATGCTCTCAAAACTAGAGAACATCCATGTCCCTGCCTTCTTCATACAGCATCTTAAAGTGTTTCCATGTACTCCTGCCGTTATTTTTTTCATTAACGGTGTGATTTTACACAGTAGTCATTAGATTAGATATGCCATTTTGTTTGCTCTTTTGCCCCATCACATTATAGCATAATCCCGCAAGAAAAATTCTATTCCCTCAAATGTATTTGATCTTCACACTTTAATCACCAGTCATCCTTTTGTACTTTCCAACTGTTTATGTAGGTACACTATGCCCTCTACCCCGAGGGGCAGGCTCTGTGTGGCTTGTTAGCTCACATTACAGCAAGAATGTGCATTTAATTCTGGGTACGATTGAGAGGTTAGAACACAGAAGGAGGGTTGGAGCTCTGCCAGGTACACTGTAGTCATGGTTTTTCAGCTCATCCTGAGGCCAGGGGCACAGTGCAGGAAACAGCCCCAGGAACAGGGTGGAGGAGAGAGAGATTATGGGAAAACCAGCACATCAGCTTCAAAAGTCCCAATTTTACAGAAAAAGAGAGAGGAACCAACATCAACTAAGCACATGTGCACGCGAGTGTGTGGATGAGAAGCCAGTCTAACAAATTCCACTTCCAGGTACTATAAATTGTTAGCAGAGATCTGCACATTTAAACAAAGCAGGCCCACTGGAAATCCAGGGCAAGATGCTTCATCACATTAAAAAAGAAAAAAAAAAAATACAGGTTCTGATAAAATAAATTTCCCTTGAGGCACAATTGTTTTCCTTTGTACCTTCAAAAGGCTCCATATTACTTCAAGGTGTATCAAATTCAATTTCTTTCTTTTTTCTCTTTTTCTTTAATTACAAAAGTAATATATGCTTTTTGTAAAAAGTTGAAACAATACAGAAGTATGTAGAGTAAAATAGTTTCCCTCTTACCATCACCACCTTCCATCCAATCCTAGTCCCCAGAGGAAACCACTGCCAACGCTTTAGAAGCAAGCCTTCAGAGTCCTTTCCTATTTTTTTGCACACATGCAAGTATTTTTGCACATATTCAAGTGTATACGGATATGCAAATGCATGGATATACATACTCAAATACATAAAAATCTTTTATTTTTAGTACCATAGGAAAAAAGAATAAAACAACAAGATAGATCGCAGCAGAAATTGAAGACATATTGAGTCTCCTACTAAGAGCTGCTGACACCTAGAAAATACCATTGAATTGAAAGGAATTACAGAGAAAGGATTAAAATGAACAGACCTTTTAGCTGAGAACACAAAACATCATTTAATAAATGATGTTATGTATGTCTAACTCCATACTGTGGCCAATTTACTTTGGTTAAATAACCATTCCTCCTCATCAGAATTAGGTCAATAGAACCACCAGCTTTGAAGATTTATGTTAGGCGATTCCAGGAATAGAAAAATTTTATTGCATGTATTCATTGCTATTCACATTCTTTATTTGATTTGACATTCTCCCCAATAGCTTTGCTCATGCATTGACCCTTGCTTAAAATATCCTTCTCCCACCCCTATATCTTTCCTCTTTCTACCTAAACTTATCCCTGCTTCGAGCAATAGATCATTTCCTACCACCCCTGGAAAGACCTTTTCGTCACTTTGACCCAAGGAGATCTCTGCCTTCTGAGCCTTACCTGGTAGAGTTTGCTACTTCGTGATCAACCAACCATGCTATGTGCTAGTTTGACTTTGTCCATAACTAGACTGTAATTCCGAGTAAGGGTATCTCAGGCACTTGCAGGTTACCTGGCATGATACACCTAGTATGCATTAAGAGAATGTTTGATGAGAAATTTATTTCAATTACTATGGACTATGGCCAGATATTGATCAGTGTTCATGGTTTAAACCTCAAGTAAGAAATCAAAGACAATTTCCCCAAAGCTTATAAGTCCTGAATTCTAGGATAAAGAAAGTTAGCATGCTAACCAGGGTTTCTTAGCTTGGGGCCCCTCAGTGTATTCCAGAGGGTCATTAAGCCCTCTGAAATTATGAGCAACATAGCGTGTGTGTATCCATGTGCACAGGGGCTGGGGGTAGGGGAGGAAGTCCATGGTTTTCATCAGATGTGCCACAGAGCCTGTGCCTTGAAAGGGTGAAGAAACATTATTTAGGTCACACAGCAGACACACAAAGAGAAGTGTTTGGGTAGGGGGTGGCATTTGTGTAGCAGTGTGGGGCTTGGATAACACAAAAGGTGCTGCCTCTTCCCATAGATGCAAGAGCTTCTAAGGAGCATTTGTTCCCACTCCTCCATTTCAACCAGCTGTTCAAATGCTTGACATTAATAAACTATCTGCCTTTTGATATTTTTCAGTGAGTTGAAAAATATCCAGTCATGACCATAAACTCCCTTTATGGCAGGAGATTGTAGCAGGGAGGGTTGTAATGAGAAATGTGCCTCAGGCCAGAGAGGGCTTACATAAAAATGAGACCTGCACCTTAATATGATCTCAAACCTCAGTACACCATTCCACATTCAGTTAAACACACGCACATAATACTGCAAAGTCCTCTTTCTGTCGGTATGTGTTTATGCATAACTGATAAGAATGATCTCTATAATAAAGCATAGCTCTGAGAACCCATGTATAACCCTTCAGCTCCTTAGAGGATATTCGTAAGAATGATTCTAGAGCACAATACCCAAGCCAAAGAGAAGTCTGGTGAGTGGAGCCCATTATTTCTGAAACTTGTCATGTCCCACAGCAGGAAAAAAAAAAGAAAACACGTCATTTGCCCTGACTTAAATTAGAACTGGTTTCCCACTGAGTAGTGTGTTGAATCTTTGGCAGAATAACAGATGATGCCTTAGACAATTACACATCCATATTGGGATGAGAATGAACCCAGCAGTATTTAGACACATCTCAATTTCAAATGATGGAAGCAACGACCCCTTTACAGGACTGGAAGCAAAGTCTATATTTCCTGGGAATCAGGACATCTGGGTTTTAGCGCTGAGTTTGCCATTAACAGGTGTGTGACCTTGGACAAATGAGTTAATCAGATTTTCCTCATTTGTAAAATGAGGGGGGTGGATTCCGTCTCCTCTCAGCTCCCTTGCAGCTCTCGCGTTCTAAAGCTTATGTATCATTCTGAAGGCAATGAATGGATTAAGAGATTCTTGACTGGACGAAAAAAGAGGAAAAAGATTTATCTCGCTTTACAACATGAATTCTTGAAAACTCATGCTAGATTATGGGTCTGCAAAATGGGTCCCATTGTTCTATTAGATATATAAATAGACTGTCTTAGATAGTTTACTACTTAACATTCAAACTTCAGGTTTTCTGATCCCAGCCTCTCTCTGGAGATAAATGTTATTTAAGCAAACACCTAAGTACAATGGAGTCAACATGTAAAAGATGTCTTTTATTTGCTCATTTTGGATGGCCTTATATCAGGTTTTCTGAAGTTTGGTTTACCCAGGACCAAAGCTCTCTTGTTGCTCACTCAAAGTAAAATATGGTTCAGTCAGAGGTACTCTTACTTTGGTTCAAGATTAAAAAACAAACAAACAAACAAGCAAACCAAAAAACTAATGGGTGACTTTCCATCCCTATCAATCACGCACACCCACAATAACCCTTTTCTTTATTGTTAAAATTGTAAATTTTGTGTTAGGTATATTTTGCCACTATTAAAAAGAAAACCCTGGATTGGAAGAAGGGAAAGCGTGTGAACCAGCACAGCAATAAGAAAGAATTTGGGGCAGGGGCTAAGGTAAGAGAAGGCGATGTCGTGGATTAGGGTGGGGCTAGTTAAAATAAATCATCTTAACACTCTTAAGTCTTTCACTCCTTGAACGTGGGATGTCTTTCCATTTATTCATATCTTTTCAAATTTCTTTCAGCTATATTTCGTAGTTGTCAGCCCAATTCTATCTTGGCAGAGTAGCTAGAGGGAGCTTTTAAACTTGTCAATGAAATCATATAACTTCTCTGCCTAAAGCACTGCAGTGGCTTAGCAACACAGGACCACGGGGGTGTTGCAAATACACCAACACCCATGAGGCCCTGTCCAACCCAGACCCTGAACCTACTTCTCCAACAGTATCCCACATGACAACTATCCCTCATTCCCCACTCTCCAGCCAGCATGCTTTGCTTTCAGTTTCTAGAAACTGTCAAACTTTTTTCCACCTTGGGGTTTTTATATATGTGATTTCTGCTGCCTGGAACACTTCTCCCCTTGTGGCTTTCTCTCATCTTTCAGGTTTAATATAAATATAACCTCCTCAAAGAGGCCACCCCGAATGGTCCTTGGCATTTAGGTCCACCCATCCTCTCACGATCACTGCTCCCCCTTTATGACCTTCAGAGCACTTAGTTCACTGCACAGCTATGTCTTTGCTCTTTTCTCTGGTGATTCTCCAGCTCCCCCAAGGTCAGAGTTTTGGCTGTCTTTTTTTTTTTTTTTTTTAATTTTCTTTCTTTCTTTCTTTATGGCTGTGTTGGGTCTTCGTTTCTGTGCGAGGGCTTTCTCTAGTTGTGGCAAGCGGGGGCCACTCTTCATCGCGGTGCGCGGGCCTCTCACTATCGCGGCCTCTCTTGTTGCGGAGCACAGGCTCCAGACGCGCAGGCTCAGTAATTGTGGCTCACGGGCCCAGTTGCTCCACGGCATGTGGGATCTTCCCAGACCAGGGCTCGAACCCGTGTCCCCTGCGTTGGCAGGCAGACTCTTAACCACTGCGCCACCAGGGAAGCCCTTGGCTGTCTCTATGCCTGGCACATTGTTGACCTGCAGTGAATAATTATTGAATGAAAGCAGACAGTGTTGTCTATCACACACAGGCAAAGAAGTCTTGTCAAGAAGGTCAGCGTGAAACAAGAATACCCTACAGTAGGTGGCTGATGGGTTCAGACATACCAAACTCAGCTGAACCATACCCACTTTGGGCCTACAAATTCGGTGATCTGGTGAACAGATCTTGCCGAAAGAAGGAACACTTTGAATGGTACATCATTAAAACTATTTTTTTAAAGAGTCCTCCGTCCAATGTGATAGCTCATTTTACAGCTTTGCAACATTGTACTTAATAATAGTGAAGAACAAAGAGTTATTCCATGCGCAGAGTGTTCAAGACAAAATACTTCCAGAGGCTCTGGTAACGCTTCCACTGACATTCATAGCTGGTGATAATGTATTGGGTTGGCCAAAATGTTCGTTGGGGTTTTTCCGTAAGATCTTAAAGCCAACCCAATACATCACACTAGCTCCATTCAAGAGAATTTACTAACACCACTGCCATCAGAACACCCACTGAGAGTGGCATTAATCACAGATGCAGTGGGGCTGCGAAGTAAGTAACCAGTGTGTCTGCTTCATGGAGAACGGGGAACGAAAGTGGCTCCCAGGTAGGAGCTGTCCCACGCTGAAGCACTTGTACAGCTAAAGCAGGAAGTTATCAGTAGAATCCCTAGAATTTCCTCTAAGAAACTGCTTCCAAACTAGAAGCACCATCAGGAAACAGAACAGCCTGTGGGTCAGCAGCACTGACTTGGGAATCAGAGCTTGTTTCAAGCCTTGCTCTGCTAACCATGAGGACAGGGTGACCGTGGGTAAATTACTTCACTTCTCTGAACCACACTTTGCTTATCTATGAAATGACGCCCAAAGATCAGCTACAATATACACTGAGTAAGAACATGGGTTCTACAAACAAACTGCTTAGGTTTGACTTTGCTTCTTACTAGCCACATACTGAGGGCAAGTTGTACAAGTCTCTCTCTCCCTGGGCCTCAATTTCCTCATTGATGGAGCAGGGACAATAATAGTACCCCGCCATGAGTATTAAAAGGTGATACAATCCTTAAAAGCATGCAACTCAGTACGTAGAACATCAGAAAGGCCCAGGAAATGGCAGTGATTGCTGTGATTCTTATCTTCCAGGCCATTCTACAAGCTTAGAGATATCCATTGACACACTGACTGAAAGCAGTTCTCATATCTACCTAGCAAGGAAGAATTTGGTAGTAATGTCAAAGGGTGAAGTGAAATGAAATATTCTATATACTCTGAAGACCTCTGAGACAAAAGCATTCAGAATCCCTTTTACCAACAGAGTTACTTAAGCCACATCTTGTATCTTGTGCCATATAAAAGGTGAGTAGGGATGAGCAGGGGAAATGCAGTCCTATTTAACGGGGAGTTGGGGACGAAGAGTGGCAAGACAGTCACAGATGAGTAACAACTTCTATCAGTCACACATAAGATTTTGATTCAATTCCAGGAGTTTACACACTTCAAATAGCCTCTGCCTTTGGGTACTAGAGTGCTGTTTAAATCAGATGGCCTGGGGGTCCTGCCCTACCAGTATCCACTCCTCCGGGGGCCTCCTTGGCATACTGTTGCTCCCACAGGACGACGGCAGAATCCCTACAAGCCATACACATCTCCAGCCTTTCTCTAGAGGTTCTTCCCGAGTTAATCTTCCACTCGTAACGATGCCACCACATCTGGAACCTTGCTCTCCATGCTCATGACAACCAGTTTGCCCATGACCAAGCACAGGCAGTTTATTCCTTTGACACAAAGTGACTGAGAGGCTGGTCTATGCAGGGCCCTGTGCTGGGGGCGGGGACTCAAGCCGTGATTGACAGGTGTGGCAGCTGTCCTCAATGAGTTCACAGTCTAGAAGGTGAAAGTCCTGCGTAGCGTGGGGGTATGGGGACGGCATGAGGTGCTATGGGAGCAGACATGCGCCTGAACCAGGGGTGAGGGCTCAGAGAGGCTTTCCAGGGAAGTAATACCAAACTGGGAGCTGAAGAGGAACAGGAGATAACCTATAGCAACGGAATGTGAAGGGTAGCAAAGGAGGGGAGAAGACTTCTCCAGGGAAAGGAAAGAGCATGCTGGACATCCAGTGTCAACAGGGGATGTGATGCCTTCAGGGTCTTCAAAATCGGAGGGGAGTGAAACTCTAGGGTATAGGATGAGAAGCGGTCTGAAAGGACCTCCTGGTAGAGGACCCTGAAGGTGATGTTAGAGGGTTTTGACTCAATCCCACAGAAAGCAGAGACTGGAGAAATTTTAAGCTGAGAAGTCACACAGTTCACACATCCCACCACCTCTGAGGGCCAAGCACATCCTGGTGACAGGATCATGTCAGCAGCATCCATTAGACACCTACCCCTCAGTGCCTGCTTCTCAAGCGTATGCCCAGTGCTAGGATTCTCTGGTGAATAAGGCCCTGCCTCTGCCCTCATGAGGCTCCATCCCTGTTGAACTGAGATGTCTCTGCCAAAGTATCAAGATGACAGAAATGGGTGGGAGCCTTTAAGAACCAGAACTGAGTGCAGTCATGGCCCATTCACAACAGCCTCCCAGGGGCGCACAGTGGGATAAGAATAGAAAAGCTGGGAGGGGAGGCCTCCCATAGGACCTTGGTCTCCACGAAAGCGACTCTGGGCTGGCAGAGGAAGAAGGTACCTGAAGGGACACTCGCTGGGTGCCCCTCGAGGTAGGGAGCAATAATGAAAGTGGGAACAAAAAATGCATGATTCTTAAATAAATAAGAAAGGGCAGCTCACGCCAAGTGCCCTGCAGCATTATTACAGAACATTTAGAGTTTTTCCAAAACACTCTTAAAAGATAATTAACCTAACTTGGCATGTTACAAAGTCATTTTAAATCTCCACTTGGTGAATGAAATAATATATTCAGCAGCATGTGTGTGTTAGTGATAACTCAGTTTATCAAGGGCCAGAGGAGCCCAGTCTGGAGGTGCATGCCTCTCTCTGAACCCGGGGGCTGGCAATTATCTCCTACCAGCCTTGCTACCTGCAATAGGTTTGTTTGCGATGTGGCCTGGCTTTAAAAAAATAATACCAATTTGTCTGTAGGGGCTAAATCCCTGGGCCCCTAAATCTGAGGATTTATACTGAATACAAGCAGGTTAAAGAGGGAGGGAACAGTCCCAACCTAACCATACTGTCATTAAGATATAACTAAATCAAAGATATTTTAGCTCCTTTAAGGTTTATATAAAAGGGGGGGAGGGGGTCATTTAGTCTTTTCATTGCTATTTCATGTGTTTCAAAACTAATCCAATATTAAGAAACAAGCCATTGGGGGCCATCTAGATGCATAAATTGTAATTACAGGATTCCCTTAATTAATTTTGACAGAGGGTTTTACAACAAAGATCCCAAGCCAGTCTTATTTTTCCCAGAAAAGCATTGTGTATGGAATCTTTATTTGCAGAGTCTTCTGCTGATGATGGACGTTTTAAAAGCCATCCTCTTTAAATCCCTTGATTACTAAAACAACAGGAACAAATAAGCACCTTCCCAGTTACATCAGGAAGTGGCACTCAAACTGTCCCAGCTGGTGTGAACGTGGCCCCAGAGGTCACCACTGTCCATGAGCTTTACTTATGATAAGATCTGGAGGCAAAACATGGAAGCTAAATATAGAGCCACCGGACTGGATTAATGAGAAAAGTAACGTATTCCAAAGAAAGTAATAAACCCGAGCCCCAGAGAGGCACTGAGTCCATTGCCCCACCATATTCAGACTCTCTGAGTTCCTCCTGAGCAGAGCCCCTACTATCTTCATGGCTGCACTTCCCATGCCCAGCATGGGGCTGGTGTGTCGTGAGCCCCCAGTAAGTGTTGTTGCACCTACATATTGTTCTCAGTCTCCAGCATCTCAGCCAGGTAATATTCTCCCATCCTCTGTCATTCGATTTCAAGAGGTAAGAAATCTTTATTCATTCTCTCACAATCGCTCTCGCTAAACACACAAACACACCCACTTGCTCTACAAAAGCTTTTTACATCCTTACACCAACTGCTTTGAATTTTTACAGTCGGGGCTGGTTAATTCCATTACCCTTTCCACTCACTCACGCACTCAGATGTTTGGTGACCTTGTACTGTGATAGAGCCAAATGGTCCTTGCCCTTCAAAAGCTGACAATTCTGATAGTCACACCAAAGTAAGGCCACTTGCAGGCGAACTAGGAAAGCAATTCCTGTTTGTAAGTATGTCTTTTCATTCCTAGACATTGCATTGTCCACTTTCTGCAATTCAAATATTCCCCTTGAATGTCTTATTCTTTATTCTTTGCACAAGCAGTGGTGATGTACCATGACCTCTTCTGTTTGCTTATAAACCTCACTTGTAACATCCCCCCATGGGCACCTCATCTCTAAGTTTGGGCTCCAGAGTTTCAAAACTCCAGTACTAGAGAATGGACTTGAGGATATGGGGAGGGGGTGGGGTGAGATGTGACAGGGTAAGAGAGTGTCATGGACATATATACACTACCAAATGTAAAATAGATAGCTAGTGGGAAGCAGCCGCATAGCACACGGAGATCAGCTCGGTGCTTTGTGACCACCTAGAGGGGTGGGATGGGGAAGGTGGGAGGGAGGGAGGGAGATGCAAGAGGGAAGAGAAATGGGAACATATTGTATATGTATAACTGATTCACTTTGTTATAAAGCAGAAGCTAACACACCATTGTAAGGCAATTATACTTCAATAAAGATGTTTAAAAAAAAAACAAAAAAAAAAAACTCCAGTACATATGCAAGTTACATGAGGATCTTCCTGGACTCAGTGGGACTGGGGCAGGGCCTGAGATTCTGCATTTCTAGCAAGCTCCAAGCTGTCACCATGCATCTGGTCTGCAGGCCACACTTGGAGTAGTAAGGGGCTGATTCACGCTGAGAGGGCACTAAACTTTCTAGTGATTGCTCAAGTAAACGCAACATCTTGTTTCCTTTTTTCCCCCTGTGGGTTTCTTTTATTCTCATTTGCAGTCTCTCCTCAGTATCACACTCGGATTTTGCTGGCATTCCCCAGTCCCCATAAAACCCAACACCGCAACCCAAATTAGTTCCACATGAGAACACAGCCAGAAAAGTAGACTCACTGCACTCTTTCCCCATTTGTCATTTCAATCACTGAAGACACACAAATTAAAAAGAGAGAGAGAGGGAAAGGAACAATAAAGTACCTAATGTCCCGTGTTCCCCTGTTTATCTAAAGGTGTTGATTACCTAGAGGTAATTTTTTTCTTGTAAAGTAATTTATTTTAAATAAAAGAAGGTCAAGCAGCTATTTCATTTATCACTATTACAAAGGAGTCTAACCCAGTGATGGAGAAAGGAAAGGAGAAATTAATTACAAGTCAGAAGCTGCAATAACACTCCCGGTAATTGTGACAAAAATTTTAAGTTAACATTTCTGTCACCGAGAGAAGTTTGATTAATTTTACAATTGGAGATGCTATCGCCCAAATATTGGGGGGATTGGAGGACACAGCGGTTTGCAGTTTGAGATGTAGACGGCTTGTTTAAGACTCCGAAGGTATCTTCGAGGCACCTTCACACTTTATTAACAGCTCAATCAGTGCCATGCTGGAAATAATTAGCCAAGAAACCATGGAGTAACTGGCAAACAATGTGAAAAGAAATACAAGCAATGAGCTTCTCTGTAGCTGTAACAAAGCAGACCTTGTTTTGTGTTACAAAGTGTCCTGGGATGAGGCTGGTGCCACTGAAATCTGCCCTTCAGGAAATAAAACAAAAGAGCCTGTAGCAGATACACTTTTCCATTGGCATTTCCTTAAAGATGTTACACTGGGGTGGGATGAAGGAGGACCCCAGGCCTAAACAATAGAAATTAAGAGAAAGGGAAATGTATATTAACAACATGTTGAAAACTAGCTGAAAATGTTCTTGCAGTGATGAACTCATCAATGATCTGTGTGGTATACTGACCTCAAACTAATACAACATTTGACCCTTAGTTTAGGGCTTATTATGTTCCAGGCACATAAATTCTAAAGCTTTATCTGTACTAATTCCTTCAATCCCCAAAATGACCCTTTAAAGTAGATTCTATAATCATCCTCGTTTTATGGACACCCTTATTCTTTTTTTTTTTTTTTTGCAACAGTGACCATACTCAAATTATTTATTTACAGTTTCAGTTTATCCACAAATAAATCAGGCATGATAAAATCAAAATTATAGGTTTTTCATTGACTTAAGGAAATATACAAATTAAAGTCCCTAGAAAAGGCCTAACACACAATAGACGCTCAAGAAATACTCTCTTCCTTCACTCTTTTCCCCACATCCCTGTGAGCTTTTCACAAACCAAAGTAATTTATCCTACTTTCCATATACATATATACGGGACCTCCTGGTCATTAACAGCTTGATGGAACAGCTATGACTGATGGAAAGCTATTCATCTTTGCACCCTCAAACCTGGCAAAACAGTGTAGATCTTCAAGGATCCTTAATTAAATGTATCAAATAAATAGCTCCCTTTTACTAGTTTTGTTTTTTTTTCCCATATGAATGCATATACTTAATATAAAATAATGAAACCACAGATATCTTCAAACCATGCTTTCATTTTATCTTACTATTGTAATTGTCCATTTTGTTCCATAATCCTTTTTTTTTTTAACATCTTTATTAGAGTATAATTGCTTTACAATGGTGTGTCAGTTTCTGCTTTATAACAAAGTGAATCAGTTATACATATACATATGTCCCCATATCTCCTCCCTCTTGCATCTCCCTCCCACCCTCCCAATCCCACCCATCTAGGTGGTCACAAAGCATTGAGCTGATCTCCGTGTGCTATGCGCCTGCTTCCCACTAGCTATCTATTTTACATTTGGTAGTGTATATATGTCCATGCCACTCTCTCACTTTGTCCCAGCTTACGCTTCCCCCTCCCCGTATCCTCAAGTCCATTCTCTAGTAGGTCTGTGTCTTTATTCCCGTCTTGCCCCTAGGTTCTTCTGACCATTTTCTTTTTTTTTTTTTTTTTATTTAAGATTCCATATATACGTGTTAGCATACGGTATTTGTTTTTCTCTTTCTGACTTACTTCACTCTGTATGACAGTCTCTAGGTCCATCCGCCTCACTACAAATAACTCAGTTTCGTTCCTTTTTATGGCTGAGTAATATTCCACTGTATATATGTGCCACATCTTCTTTATCCATTCATCTGTCGATGGACACTTAGGTTGCTTCCATGTCCTGGTTATTGTAAATAGAGCTGCAATGAACATTGTGGTACATGACTCTTCTTGAATTATGGTTTTCTCAGGGTATATGCCCAGTAGTGGGATTGCTGGGTCGTATGGTAGTTCTATTTTTAGTTTTTTAAGGAACCTCCATACTGTTCTCCATAGTGGCTGTATCAGTTTACCTTCCCACCAACAGTGCAAGAGGGTTCCCTTTTCTCCACACCCTCTCCAGCATTTGTTGTTTGTAGAGTTTTTGATGATGGCCATTCTGACTGGTGTGAGATGATATCTCATTGTCGTTTTGATTTGCATTTCTCTAATGATTAATGATGTTGAGCATTCTTTCATGTGTTTGTTGGCAATCTGTATATCTTCTTTGGAGAAATGTCTATTTAGGTCTTCTGCCCATTTTTGGATTGGGTTGTTTGTTTTTTTGATATTGAGCTACACGAGTTGCTTGTATGTTTTGGAGATTAGTCCTTTGTCAGTTGCTTCATTTGCAAATATTTTCTCCCATTCTGAGGGTTGACTTTTGGTCTTGTTTATGGTTTCCTTTGCTGTGCAAAAGCTTTTAAGTTTCATTAGGTCCCATTAGTTTATTTTTGTTTTCATTTCCATTTCTCTAGGAGGTGGGTCAAAAAGGATCTTGCTGTGATTTATGTCATAGAGTGTTCTGCCTATGTTTTCCTCTGAGAGTTTGATGGTGTCTGGCCTTACATTTAGGTCTTTAATCCATTTTGAGTTTAGACACCCTTATTCTGTGGCACAAGGAGATTAAGAAACTTATCCTAGATCGCACACCTAGAAAGTGAGGAACAGATATTCATTTCCAAGCAACCTGGCTCCAGAACCTATAGTCTTAACTAGGGGTCAGCACACCATGCCCTGCAGGCCAAACACAGCTTGCCAGCTATGTTTGAAGTTCTACTGGAACACAGCCGCACTCATTCATTTACATCCTGTCTGTGACTGCTTTTCACTACGACGACAGAGTTGGGTAGCTGCAGCAGAGACCGGCGGCTCATAAAGCCAAAAATGGGTACTATCTGCCTCCTGTACAAAAGGGCACCAACTCTTGCTCTTGCCCATGATGCTATACAGCCTCTTAGAAGATGTCTACATGAACTCAAAGCATCTAGAAAAGACCAAACAGTGACAGGCACCCTGGGTCACTTAAAAAGAGCAAGTGACAGGGAAATGTGAAACTAATGGGATGGAAAACTTACTTGCAAAACATGTATACTAACTTCTTCATTTATAAAAGGCCCCAACAATGGTACACAGTAGTACATTAGGTTTTGATATAACACCTATCATCCAACTTGTGGAGGAAAGCAAGAGAGACATAACAGTTTCCACCTCTCGATGCCTGTGGTCAAGGAGATGCTAGTTTCTAGCATGGATCACTGAGCTGTTTTCAGGGAAGCAAACCTTGGGAGAAATAGTATTCCTTTCTTTCCACGGAGATCAAATGGAAGTGCCCGGCAAATTTGAGATTACTACTCACGTTGATGTTTTTCAGGTCTCTAGAGAGAGTTTGAGAATGTGTTGGTACTTTCCAAATCCCACAGGATGAAAAAAAGAAATACAGGCAAAAAAAGTACTATAATTTCCCCTAAAGTTTGAGCTTTTTAACTGCACAGATTGAGAGACAATTATTATACAATTAGAGAGAATGTGGGAGGGGTAAAAGAAAATGGTAAGAGCAATGATTATTAATAATTACTGAGGGGCTTCCCTGGTGGCGCAGTGGTTGAGAATCCGCCTGCCAATGCAGGGGACACGGGTTCGAGCCCTGATCTGGGAAGATCCCACATGCCGCGGAGCAACTGGGCCCGTGAGCCACAATTACTGAGCCTGCGCGTCTGGAGCCTGTGCTCCGCAACAAGAGAGGCCGCGATAGTGAGAGGCCCGCGCACCGCGATGAAGAGTGGTCCCCGCTTGCCGCAACTAGAGAAAGCCCTCGCACAGAAACGAAGACCCAACACAGCCATAAATAAAAATAAATAAATAAATTTTTTAAAAAAATTACTGGTGTCTGGTGTTAGCAGGTATTAACTAGCACTCAATAGAGATTTGTGGTCTAAGATGGGAGCCTTTTATTATATACAGCAGTGAAGGAGGGAAATCTGAAAGTTAGCTGAAAAGGTCAGTTTAAACACCCAAGGAACTTTTACAACAATAGTTCATCTATGTAATCAAAGGGGAAAACTCACATATTAAAAATCAGACTGAAAAGTAGAAATTGAGATAATTTCCAAATTAAAAAGAAAAATCCAGGAAATGCAAAATGCTAGATATTAAGATGTATTTAAAATTTATAGTAACTAAAGCAGTTGCCTTACCCCAAGAGTAGACAGGTAGAAAAAAATAGAAGCTAATTAAATCTTAAAATATGTACATAGTCAATATAGGTAAAAGGAGGCATTTAAATCAGTGGAGGAGATATTTCATAAATGGTGGCTAACAAAAAAAGTTAAATATATACTTCCCTTATACATCACAATTAATTCCAGGTGATTTAAACAAGTTAAAAAAATTGAATCCTATAATAACTAAAGGAGAATGTAGTTTATACTTCCCTCTAATTTACTCACTTTCAGTGTGAGGTAATCAGAAAGCAAAAGAAGAGACCATGAAAAAGATTTTAGAAATACATACACATAAAAATTAAATTAAAACTTTATCGTTAAAATATAAAAGTCAGTCAAAAGCCTTTGAACTATCTGTTATGTTAAGTAAGAGTAAGATAATAAAAAGATACCTTAATTACAGTGGACTATACATAAAACGACACTAATAAACATAAAGTAGAAAAAATATTAAAGGCAAACACACAAAAATCCAGTCAACCTAATTGGAAAACACTTGAAAATGCACAGTTATCAAAACAATGAAAAATTTTATAAAAATTAGATACCTATTTTGATCTATCAAATTAACCAAAATTATAAACCACCACCTCCACCTGCAGTGTGCTGGTGAATTTAATCCAAGGGTCCTCCTGGATCAGTGGTGGATGATGTAAGCCCCTAAAAATTTTCAAATAAATGGGCAAAATTCCACTTTGAAGATTTTATCCTGAGGGAAAAAATATCACAAATGTTCAAAGAGAGTTGAATGTAAGTATAGTTCTGATAGAATAGTAGACAAAGTTAAAAAGGGAAAAAAATAGGTATATCCCCTCCAAATATCTAATAATAGACTACTGTTAAATAGGGTTTGGCACATCAATCCTATGGAATAACTTTTGGTTCTAATCTCCTCTTGTAAAAGATTTAAAGATGAGGCAATATTCCAAATACAATGTTGAGTGAAAAGTAGTAACAGTACAATGTGTGCAATATGACCTGTGATTCAGAAAAAAAGAAATATATATATTTATTCACTTATTTATTTTTATTTATTTATTTTATATTTTCTGCTTATTTATATATATTTCTAATATATATTTCACATATATAATATTTACAATAGAAAGTTGAAGAAAGGAATGTTGTTTTTCTTCTTTGTGCTTTCCTATATTTTCTAACTTCTTTCAGAAAGCCTGAAATAATTTTGTAATCAATATTAACAAATGTATTAAATGTTAACTTCAAAAAAAATTATGGAAACAGGCAAAGCTGACCACTCTCCCAGGGACGTGGTATGGGGGCAGGAGTGTTCTGGATGGCTGGAGAGAGAATCAGCTCAGCTGTAAGGACAGTGAGTTACTTGCATCATAGGTTAATTCCATCATAGTGAGGACCACGGCCTGACTTTCCAGTAACACAGTATTGCCTGGAAGAGGCAGGAAGGTAGCGAGATGCCAGCCTGATCAAATCCAGGGCTTAAGAGGGTCTGATTCAGACACAGGCCACCCCAAGAAAGGAACGATCCCCTGCCATTTTCAGTGCGTGGGCAGTGGCTGCCCCAAATGACCTCCTTGGAGCTACCAGCTCATCTGCTCTAGACCCCAGGATCACAGTGCCACATATGAATCCCCGTCTGTGACTGGAAAAAAGCAAACTGACATTGCAAGACAGAAAGCATTTCATAGAGAGCACATACAGTGATTTTTCCTTCAAAAACCATCAAAGGTAAAGACTCCATTAGAAGTGGTGTCACCGAATCTGATTCTCTCTCCCTTTTCTAAAAGCAGCAAGAAATGCTAAAAGGCAACATGATAGAAAGCTTTTAGTTTGGATCCGTATACACTTCATTCTTCTGAGAGGAAGTGAGTTCCACCTTTGAAGGTGTGGGCTTCATGCAGAGAAGAGCTCAATTGATTCTCCGCCACTACTCCACTTAGTCAAACCGTCTCTTTCTGCTTGGACAGGAAAGAGGAAGAATACCAGGGTATTACCTAACAGGTGATTTGGGCTCATCTGCAGAATAACAGTAAAAGAGTCCACCCCCAAACAATGCTGATACCTAGCACAATGCCTGAAATATAGCAGAAACTCCATAAAGAGATTTGAATAAATAATTCCATGACATCCACACTTTCTGGCAGGCAACTGGGATTTTGCCCTATCTTAAATTCCCTTTCTATATATTTAACTGGCCAACATGTGGGTATCTGGAATTTTACTCATTTTGAACATTCTGGAATCATTCTGTGATGTTTGGCTTTCTAGACAATAAACACTACTCATCAACAAAAACCTTCAACGGCCAGTGAGTTAGGTTCTCTGCTAGATTCTGCATGTTCACTGGAAGGGCATGTCATTGTCACGGTGCTCATCCCACCTAACTGAACCAATCAGGAGACAGAGGCAGAGAGCAGGCATGTCTTATTGGCTGATGGGGGATTAAGTTCCAAGTTTCATTCCTCCTAGGTCAGGGCTCCATCAGATCAAGCTTTCATTCAGCTAGTCCTGAATAAGCAGAGCAGGGGGAGAAGAATGTAACTCCTACTTGAATGGAAGGAACCGTTCGTTACATTGTGACTTTTTTCCTTTTATGTTGAGTTAGTTCCCTCCTCCTAGGTCATGGCCATATATGCCCAATTTGTTTAATTAATTAATGTAAATCATCTAAGTGGGGAAAATGGATTAGATGGTGTGGTGCTTTTGAACTGTATGGCTGTGAGTTACAGCAGAAGCACCTGTCTATGTTTTCAGAATATACATTTCTGGGCCTCCCTCCCCACCCCAATGATTCTGATTTAGTCAGACTGTGATGGGCCCCATGAATCTGTATTTTTAACTAGCTCCCCCAAATGATTAAGGGAGACAGTCTGAGAAACATTTTACCTAGACCATGAGTTCCAGGGAGGATGGCAACATCTAAATTATCCACAACATTCAGCCCAATGTTTATCATGGAGAGGTTGCCCCATAAACACTTGCAGAATGGAATTCATGTTTACTAGGGATGTTATGTGTCTCTTTAAAAGACACAAACATAATCTACTCATTGGGAAGAAATGTAAGGTAAGTATTTGAAATCAACTTCCTATTGGTTTATAACAACAATAAAATGACCTGCTTTTCTGATTTCTCTCTACTGTGATTCTGCCACCTACCATTCTCACATGCTCAGGAAAAGGTAGAAAAGACAAGGAGACTGAGGTCCTGAGAGTCATCAGCTTCCTCAAATCACACAGCCAAGATGTGTTAGAATCTACACCCTGCGCTTGTCACACTTCATCTTGGGAAGGTCATAGCAGGGACACTGGTCCGAGTAATAGTCACAACCATGGGGTCCCATCCGGTTTTGGCACCACCTATGAACTGTGTGATTTTGGGTGAGTTGTAACTTCTCTAAGCCTCAATTTCCTCATCTGTGAAATGGGAAGCTGTTGCTACATTTTCCACTATGATGCTGTTAGGGGAGATAGGATCACACAGAGCAGGGTAAATGTGACAACTGTGTAATAGTGTTTTGTAAACTCCAAGAATTATATAACTAAGTCATCATTATGAGTACTATTAGTCTTTTAGTTCTGGTTTTCCAGTACTTACATTTTCCAATAATGATTTTTTCCAAACAATTTTTGAAAACATGTACCTATATAGTTTAGTTAATTTATCCAAAAAGAAGGGAGGGAGGAAGAATAATATCCACTCTCCTACAAATAAGTTGTCTAAAGAGATCATGAATTGGGGTTGGTTTCTGTCTCCTGAAACTTAGTCTTCTTAATGACTACCATCTCCATCTCTTTACATCTCCTTTATTATCGCACATGCCTGAAACTAGTTTACATCTATTAAAAAAAAAAATCACCACATTCCAGTTACAGAGTCAAAAACACATGATTATCTGTAGGATGATTCAGAGTACATAACTGCACCCTCCCTGTTTTATTTGTCATGACTCTCCCCGACCTTTGACCTCCAATTGTTTGAGAAGTATGTGAATACAACCTAATGAATATATTGAATCTTAATTAGGTTAATTAGGCAGTGAGTCCTTGAAATAACAAATGCCACACGCTCTATCTTAGAAACCAGTTATTTCAATTTCATGCCGTTAATAATTTTACTAGCTCAGTTTTCTCCTTGAGAGGATATAGGTTTCTGATTTGCCTATTTCTCTCATCCTCCCAATATCATTTTTCTTTAAAGTTAAATTCTCCATGTGTAGCCAGGTCTTCATCTGGACAGAGGTAGCAAGTGAGTTGGATTAGTCTAGGTCTTTGAGAGGAAGCTGGGACAGCATGGAGAGCCATCCGACCATGCTGCAATCTGACCCCAGGTGAGCCAGAGAGAGAGAGAGGGGGCCCTGCAGCGTAAGGCAGGCCCCAGGTGAGCCAGAGAGAGAGAGAGAGGAGGCCCTGCAGCGTAAGGCAGGCCCCAGGTGAGCCAGAGAGAGAGAGAGAGGAGGCCCTGCAGCGTAAGGCAGGCCCCAGGTGGGCCAGAGAGAGAGAGAGAGGAGGCCCTGCAGCGTAAGGCAGGCCCCAGGTGGGCCAGAGAGAGGGGGGGGGGGCCCTGCAGCGTTAGGCAGGCTCAGCACAGTCACAGGGGAGTCTTAGAGCCAAAACTGGTAAACAGCTAAGTCTCTTCTCCCAGGAATGTGCCTGCCTTAGGGTCCCCAACACTTTCAGTTATTAGCTAGAAGTAGTCTGTAGGAGGAGCAGTCTTGTTAGGAACCCAGGGCGGCTTTCAAATGGCAGTAGCTGGGACCCTCAATCAGTTACGCTTTTTGCAGTAGGAGCTCTGCAAGGAGCATTCTTATGTCCACCACAGTAGTCTCCTGTGAATTGGACATCTAATTGGAGAATTTTTGTGGGTCACTTCTCAGGTACCACATTTAATTGGCCCTGTGATGGAGGAGGAAAGACAAAAAGGGGGAGAATATACAGCATTTGGAAAGGGGCTCAAGAAAATAACAACATCATCCAGGAATTCTTGCAGGTAGGATTTATTTGTGGACCAAAAAGTTTGTGGGATTTTTTTAAAAATAGCTTTCACTGGGAAGCCATCAGAGCTGATGAGATTCAACCCCAGAGGCAGCAAGACGTTCCAAGTTAAAACAGTAAATAATTTGATTGAGATAAAGATTAATAGCTCAAATCATGTGAGTCAGTCAGAAGCACCAGAGAGCATCAATCTCCAAAGATTAATAATGGCAAAAGACAACACTGTGATAATCAGTTTCATAGTGATGGATCATGGGAGAGTTTAATGAGTGAATTTCAGGAGGAGAATTTCAATAGAGTCAACCAGACTTGGGGAAGTGCAAATCACACAGCCAAATCTGCAAGTGGGCTGTCTGCCTGGAGGACACAGGCGGGAATACCATTTTCCCGTCTGCGTGCTAAACGCTGAAATATCACACAAATTGGTGTCAGGAGGTTGAATGGAATCTGCTGCAGCAAAACGTGACTAGAGCAGAGAAGCCGTGCTCACCACTCTAATTTAGAAGGCAGGAGAGCTGAGCTAACAGAATGTAATTGTGTCTTAATGTGCTCAAGGAGACTGAGAATCATTTGTCATTGTCTGAGGGGCACACAAACTGATGTCATTTACGGGACTGTGTCATATTTCAGAGAGTAGGGGCCACTGTCCTCAACTCTTGTCTTTGCCAGCCTCTGCCTGCATGGATCCAAGTATTCTAACACAATCTGCGACCCCACCAGGTAGCAGGCTCTGTGCTAGTTGTGGGGAATAGCATGACAAATGAGCCATGGTCCTGGACCTCAGAGGACTTACAGTTTAAAAAGGAGAGACGGACATGTGCATAAATTACAATAAGATGGAGTTCGTTCTGGCAACAGCTGGGAAGGACAGCATGTGTTTTGGAACATGGACTTTAAAGACAGACTGGCCCATGTTCCAGCCTTCGCTGTCCCACATACTGGCTGTGGGACTGCACAAGCACTTCTGAGCCTCAGTTTCCTCATTTGGCACATGCCAAAAATCATAGTTTTCACTTCTTAATTAAGCTGTTTTAAAGCCTGAATGAGCAAGTACATTCTTCACGCAATGCCTGGATTACTGTAATGTTCTAGAAATTGTAGGTAATGATTTTGTCCCATAAATTAATAACACCTTGATGGTATTGTTATTGTCATACACAAAGTTAAAAGGCAATAGAATGTAAGAAGAAATGAACTGTTCCTGCAAAGAAGGATGGGACCAGGATGTGAAATAAGAGTAGAGAAAATCTTCAAAGAGGAAGAGAGAAAGATTTGACATGGGTATGAAAAGAAAAGAGACATTTTCCAGATTCAGAAGGGAGAAAAGTTTTCAAGGACAGAGGAACTCTTATGAGCCAAAGCAGAGAGTATGAAAATCCATGATGGTTTAAAAAATGGCAAGAATTTCAGTGTGGCTAGGGTATATTTCAGTGCGGTCCATGGGCAAAGGTAGGAAAAGCTGACTGGGTCAAGACAGTGAAAAGTTTTAAACACTATGCAAAAGGGTACAGAAGAAGCCAAATTTTTAGTTAGAGGAATTATAAAAGAAACACAACATTTCTAAAGCATGGAGATATCTTCAAAAGAAAAAAATTAGTAAAAATGCATAGAAGGAAATTTGCTATTACATAATTTATTGGACTCTGATACATCCTTCGTCAAATCCAGTCCCTCCAAGTGAAATTATATTCAGCAAAGGCATAATTAAAACAAGTGTCTTAGAACATGAGTGTTAGTCCCAAAGACCAAGTGATATGGATAATTCTGCCAATACTGTCTGTGTGTGTAAGATCAATGACTATTACTAAGTGCCAAAGCACCTGTAACCATTCATCTTCCTCCATAAAGATGCTACCCATAATGACCACCATCTAATGAGCACTTCTAACATACTTAGGGTTTTGTGGCTTGTGAGTTCTGTTATTTATCCCCATTTTGGTGATAAGGCAACAGAGTTTCTGAGAGATGAAGTAGTTTGCCCAAGGTCCCACGGACAGTAACGGGGCACCTGGGCTGGGGACAGAAGGCAGCGTGACTCCAAAATGCATCATGCAGCCCCACGTGTCCTCATCTCCCTCTTCTCTCTCTACCAAAAGAAAAAAAAAAAAAAAACGGAAAGAAAACCCAGCACTGACAATCTCTTCTGTATGGAGCAAGAGAGGCTTTAGACCCCTGCTGGCTTCCACTCTATTCACATTGGGCAAATTACATTATAAATTAATCCTGATAAAACATTCAACTCTTCCCTCCCCATAAGCCAAGAAGCCTCACTGCAGTCCCGAAGCCCTACCCCGCAGAAAGGACCTTCGGAGAAAAATCCAGGGGGCTTGATTGCATTTGCTTTTTAATTAATCTAAGGTGTTAATTTTCAGCTGGAGGAAAGTTAAATTTTTCCTTTTGTTAATCTAATGGCCACCGGCAACACTAGTGCTATTGCAGCAAGCTCCCTAGCGATACAATAAATGCAGTGGCAAATAAAACGGCTTCCCTGGAAGGCACACGAATTTAAATAATTTCCGCAGATGGTCTCTGCTTCTCTCAGTGAAGAGAGAAAAAGGCTAATTGCAACCTAATCAGGCCACACTGACATCCAGGCAAATCCATTCTTTTGATCCTTTCACATTTCTTCTCTGAAAATGAGAAGGAAAAATAAATTCTTCCAACCACAGAGAAGCACTACAGGTTTGGGGTTTGAGAAAGTTACAATGTGTTTTCCTCTCTCTGGGGAGCTATTCTGTTCCTAGGCCTTCTTTCCTCATCCCCTGTTATATAACTGCTTTATAGGCTGGGACTCTTCTTAACTAGAACAAACACTGCTATTTGTAAAAGGAAGGAAAGTTATAGGCCACCTGATTCTACTGAAGGAAACTCAGAATATGTCATATCTGTATATCAAGTAATTTAAGGAGTGTGGAACAGAGATGCTTGCTGTGTGCAGCCAAGATATGCAAAGTACATTGGGATGAGAAGCCAAGACGAAGCTCTCATAACCATGTCTCTTGCTCCAAAGCCCTTTATGAAGGCTTGAGACATCCCAGAGAGGGCCACCAGGTAGTGGTCAAAAGGCTGTATGGGAACCTGCATTTTAGAATCTGGGAAGGTACTGAGATAGCAGCAGAGGCACCCAAAGTTTGGCATTGACTGCAGACTTCATGAGTGTTAGTTCGCCTGACATTACCACCCATCTTTTAAAAATATTTTCTTACTACTTACTTTATTTTATCCATTACTATAATTTCACATGCCAACTCAAATTGACTGGTGGTAGCTACGTGGACCACCATGTTTAAAAAAGATGGCGAGACTCCCTGATCTCAGTGACGTCTGCTTGGACATCACATAGGGGAATGGGGGCACAGGGGCCAGGGTTCTGCTCTCCATGTACCATGGAATTATTTCCAAGCTTGCCAGTGATAATATGACCTCAACCCTGAAGGGAATCATAACTCCTAAAATATCACCTGTCTGATGGACCTACCCCCTAAACCATTTTGAACAAAGGAATATCAGTCAAACTTTTAAAAAACTCCCGAACATTTATTTTCTTCCAAAGCAATTCTTTCCAAAAAAAGTTGTTCCTCACAGTGAACCTGTCTCTTTCAAAACCTTTCCATCTTGAAAAGAAAGGGGCTTGAAAAGCTGCAGCTTTGGTTCCGAATCTATGAATGAAATACATGTTCAACTCTGTATCAAAAAATAGGGGGAAAGGCTCATGCAGGCATCAAGGGGTTACACCTTTGTGCAGAGAAAAATTCTTTCCCAAAGTGGGTTAGAAACAGACACAATGAATTCAGCCCATCCACTTTATAATGGCTTGCATTATTAAAAACATTACTTATGCTTTTCTGCATGACAAAGAACATGAGTAATAATTTTGATAATAACTTTGTCTTTGATACACAAAGGAACTCAGTGTGAAAGTTTTTAAAATACTATCTTTGGGGCAAAACTGGAGATTAGCAACACACTGGGAAATGAGCTATTCAGTTGAGGGAGAAGTCTGCAGTATTTTTTTTTTTTTTTAATTTGAAGTTTGGAACCCTAGCAGAAAGCTATTAGAATGCTTAAACAGTCAGATGTCCATTAGAATATTTGGTCAATAGAACAAGATGTCAAATTCCTGATCAGGAAAAAATTTTTTAAATATTACATATATATGTATATACACTTATTAATATATAATATATATTATTTCTTAAAACCTGCCCCTACTATAATAGTTATTTGATCTACCAAATACATTTTGAAGATATTCAGATGGTTTGTGGTTCAAACTACACTAATCGTTTGCAGTTCAATACAATTAGTGGCCAAGTGACACTTGAACTTTTATAAAGCTTGAGCTTTTATAAATATATCTTCTCCTGAATTCTTTGCCAAGTGACAACTGGCATTTATTCGTTCAACAAATATATACTGAGCCTCTATTATGTCCCTGATATCGAATCTAAGGGTACAACAATAAATAAAACAGACAGCTTTCCCCACCCTTGTGGAATTTACATGCTAGTATGATGAGGCAGATGCTGAACAATAAACACAGTAAATACAAATATGTTGTATGCTAGAAGATAAGTGCTATGGAAAAAAGATAAATCAGGACAGGAGAAATCAGAGGTACCAAGGGTGGCATATATAATCTAAATCAGGGTGGTCAGGGTCGGCCCCCCTGAGAAGGGAACATTTAATTCAAGCTTTGAAGGATGTGAGAGAATTAACCCCACAAACCCACTGCAACCAGTGCCAAGACCCTGATCAAGATGGGGAGGCTGTGTGTGGAGGAGATTTGGGGGGTTGGGGAGACCAGGATGTCTGCTTTGGTTCTGCTGGGTTCAAGAGCTACTAGACTGGTGATGACAAGAGACTTGGATATACAAGTCTGGAGTTCAGGAAGGAAAACTGGGCTGGAAATATAAATACGCATGTTCTCGGCATGGAGATGGCATGTAACACCATTAGGCTATGTGAGATCTCTAAAGAAGTTTGTGCAAATAAAAGAGAAATCAGGGTCAAGGACTATGCCCTGGTGCTTTCAACATCTCCAGCACTGGGGAAGAAAGAAAAAACAGCGAAGGAAATGGAGGAGGTAGTGCTGTCCTGGAAGCTAGCTGCAGAAACTGTATCAGGGAGGAAGAAGGCTACTGACTGACAAGTCACAACAGATGGATGTGAAAAACCGCCAGCGCACGGAGGGTCTGCTCACCAATGTAATTACGTCGGCGTGGCATCTACCTCACAGACCCTTTGCTTTTATGCTTCTTATTAATCTGAAAATAGGCCACAACCCCATCTCCCCAGGGCAAGGTCACAGCCTGGCAGCTCATCTACAGGACTGGCCTGTAGAATTGTGTTGTTGTTGTTTTCTTTGTGCTTGGCCAGCAGGATGTTTTATAAATTTGAAGACAAATGAATGTTGTGAAATTTCATATTGAAAAAATACTGATTTCCAGGTTCTCCTAAGAAACTTAAAGCTCTCAGTGGTCTGACCCACATTTCCAGCAAACAGCAGTGACTGAGGGATGTGAGTGTCCAGGTCCCCAGGGTGCCAAGAATTCGCCAGTGGGTGCAGACACATTCCCCCACCCCTACCCCTGCCAGCCTCTGTGACATGCAGGACCTGGCACCGCTGTGGTTTGCAATCTCTCTTTCAGGAAGTTTCTGAAATGGAATCAGATCTCAAAGGTTCTGAAGGCACTCCAAAAAGCTGCAACTATATATGAAGTATAATCTTTGGATAGTTTTGCTTATGAATCTCAGTCTGTAAAACTTATATTATGTTGTGACAGATTTCTTCTAGACCGGCAGGGAACACTGGTTCCCAGAGATGTTAAGCAGTGTGAAGTGGCAAAAAGAGTTCATGTCTAAATAAGCATAGCCAACATCAAGTTAGAGTTAATTTTTCTTTTTGCCGTTACCGTGGGACATCTTAGAGGTTTTAAATGCTGATGTGTGCTGGGACTCTCCAACAGTCATGTCCTATACACGGTTACTCAAACCTGTATGGCCATGGATGGGCTACCTTGTGAGAGGAGAGACCTGTAGGGTACTCTGGGGAACGGCCACACTAGACAGGGACTCCCACGATGGCCAGGACCACGTCTTCTTACTTCCAGATGTCAACACCTTGAATGGCGTCTAACACATAGGTGTTTGACAATTTGCTAAATAAATTACAAATTGAAGAGGCTGGACATGTCACCCAGGCAAAGGTCATGGGATTTGAAATTTCACTCCATAGCTGGACCACAAAAAATGGGGCACTCAGGCCCTGCACAAAACCAGCCCTCAGGAGTAGGGCATGTGACTTCCTCTCAGCTACTTGAATTCAACACCCCACCCAGGTAGCCAGGGCCCTGCCTGTCAAATGCTGTCACTTACAGCCTTGGGAGGGGCTGGTTTCCAAAGCCCTCCCTGCAACTGAGCTAGCCTGACACAGAGCACACGACCCCCCTGCACGGCTCAGCACTCTGTCTTGATTGTTCTCTCTTGGGCTGGTGCCAGAGCATCACCTGCTACCCAAAGTCATCTTGCTTTAAATCAGGCGATGGTCTCTGGCAGTAGATGACAGTGCCCAGTAGTAGATGTCTGGCATTCCAGCTTCAGTATGTGGGAGTTTGACTGTGTTTGTGGAGGCATGAGCTTAAATCAAACCTGCTGTGTAGATGAAATGCCTGAGAAGGGTACTTGCCTGGGGTTTGGGTCAAGCGAGCCCCCGAACATCTATCTGCCTTCCTGTCTGATTTTATCCTTCTTGCTTCTTTTTAAAAAGCTGTCATTTATTCAGCACTCACTGTGTGCAAGGCATTTCCTTTTCAAAATAGTCTCATGAAGCAGATATTAATCCCATTTTACAGGTGAGAAAAGCAAGGCTTAGAAAAATTTTACCGATCTTACCCAAGGTCACACAGCTAGAAAGTAGCAGGGCTCAGATTTTTACCTCGGGTCTGGCCTGATTCTAACCCACCCTTGCTGTTGAACCAGTAATTCTCAGACACACTAAAAGAGACTTAGTAAAATCCCACGGGGGACTGATAAAAACACACTGTCCAAATTCTTTCAGGGGATACTTATACACAAGTCCCCACCTCTACCCAGACACAGGGGAGACAGGAGAGCATGCCCCTTTAGCCAAGGATTCTGATACAATTTTGTCCAAACTGGCCTTGTAGCTACTTTGTTTTTTGTTTGGTACTTCTTTCCTTCTGATTTTCATGATTTATTTAGTTTTCTACACTGAAAATATATTGTCTTTATAAATTTGAAGGAGCCAAAAAGGATATGTCATTAAAAAATAGAATAAAATTAAAAGGCATAAATATAAGATTTCTTCTTATATTTATTCCCTTCCTCATAAAAAGGCAATTATTGGTGTAGCCACGCATTAAAACCTCATTATCACTCTCATGTGGGGTCTCATTTGGGAGTGATGAAAGTGTTTTGGAACTAGATAGATGATGGTCCTACAACAGTGAGAATGTACCAAATGCCACTGCTTTGTACACCTTAAAATGGCTAACTTTATGTTGTATGAATTTCTCCTCCAAGAAAGAACACCCCGCATTCCTGGACCACAAAACTAAATTCAAGCATGCTTTACTCTAGAGAATCAGTTCGACTTTTAACAAAGCCTCTGCCAAGCTGCAGTCGCCCTGGGGAGCCAACGGGCATTCTCTGAAATTTGAGGACAATAGCAGCCTCCTGAGTTGCCACATGACTCGTTGCCATTAGAAATATGGCAGCAGAGTCAACTGATTCGGGGCAAGGGAGAAAGCGCCACAGTGAACACACCATAAGCTCATGGGTTTTAGAGTATTCAGCAGCGTGGCGGATTCCAGTTCTCTTAGCCTGGTCCTCATGCCCTTCCACGCACACACACACACCAGTGTCTAGGTGGCTGTACCTTCTCAGCAGGGAACCAACCCCACTGATGCAGCAGAGGCGTCATGCAGAGTAGAGAGCCTGGTCCCTGCCACACCTGGGCGCCTGTGCCTCGAAGCGCATTGCCTACAGGAGTCTCATCTGGGCCCTGCTCAGCCAGCTAAAAATGCTCTGTTACATAAAGGTGTTCTCATCCCAGGCAACACTGCACTTCCGAGTCACTGTCACAGGCACTTGTGTTTGGCGTTCAGGAGGGAGGGTGAAATGTGTGTTGTCATCTGCCACCTGGGGTGACCAAGAGCAAACACTTACACCGTGTTCCACCAGAATTCAGAGTGCAATTTCAGGCTGTGTGGTGGTTTTCCGCCATGCAAGTCTGATCAGCCCATGTGGGGACCAAGGCTACAGGCCTCATCAGCACTCTCCCCAGACGGTTTATACTTTACAAAGATCAAAAAGCATACAGAGAACGAAGGCAAATACCATGAAATGGCCCTATACTTTAATTTCTTTCCTAAGGCCAAGGTTTTATAACGAGACTCACAAAGGAGCAATACAGTGGACTAGAAACACACATTACAAGAACCTCTCCTGTATTAAAAGGGAAAAATATGGTCATTGACCATTTTCCTGGGATCATTTCAGTCCACTGGCCCCTGGTGCTGAAACCATATTGGAAATGGAAAAGTGAGTGGGATCTTTCATATTCACTAATAATATCCCAATAGCAGTCAGACTGAATTTAGTCTAAAATTACACACTCCTGCAGAAGGCAGGAGAGGCCTATGAATAGAATGTATCTTAGGACAGGTTTCCTCAAAAGATAGCCTGAGACAAACTTTGCATGCAGGTGGTTTCTTTGGCAAATGGATATCTGGGGCAGGAGGTGGAGACAGGCAAGGGGGGAAGCCAACGCAAAGACATGCAATCGGGTTGGCCCCAACCGTGGCACTGGGATGCCTGGTCCCTGAGGACCTTCTGAGCAGCCTCTGAAATGTGCCTTGGAAGTGTCCACCTGGGGGCTTAGAAGAGGAAGCATTTATCCCCTGGCTCTCAACTCCCACTGGCCACGGCTTACCCTAAGGAGCATTAACTCCCAGGCCTCCAGGATGCCAAGCGGCTCCGACAGTCACCCTGTGCCACAGGGTCAGAGAAACCCCACAACGAATGCAGGAGGTGTGTGGTGCACACCTGAGCAAGAAAGAGGCTGTCTAGTTGTACCTGTGCAGAGTTGCTTACAGCCCACGTGAACTAGGTGCCGCACCCACTGTAGACTCAGATGTCAGGGGAAATACGAACTCTGAGGTGATCAGTGCTGATCAGTTACACTAGTTGGAAGACACAAACTGGACGCCAACCCAGCTCTGCGCGTGAAGCAACACTCACATAATCCCACCTTATGAAGCAAAGTTGTTCAAAATTGAGTGTCTGCTCAATTCTGAGCATCTTAACCACAGAGCTCATTTTGATAAAGGAACAGGTGCTTCCTTGCCCCTTCACAAGAACAAAAAAGAGATTCTCCACTTCTAATAACCAGTATTGGCTCCTGTATCAGAAGTATAGACATCATGCGTCAGATACCGATTTTGGACAGGAAACGCAAATACTCAGTGTTCTGCCAGCGTGGAAGTGTTTATCCTTTCCTCGTCCTCAGAATAGCCTCTGATTTGCCTCCTTTGCCATATTTCTACTCCCCTACCACACACAGAAATATTTATGATTCAAAATTCCAAAGTTTCATTTCCATCTGGTACACTGGCAAAATACAACTACGGAAGACCTACTAGCAAAAGGAACTCTGTCTCAGGTTATATCATAAACATCTGGGCTCAAGAGAGCACTTGTTCATGAGTTTGGCATTTCCTTATTCAACTAACAAAGTGATAGCCTTGTGGAGATTCACAAAAAATACTACTGAATAAATCTGGTTATTTAGCAATAAGAGGAGAAAAGGATGATTCCTCCGTGATGTTGCTTAGGGCAGGAAATTCTATAGTGGCTGCAAGTATGTGGAGGACAAAAATAAGCAAGTCCACCTTTATATTTTGTGGCTTCTCCAGGTTTCTTGAATGGTCAGTGGCTAAATTTCCCTGCTTGTAAGCTAAACCTGGTCTGCCCAGCCCTAGGTTCTCAGCAGTTAGTAAGTTCTATCTTCAATACACTTCCTCCAGCAATTGCAATAGAGCTCTTTTTTTCCATCTGGGGATTTAAATTGTTCCATGAGAGGTTCAGACACCCAATCTGGGATAGGGGTTTGATTTAAATGTGCTGTCAGTTTTGATTTTTCACATTACCAGCTCATGCTGGCAGAGAGGGCCCACTAAACTAGCAATAAGTTTCAATCCGAGGAGGTCAAAATAACCCCCGTTTCATATGAGTAGCCAGGTGCTTCTTTCGATCAAGCTCAGCAAACTGAAGGAACCAGATGCCCAGTGAACACAATGAAGGGAGACAGTGGTCCTTTCCAGGGTTCAGCCACAAGATTCTACTCTTATTGACCTCTCCCTTTTTAGAGAATAGACTTGTAAATTATCTGCAAAGAGATGCAATAGCTACTAATTAAGTGTCTTCATAGTGCATTGCTTGACCACAAAGAAAACAAGTAAGAAACCAGAGAATATTTACAGTTCTTCTTTCAGAAACTGCCTGATCAAGTACTCTGAGGTTCTAACCACGCCTTGTATGCAGAGGCACTCGGTAAATTTTTGCAGAGTAAAATGCAATGGCATTCACTGCAGTATCCTCATTTTTTTTTTTTTTTTTTTTTTTTTTTGCCAGGGTGTGTTCTTCCCTTTCTGCGATAGAAGTTTGGTCTTTGGTTTCCTACTCAAAGACACATGACTGCCCGCAGCTCCAGCTCAACAAGCATGGTACATGGCATGGTTGTCTCTAGAAATAGTCCACCTGGAAACCACTATTAACAGTGATTCTTCCAAACAAGCAGCTTAGCAGATATTTTTTCCTCATTCAACTCTCAAGCATTTGGGCTAGCCAGATCATAGCAGTCAAGATGCTGGGTTAAGCAGCAGTAACAATAAAGCCTCAAATCTCAGTGACTTAGAACCATAGAGGCCTATTTCTGTCTCGTAAACTTAACCTGTATGGCTTGATGGGGAAACTCAGCTTATTGTAGTTACTCAAGGCCCCAGGGGATGGATGTTCTATCTCAGTTGTGCTTCCTTGTACCCTGAAGCTGGGAAAGAACAGAGCACTTCAGTGCCTTGCTCTGGTAACTAGCTATTTCCACCTAAAAGAGGCACATGTCATTCCCTCTCACATTTACTCACCCAAAGCGGGTTACAGACCTCATCTAACTGCAAGGTAGCAGGAAGTGTAACCATCCCTGTACCAGGAAGGAAGCAATGAAATGAAGTACCTGGGACCAGGCCTAATGACTAGCATGCAGTTCTGTTCTGGCTTTTCCTGTGGGGAGGTCCTTGTGGCTTTGTCTCTAACTCTGGATGGTGTTTAAAGTCCTATTAAAAACCACTGGGCATTATTTCATTCTTTTTTTTTTTTTTAGGGTTAGCAGAAACTAACAACACTGTAAATCAACTCTACGCCAATAAAAATTAATTTAAAAAAAAATCAGTAGGAAGAACTTTCCATAGAATAAAGCCAAGCCACTGTGTTATAGTCAAAATATGATTTAAGGCATGACTCGACAACTCAGTCACAAATGGTCAGGAAGTTCTTAAACCTCTTTCATTACTTTCTCCTTCAGTTAAAAATGAGGCCCTTTACCCATACACAGAGAGAAATAAGACTCTAAACAGTCCTAATCCTGTTTGACTTAGTGGTCTCACCAGTACAGCAATGTTCTCACGACAAAGTTTTATCATTTACTAAAAATCTGGGAGTCAAGTCTAGTGAGGGTTTGGTCAAATGATGTGTCCCGGTGGGGAGTTGGGAGACTGAATGAGCAGCAAGGCCCCTGTGGGACCTCTAAGGAGAGAAGGTGAGAGAGAAAGAGCAGCCAAGCATTGAAACCCATGACAAGGCTTATGCCCTGGCCAGCAACACCCCAGAGAAAGCATCTTTCCTATGGTCAAGCTGAAAGGTATGGCCCCTTCCAACTTTCCACCAATGTTAACGAATCTCAGAGAGGGCTGCCAGGACACAAGCGTAGAAGTGAACACCCCCCAAAAAAGAGACACATGTTTGTGGCTGAAGGCAAGGTCAATGAGTTTAGGAGACTGATGTTGCCTGGGAAATCTCAGAGAGTGTCTGTGTATATAAAATAGATGTTTATTATATTAAATGTGTATTATATATTGTATATGTTATATTACATACATATTACATTATACTAAACTCAACATCATACTGGTTTAAGAATCCTGGGCTAATATTTCTGCTCTTCCCTAAGAGTAGAAGTCATCAAACTATGGCACACAGGCCCAGTTGGGCTGTTTTTGTACTGTCTGGGAGAAAAGAATAAATTTTACATTTTTAAAGTGTTGAAAAGAATGCAAACATTTATCTCATCTCTTGTCATGTCTAAAATTCCCATCTGGCTCTTTACCCAAAAAAAGTGTGTAGACCTCACCCTAGAGTTAAGAAAGGAGACTGTCTCCAAAACCCTCCCAGGAACAAGTTTACTGAGGGAAGTCATGAGGGACCCCATGGATTATGTTGCCACAGGAGGTCACCTTTCATTGGTCTTGGAAATGTCATTCAAGTAGACTGATTGTAAGGAACAGAAAAAAACTGGAAAAATGCGTCAGAGAACCAAGAGAAAGACAGTGGTGTAAAGGGAATCACATAAAATTGGCTTTCACAACCAGAATGTATGTTCACTCCTTATTTTTCTTTTTAAGTTATTTTTCAGTTTTGTGACTGAGCCTCTGAGCCTTGGATTGCTTGTCTGTGCAATGCAGGTAATTAATGTTACTTGATCTTCCCAGTTGTCTGTGTTGGTGTATACATCAACCAGGACAACTGGACAGAACCCCGTTTGAACATTAAATAGGGCCGGGCAAAAAGAGCTGTTGGTGGAGTTCAATCTCCACACACTTAGGAGAGGTGGCACCATTGTCTCATTCACGTGGTAGATTCAGCAAATGCTCAACTAGAATTGGTGTCACTCTCTACTTAAATGTGAGGAAAAACCGGTAATTAATCGAGGCGTGACATGGATATCCAGCCACAGTTTACTAAGACAACTTGGCATCTCTGACGTTAACAATTTAGTTCTCAATTAGGTGCCAAACTATACATAGCAACAGAAAGGCCATGGTCCATGGAGTGAAAGAAAATAGAGAGCAGAGATCAGTAAAGAACTTTATTCTATGTTCTCACTCCTTCCATATATATGCAACCATTCAACCATGATTAAGCATTTTCTATATTCAATGCCTTCTCAGTGATAGAAAAGATAAAGTCCCTACTCTCATGGAGCTTCTGTTCTCCTGATGGCAAGAGATAAATGGTATACAAATTAACCAATAAACAAGGTAATTATAGAGGGTGATGTATTCTATGAAGGTAGTAAACACTGGCTGTGACTGGATGAAGTCAGTTTAGGAAGGGTGACCTAACATTTAAGTGTGGCCTGAAAAGAAAAGCAGGAGCCAGACGTGTGACTGGCTGCAGGGAAAGCATTCTGGGAACGGCAGTGCAAGGGTCCTAAAGGTTCAAGGGGCAGAAAGGCCAGAATGAGGTGAGGGAAGGGGGAGAGAAACACAAGAGAAAAAGGCTGGACAAATAGAGGGGCTCAGATTAAGCACAGCTGTGACCCTGACACGAAGCTTGCCTTGATTTTGATTGACTGCAAGAGATAAGGTTAAATACTTACAACTGAGCATCTGCAGTCTGATCCCTGATCTTGGAGGCTGGCTAAAGCAGGACAGCCATCCGGAGGGACTAGGAGTCAGAGGGGCTTGCACAGCTACAGCTGGGGGAAGAGTGGGGCTGACCAAACTGTAGTAGCTGAACCTGCAACCAAGCCTGAGGGGTAAGTGTGGGACCAGAAGTGCGAGAAGAGCCAGGGCTGGGAGCTGAGAAGACAGACAGTGGCATAAGGTAAGAAAAGACAGCACACGGTGAGAGGGGCCACAACTTCTATCATGAGTTGTCCCTCTTTGGGGCTGGTTTGATGTTCCCTGGTTGGGTTGATTGCAATTAAGGCACAAGGTGGTCATTATGAATCTAGACACGTGCCAGACACCCTGAGAGCACAATGGAGTCCAAGTTACCTCCTGTTTTCTCAAGTAGTTGGTTAAAAACATGAGGTGTAAGACACAGCTAAAGGACAATACGAATGCTGAATCATGTGACGTATTGTGTTTCTGTTGGTGCTGTAGGTGGTCAGAGGAAAGCTCCTTCAATAGGGAGCACTCAGGGCAGAGAGAAAAATAGAAAGAACTTAAGATGGGCCTTAGAAGTAGTGACAAATTTGAAATGGCAAGAAATGGGCAGGAAATAGACATGCTGAGAAACAGGGTGACAACTAAGAACATTCCAGATGAAGGCCACTATGGCTTCCTTTTCTGGTAATTAGAGCAAAACGTATTTTATAGTAACATTTCAACAATACTTAATTCCCTCCACCTACCACCTGGCCCAGATCAATATCACCTCCCCTTTCTGAAAAGGCAGAGTTCAGAGAGACTCTTCAGAGAGAAGAGGGAAAACTGGCTCTTCTGAAAACAGGGCCTTTCTTCTTTGAAACCTCTTACAAAGGGAAAAGCTGCATGGTAATGAAAATTATCTCCATCATTATTATTTTCTTGAAATACTGGGCTCTCTCTTAACAAAAGCTTCATTCTCTGTAATCTTATTGTTGTTTGGTATCATGAAGACATTGAAATTCATTTACACCTTCAGCTCTTGCTACAAAGAGTACCACCTGCTGCTCTCCCTCTGCGGCTGGTTTATCCTATTATGCTATTTATTGGGACTCCGTGGTAAAGGTGGCAGGAATAGCAATGCCGAAGTTTCCTGCTTTTCTCCATCTGACAGCTGGCGTGTTGTCTGACAACACAAAGGGAAAGAAGAAAGGTTGCATATCAAAATATTCTGAAGGCACTGCTGTCAAACATACAGACACACAACATGGATAATTACTTAAGTTTCACTGCATTGTCCAAAATGAAATCTTTCTAACCTAGGGACAGTTCACAAGTTTTAAGAAAATAATTTGGTTTTTGACTCTAAAATGTTTACCTTTTCTTATAGCACAAATACACATAAAACTCAAACTAATTATTATGTTACCAAGGAAATCAAATCTGAGTATGAGGTTTTTTTCTTTTTTTAAAATTTTTACTCCCAATATATGAAATGAGTTGATCCAGGTAAAGTTCCATCACGTAAATCATACTCAGACTGACTGTGATAAATAAAAACTAAAATCACCCCTCCCAAAAAACAACATGGAAAACTCTACCTGGCTAAAATGGGGCTTAATGCAACTAATTCCCAGGAGTACATTAAGACATGAGAAGCACTGAATGTTCAGCTCAACTCAATAAAGGCTCTTTCCTAATTGAGTATCATCTATCTGCTACCCTTTGGGTTCTAAAAGCTTCTCAACACATAAACATCTTAGAACATCCCCCTTCGAGTATTTCTATTATTAAAACATCTCACTCTATAGCAGTGTCACATATTGCCTACCCTGTGGCAAACATTCCTTAAGGTAAAGGTCTTTTGTTAAGATGAATCCATGCCCTATTTTGTCAGTTGTCACAAAGCCTGAGGTTGAAATGGTAAGAAGGTACAAGTGTCCCTAATGGACTTTTCACCAGTGCCCCTCGGCCTTCCAGCCAGTAACTTCTACAGACCCTTCCCATCTGCTGCCAGCCCCCAGCTGCCTGGATGAGGAATGGATATCCAACCAGGAATGGTATTGCAGAGGTTGTCCCTGACCTTTGATTTGTGTACCAGGGCTCCAGTGTGTGAATTGCCCCAGTTAGATTCTCTCTCAGGAATTTAAAGCAAAAGACACAGGTAAGTTCCAAGGTGGTGGTGAGAACTTTGGGAGAGTTGGGATGCAGTGGGTGGTGGTACATATCAAAGTCCCAAGGTACTAAAGACTTCAAGGCAACTGGTTGAGGATTAGAAGAGATCAGATACCCAGAAAAAAAATTAGAGAAAGGAAGGGAGACAGAGGTGAAGGTCAAGTCAGTCCCTGGAGCTGCCTTGGTACTGGACTTTATAGAACTCAGGTTGTGTAACATTCACTGGATTCCTGGGAGATCTCTGTATCCTTACAAAAGAAAGACGGCCTTTAAACTCGAGCTAGTTGAGGAAACTTGCACAAGCCTCTTAGATAGCCTCATCCACCAGAGGGCAGACAGCAGAAGCAAGAAGAACTACAATCCTGCAGCCTGTGGAACAAAAACCACATTCACAGAAAGATAGACAAAATGAAAAGCCAGAGGGCTATGTACCAGATGAAGGAACAAGATAAAACCCCAGAAAAACAACTAAATGAAGTGGATATGGGCAACTACCAGAAAAAGAATTCAGAATAATGCTAGTGAAGATGATCCAGGATCTTGGGAAAAGAATGGAGGCAAAGATCGAGAAGATGCAAAAAATGTTTAACAAAGACCTAGAAGAATTAAAGAACAAACACCTAGAAGAATTACAGAACAAACAAACAGAGATGAACAATACAAAAACTGAAATGAAAATTACACTAGAAGGAACCAATAGCAGAATAACTGAGGCAGAAGAATGGATAAGTGACCTGGAAGACAGAATGGTGGAATTCACTGCTGCGGAGCAGAATAAAGAAAAAAGAATGAAAAGAAATGAAGACAGCCTAAGAGACCTCTGGGACAACATTAAACACAACAACATTCGCATTATGGGGGTCCCAGAAAGAGAAGAGAGAGAGAAAGGACTGGAGAAAATATTTGAAGAGATTATAGTCAAAAACTTCCTGAACATGGGAAAAGAAATAGCCACCTAAGTCCAGGAAGCGCAGAGAGTCCCATACAGGATAAACCCAAGGAGAAACATGCCGAGACACATAGTAATCAAACTTACAAAAATTAAAGACAAAGAAAAATTATTGAAAGCAGCAAGGGAAAAACAACAAATAACATACAAGGGAACTCCCATAAGGTTAACAGCTGATTTCTCAGCAGAAACTCTACAAGCCAGAAGGGAGTGGCATGATATACTTAAAGTGATGAAAGGGAAGAACCTACAACCAAGATTACTCTACCTGGCAAGGATCTCATTCAGATTCGATGGAGAAATCAAAAGCTTTACAGACAAGCAAAAGCTAAGAGAATTCAGCACCACCAAACCAGCTCTACAACAAATGCTAAAGGAACTTCTCTAATGGGAAACACAAGAGAAGAAAAGGACCTACAAAAACAAACCCAAAACAATTAAGAAAATGGTCATAGGAACATACATATCGATAATTACCTTAAACGTGAATGGATTAAATGCTCCAACCAAAAGACACAGGCTTGTTGAATGGATACAAAAACAAGACCCATATGTATGTTGTCTACAAGAGACCCACTTCAGACCTAAGGACACATACAGACTGAAAGCGAGGGGATGGAAAAAGAGATTCCATGCAAATGGAAATCAAAAGAAAGCTGGAGTAGCAATACTCATATCAGATAAAATAGACTTTAAAATAAAGAATGTTACAAGAGACAAGGAAGGACAATACATAATGATCAAGGGAGCAATCCAAGAAGAAGATATAGCAATTATAAATATATATGCACCCAACATAGGAGCACCTCAATACGTAAGGCAACTAACTGCTAACAGCTATAAAAGAGGAAATCAACAGTAACACAGTAATAGTGGGGGACTTTAACACCTCACTTACACCAATGGACAGATCATCCAAAATGAAAATAAATAAGGAAACAGAAGCTTTAAATGACACAATAGACCAGATATTTAATTGATATTTATAGGACATTCCATCCAAACACAGAAGATTACACTTTCTTCTCAAGTGCGCACAGAACATTCTCCAGGATAGATAACATCTTCGGTCACAAATCAAGCCTCAGTAAATTCAAGAAAATTGAAATCATATCAAGCATCTTTTCTGACAACAACACTATGAGATTACAAATCAATTACAGGGAAAAAAACATAAAAAACACAAACACATGGAGGCTAAACAATACGTTACTAAATAACCAAGAGATCACTGAAGAAATCAAAGAGGAAATCAAAAAATACCTAGAGACAAATGACAGTGAAAACACAACGATCCAAAAACTGTAGGATGCAGCAAAAGCAGTTCTAAGAGGGAAGTTTATAGCTATACAAGCCTACCTCAAGAAACAAGAAAAATCTCAAATAAACAATGTAACCTTACACCTAAGGGAACGAGAGAAAGAAGAACAAACAAAGCCCAAAGTTAGTAGAAGGAAAGAAAGCATAAAGATCAGAGCAGAAATACATGAAATAGAAACAAAGAAAACAATTGCAAAGATCAGTAAAACTAAAACCTGGTTCTTTGAGAAGATAAACAAAATTGATAAACCATTAGCCAGACTCATCAAGAAAAAGAGGGAAAGGACTCAGATCAATAAAATTAGAAATGGAAAAGGAGAAGTTACAACAGACACCGCAGAAATACAAAGCATCCTAAGAGACTACTACAAGCAACTCTATGACAATAAAATGGACAACCTGGAAGAAATGGACAAATTCTTAGAAAGGTAAAACCTTCCAAGACTGAACCAGGAAGAAATAGAAAATATGAACAGACCAATCACAAGTAATGAAATTGAAACTCTGATTAAAAATCTTCCAACAAACAAAAGTCCAGGACAAGATGGCTTCAAAGGTGAATTCTATCAAACATTTAGAGAAGAGCTAACACCCATCCTTCTCAAACTCTTCCAAAAAATTGCAGAGGAAGGAACACTCCCAAACTCATTCTATGAGGCCACCATCACCCTGATACCAAAATCAGACAAAGATACTACAAAAAAAGAAAATTACAGACCAATATCACTGATGAATATAGATGCAAAAATCCTCAATAAAATACTAGCAAACAGAATCCAACAACACATTAAAAGGATCATACACCACGATCAAGTGGGATTTATCCCAGGGATGCAAGGATTCTTCATTATATGCAAATCAATCAATGTGATACACCATATTAACAAACTGAAGAATAAAAACCATATGATCATCTCAATAGAGGCAGAGAAAGCTTTTGACGAGATTCAACACCCATTTTTTATCAAAACTCTCCAGAAAGTGGGTGTAGAGGGAACCTACCTAAACATAATAAAGGCCATATACGACACACCCACAGCAAACATCATTCTCAATGGTGAAAACCTGAAAGCATTTCGTCTAAGATCAGCAACAAGACAAGGACGTCCACTCTCACCACCATTATTCAACATAGTTTTGGAAGTCCTAGCCACGGCAATCAGAGAGGAGAAAGAAATAAAAGGAATACAAATTGGAAAAGAAGAAGTAAAACTGTCACTGTTTGCAGATGACATGATACTATAGATAGAGAATCCTAAAGATGCTACCCGCAAACTTCTAGAGCTAATCAGTGAATCTGGTAAAGTTGCAGGATATAAAATTAATGCACAGAAATCTCTTGTATTCCTATACACTAATGATGAAAAATCTGAAAGAGAAATTAAGGAAACACTCCCATTTACCATTGCAACAAAAGAACAAAATACCTAGGAATAAACCTACCTAGGGAGACAAAAGACCTATATGCAGAAAACTATAAGACACTGCTGAAAGAAATTAAAGATGATACCAACAGATGGAGAGATATACCATGTTCTTGGATTGGAAGAATCAATATTGTGAATATGACTATACTACCCAAAGCAATCTACAGATTCAATGCACTCCCTATCAAATTACCAACGACATTATTTACAGAAGTAGAACAAAAAATCTTAAAATTTGTATGGAGACACCAAAGACCCCGAATAGCCAAAGCAGTCTTGAGGGAAGAAAACAGAGCCGGAGGAATCAGACTCCCTGACTTCAGAGCTACAGTAATCAAGACAATATGGTACTGGCACAAAAAGAGATATAGATCAATGGAACAGGATAGATAGCCCAGAGATAAACCCACGCACCTATGGTCAACTAATCTATGACAAAGGAGGCAAGGATACACAATGGAGAAAAGACAGTCTCTTCAATAAGTGGTGCTGGCAAAACTAGACAGCTACATGTAAAAGAATGAAATTAGAACACTACCCAACACCATACACAAAAATAAACTCAAAATGGATTAGAGACCTAAATATAAGACTGGACACTATAAAACTCTTAGAGGAAAACATAGGAAGAACACTCTTTGACATAAATCACAGCAAGATCTTTTTTGATCCACCTCCTAGAGTAATGGAAATAAAAACAAAAATAAACAAATGGGACCTAATGAAACTTAAAACGTTTTGCACAGAAAAGGAAACCATAAACAAGATGAAAAGACAACCCTCAGAATGGGAGAAAATATTTGCAAATGACTCATCAGACAAAGGATTAATCTCCAAAATATATAAACAGCTCATGCAGCTCAATATTAAAAAAACAAACAACCCAATCCAAAAATGGGCAGAAGACCTAAATAGACATTTCTCCAAAGAAGACCTACAGATGGCCAAGAAGCACATGAAAAGCTGCTCAACATCACTAATCATTAGAGAAATGCAAATCCAAACTACAATGAGGTATCACCTCACACCAGTTAGGATGGGCATCATCAGAAAATCTACAAACAACAAATGCTGGAGAGGGTGTGGAGAAAAGGGAACCCTCTTGCACTGTTGGTGGGAATGTAAACTGATACAGCCGCTATGGAGAACAGTATGGAGGTTCCTTAAAAAACTGAAAATAGAACTACCATATGACCCAGCAATCCCACTACTGGGCATATACCCAGAGAAAACCATAATTCAAAAAGACACATGCACCCCAATGTTCACTGCAGCACTATTTACAATAGCCAGGTCATGGAAGCAACCTAAATGCCCATCAACAGACAAATGGATAAAGAAGATGTGGTACATATATACAATGGAATATTACTCAGCCATAAAAAGGAATGAAATTGGGTCATTTGTAGAGACGTGGATGCATCTAGAGACTGTCCTACAGAGTGAAGTAAGTCAGAAAGAGAAAAACAAATATTGGATATTAATATTAATATATTATATATATGTGGAACCTAGAAAAATGGTGCAGATGAACCGGTTTGCAGGGCAGAAATTGAGACAGAGATGTAGAGAACAAACGTATGGACACCAAGGGGGGAAAGCGGCGTGGGGGTGGGGGTGTGATGAATTGGGAGATTGGGATTGACATGTGTACACTGATGTGTATAAAATGGATGACTAATAAGAACCTGCTGTATAAAAAAACAAATAAAATAAAATTTAAAAATTAAAAAAAAAAAAAGCCACACACACACACAAAAATACACTTGAGCTAGTTGAGCAGATCTCTATTCCTTTCAACTGGAAGATCCCTTACTGATAAGATGGCGAATAGGCTACCTGAATCAGAGTTACCTGGATGGTGGTTAAACATACTTAACACTGGCCTCCATCCAGACCTCTTGAATCAGAAGACACTGGGGGTGCATACTGGGAATCAACACCACATACCCCGCTAGAATCTAAGAACAATATTCCTTACAGAAACTTCTTCAAAGGCATTTTGCCTATAACAGTTAATGAAAATATGAAGAACAAAAATGTCAGCTATCGCTCTATTCAGTTTTCAGAACATGTCATGTTCACTTTATCTTTAAGTCTTTAAAAAACACTGCAAATATGAGAGGTGGTTAAGTTAGCACACAAGCAGCAAACACTTGTGAAAATCACTCCTTATTACTGTGGTAAGTTCCAACTGTTCTCCTTAATCAAACATGTGCCTATTAAAATCGGCATCACATACAGGTTCAGTTTCCCCTTCTGCCCATACACTATTATGTGTCATAAAGAAGCTGCCATGTAATAATTGTGATGATTTCAATGCCAATTAAGTGAGAAAGCTGATGTCAAACTACCTCCAGAATCACAGAATTACAGGGCTTAGTCTTTCAACAATTATTTACTAAGAACTAACTCTGTGCCTAGAACTCCACCAGGCACAAGGAACCCAGAAATAACTAAGATGCCAAGGCTTGACCCAAGGGAATTAGAACCTTGGGTTGGGGGCAGAGGGGAGATAGACCTGTAATTTATAATGTAATTTTTTAAGACTGCTAGGAAAAGCTGTGAACACCAAAGCAGACATACAAAAATGCACATTGGGGACATGGAGAGAGTGAACTCTGTAATAGGGGAGGGACAGGCAGGTGTCCTTCAACCCCACTCAGACACGCTTTAGTACAGTACAAACTACATCTGGGAGGGTTCATTTGCTTAATTCTAGAATTGAGAATTAGGAAGCATGTTGGCTTACAGATAAACCATGTCCTCTAACCTCGCTTTATCAGTAATAAAATAGATATTACAGTCTACATTTGCCACCCCCTCTGTCTTATATCTCAGGTTGATCAAAATTCAAGAGGGTGTTGTTATATACTGGGGTCCCTCAAAGATCCCAGCATGAAGAAGTTAGTTAGTAAGAAAACATTTTCCTAGAACTTTTCTACACTTCATTTCAACAAATATTTCAGCGTCTACTACACTGAAGACAGGGCTATGCCCAAAGATGTACAGACCTTACCATTTGGAGCTTAGTAAGAGAGAGAAAAACAGACATGGACAATAAAGGTATAATGAAGTACAGCATAAGTGTCACATGTGAACTATGACATAGTGGCATGGAATTATCAAGATAAGAACAATTAATTCTGTCTCACAGATAGAGGCAGATTCTCTGTGGACAAGATATTTGATCTGGACCTCAACATGAATTAGGATTTGAGACTCTAAAGACTTAGGTTAAATGAGGGGGAAAAAAACAGTAAACAAATCTAACAAAGAATATATACTGTATGAGTTAGCTTCTGCTATAACAAACCAGTGTAATAAACCACTCCAAAACATATTAGCTTAAAACATTGAACATTTCCCATAATTTGGTGGTTCTTTGGGGCTGAGTTGGCTTGGCTGGGGCCAGGTGGCCTAGGAGGAGCTCACTTCCATGTCTGGAGCCTTTTCTGCAATGGCTGAGGCAGCCAGGGACTCTGTCTTTGTGGCCTCCCATCCTCCAAGAGGCTAACCCTGGCTTGTTCATATGAGGGCAGAAGAATTCTCGACAGCAAGAGAAAGCAAGCCCCAATAAGCACATATTTTCAAGTCTTTTGTATCACTTTGGCTAACACCCATTGGCCAAAGCAAGTCACAAACCAGATCCCAGGGGTGGGGAAATAGATTCCCCCTCTTGATGGGAAGAGTAGCAATGTCAACTGCAGAGATGTGTATGTATTCATGAATGGGAGGAATGATCACAGCCATCTTTGAAAATTACCCACTTCATATATTAAATATATACAAAACCACATCCCTGGTTGATCCCATTATTTTTCACTTTGGGCAGGGCAGGAGGGGGTAAAGAATATGAAAGAATATTTCTAAATGGAGTTAAACACATGGTCATCACCACCTCCACCACCACCACCATCACAAACTCAAAAACCAAAGTTTTAAAAAAATTCATGAGGTCATTCTAAAGGTTAAACATTGGTTTAAAGAGTATCATTTGAGCCACCCTTGTACATGAAAGTAGAAGAACGGTATGAGCAGCAGGAAGATGACTAATTTAAACTCTATTTAACAAGGAAAAAAGGAAACCCAAATTGGAGAAACTCTTTGTAACTGAGGACTATGAAAGGTGCTGGACCAGCATGGTCCAGCAGCCACTAGGTGCTCAAGTGACGTTTGTTGACTTTGTTGCTGCACTAAAAGGGGCTCCAATATCATGGAGCGATGCTGAGCATCTGCTTATCCTGGGTCCTCCATGGCTGAGGTTGCCATTTGGTCAGAATGTTAGCAAACGGAGCCTTGTCACAAACTTTATCAGGCACTTAAAGTCAATATCTGGAGCCCCCTCCCCACCCAGAAGGTGAACCGATATTGAATTGAATCCTTTTTGTACTGTTACAAAATAAGCTCTTATAAAACAATGAGCAAATGGAAAATAGAGTGTCTTTTATTGATTGTGACGTTTCCACTTAACTCGATTCCGGCACGGGAGCTTTTCCAGTGGCACATGCACAGGGATCAAGGGCACCTCCCCGGTCGATAATTCTGAGGAAATGGACAGCCTCGTCTACCTAATGGATCTCTCCAATTTGCTTCACTGGGGTCCAACTTGGGATTAGTCACGCCACAGATTTTTCAACAGTTCCTCCAGACTTTGCTTTCTTTCAAAGCAATTTGGTAAATGTCAGCTGAGGGACTCAGCTTACTTTCGTGACTAAGAACTTTATTTTTTTGAAAGACCCTGAGGTGTTCTTTTGCTTTTCTTTTTGAATCAGTGGCAGTCTTTGATTCTTGTATTACTGAATTTTCTCAGTATGTCACTAGCAAAATACACACTCCTGCACAACACCCCCCAACACACACGCTTTACAGGGAAAAAATTTGTCCATGAAGTATGCTCTCAAAAAGGATATGTTCCAGTACTTTCTTAAGTGCTTCCCCCCGCCACCCTGCTTTCAATGACATTTTTAATAAACTTTGTATTTGGGGATAACTTTAGATTTACAGAAACATTGCAAAGATAGTACGGAGAGTTCCCATAGACCCCTCACGCGCTTGAGTTTCCCCTAATGTTTCCACATTACTGTGGTACATTTGTCAAAACTAGGAAACCAATGTAGATACATTACTGTTACCTAAGCTAAACGCTAGACTTGATTTAGATTTCCTCAGGTTTCCATTTATGTTCTTTCTGTTCCAAGATTCAATCCAAGAAACCTCACTGCATTTAGTCAACCCGTCTCCTTAGTCTCATCTGGTCTGTGACAGTTTCTCAGTCTTTGTAATAACCTTCACATTTTTGAGGAGTATTGGTCAGGTATTTTGTAGAAAGTCCCTCTAAATTTAATTTAGGTTTGTCTGATGGTTTTCTCATGATTACTTTGGGGTTATGGGTTTTGGGAAGAAAGGCTGCAAAAGAAAGCAACTTTCTCATTATATCAAATGGGGTATCTGCTATCAGTATAACTTATCACTGGCAATGTTAACCTTGATCACCTGGCCAGGCAGTGTTAACCAGTTTTCCCCTCTGAAAACTTTTTTTTTTTTTTTTTTTTAATCAGCTAAGCCTAAAATGCAGTATCAAATTCAGGGAGTATTTCTAAACACTGTGTTGCTCAAGATACTCAAATCTAAAGTGCCATTGTTATGTTAGTCTTCTTCATAGTAGGCTGGGAAAAGCTGAGTGGGAAGTTGGAAAGTATTTGGATGAGAAAGGAAAAAGAAGAAGGATATAAGCTTATTTCAAATTAAACTATCATTTCCAAATTCTATAGTAAGAAATTTCTTTCAAATAAGATACTAACCTATGTTGGACAACTGGTTGGTTTCAGCTTTACAGGATTCAGCCTCAGAAGCTTCTGTTAGTTATAAGCAAGGCAAGCTGAACCACACTTCCAACCTCTTTAGATGTTTTAAATTGAAATTAGCAATTGCCAACTGAAAATCTATTTTATAGTTGAGAAAAATTGAGAATACAGGTCTCTGTAATTCATTTAACTACAGCTTGCAGTGGGTGGGGAAACAAAAGGAGCAGTTTAATCTATTTAAAATCTTACTGAGGTAGCACCTAGTACGTAAATAATGTTTCTTATGTATTCTTCATGGTAGCAAAATCTGCCCTGTGCTAGAGAGCCCTGCTCCTCAAGGTGTGCTTCTCTAATCAGCTGCACTGACATCACCCAGCAGAAATGCAGGGTCTCAGGTCTCATTTCAGACCTACTGAATCAGGAGCTGCCTTTTAACTAGATCTCCAGGTGACCGGTAGGCACACTGATGTTTGAGAAGTGCTGCTTTAAAGAATATCACCCATGAGACCTTGGATGTGAAAAATAAACATGGACCTAACGGAAAAAAAAACATGTGTATGGGCTTTAATCCCTCTATCTTCAAGCCAATGATAGTATGTACATTTTCAAAGCACAGTTTGCTAAAGGAATTGATGGTATTGGTGGGTCTGTGAATTATGCTATATGATTTACTTTGCAAAAGCAAAACTGTTCTCTTGAACAGATATGCTAATTAGTTACAGGTTGAGGTAGTCAATGCACAAAGAGATATCCTTTAACATAATTTTTCTTAAAAAAAAAATAGTGGGTAGTGAAATAAAGATCCAAACAGAATCCGACAAAGCATAAGCCATAAAAAAAATAAACTGGACTACACTAAAATTAAGAATTGTTCATCAAAAGACACTATTTAAGAGAAAAAAGGAAATACATAGAATAGGAGATGATATTTGTAATTAATATACCTGATAAAGCATTTGGAAGATATAAAAAACTATGAATCAATAAGAAAAAAATAGAGAACCCAGTGTTTGAAATGGGCAAAAAACATGACAGTTCACAGATGAAGATCTCTAAATGGTGCTACACAAATACAAAGGTGCTCAAGCTCATCGGAAATAAGGAAACAGATTAAAGCCATGATGCCAAACCACTACTACTCAACTACTAGAATGACTACACAAAAACAAATGAAAAACAAACACAAATAACTTACATTACCAAGGGTTGGCAACAATGTGAAGCAATAGGAACTGTTTGTCTTAATATAAATTGGTACAGTTTTGGAAAAAAAAATTAAAAATAAAAATCTATTAAAAAGGAGATATAAAAAAGGTAAAGCCTCATGTTATAACAGAGACAGGAGAGGCCTCTGGGCCCAGTGTTTTTATGTTAACTTCTTTCCTCACTGTGCCCTGTTGCTGCCTGTACTCCTAGCAGGTCTTCCAGACAACAGGTTTTTGTTTTTAATCATACATGTGTTTCAAATGGGCCTCACTATATCCAGACCCCATTCCCTGCATGACCTCTGAACCTTGGCTTCACATCCTTCCTCAGACATCCCTCCCCCGCTGAGGAAACGCCCCCTAACACTTGGCTATTGTGATGTGTAGGTCAATCATGATTTGGGGAAGAATCCAGTCCCTGGGCTGAGATGCAATGTTTTTCAAAGAAACATGACAAAGGTCACCCTGGAGACAACTTTTCTTAACAGATGATTCTCCTGGGCACCAGAGATGCCAGCATGGACCTTGACTCAAATATCCTGCTGACATCCTGCATTTTGACAGTTACAATTCTTCCTTTTTCAATTCTTATTGATTTTCAAGATTCTCATTTCAGAGATGCATGCCATCATTGTACTACAGTGTTTAGCAATTTATCTGTGCTTGCTTTTGTATGCCAGATTAATCCTTTCCCACTGAAGCTGCAGGCGGGTGAGCGAGTATCACGTTGCTGCTCAGGTGCCATCTCTGCTCACAAGCTATTAAACTGAGACATTTCACCCTCTCACCTGAGGAAAAACATGCCAAGGGATGTTCACATTGGGTAACGAAGCAGAAGGCAGAGGTTGGCAATGAACTACTCCTGAGAAGAAAGGCATAAATTAGGAGGAAGCCAAATCCAAGGTGGGCAAGGGGAACAGAGACATTGCCCTGTATTTCTATTCAAAATGCCCAGATTCCCCTCCGTTTGTCAGGGAGAGAAGCACATTAAATACTTAAATACTTCCTTGGTTCTGGTTATGGGGCAGAAATGGTGAGCATTTCTTTAATATGTGCAAATAAATAGATTTTAGGAAGCAGGGAGAAGGTAAATGAACCTGGACAAGAGTATGCTTCTTGCTGGACAGGTTTTCCAACAAAGATATTCTAGAGTAAATAGTGGAATTTACTTGAATTAAAGTAAAGCATTCATGGTGAACCTACTATAAGAAAAATGCTTCAAAAGTTAGAAATTAAACGCACAACCAAAGCTTTTAGGGATTACAAGAATTACTTATTTTTGCTCTTTAGCCGAATTTCAACTATTCCATCTGTAGTGATCACGATAATGGTGTTTCCTTTTTGATGCGGGTAGTGTTTCTTTATGTCAACACTTTCCCTCACACTTTCTTCTGATTCCATTGGAAACTCTTCCCAAATTTCATATAGCATTGAAGGGCTATTAGTCATGGGCCTCTCTCCCTTCACTCCACCTAACGTGATCTCCTTGGCCAAATATTACATGGGACTTATACTGAAAAAAATCATTGTTTTAGAAATTCCCATTTAACTGGGCATGTTTAGGATATGTTTGTACTAAAAAATTATTCCTACATCTGAAGTTCAAATTTAACTGGGCATGTTTGGAACATTCCTATACTAAAAACCTATTTGTTGGTTATCTGAAGTTCAAATTTAAGTGGGCATATGTGGAACATACTTATATAAAAATTATACATCATTTATCTGAACGTCAAATTTACCAGCATCCTGTGTTTTATCTGACAACCCAATGTACCGGGGGGGGTGGGGGGCAGAGAATTTTCCCTCCCAAATGTATCTCTTTGGCATGAGGATTAATTTATGTTGATTATTTTTAAGAAATGGAAGAGTCAGGAAGTCTTTCTTTTTACTTCCCCCTTAGCTGCCTAAAGAATTTAGATAAAGCGTGTCCCAGGAACAGAGCTATCACCAGGGATATCTGCAAAGTATATGGACTACGTATAGAGGGGTAAACTCAGAGCCTCTCTGTGTCCCATTGTTTCTGCACAGCCCAGCAAACACTTATTTACCAGACATTTCATTCTCCATCACCACGTGAATTGCCTTTCTCCCCTTTGAAGTCCCAAACCACTACCCCCAAACATCCTCTTTTGTCTTTAGCTGAAGATGGTATTTAAGGTGAAGGTTTCAGCTATTTTGGAGAGTTAATTTTCCTTGGTCTCTCCCATGTATACATGTTATTAAATTTTGATTTTCTCCTGTTAATCTGCCTCATGTCCATTTAATTTAGACCAACCAGAAGAACTCAGAAGGGTAGAGGAAATGTACCCACTCCTGCTCACTTTCAGGTGCCTTATTTTCCTTATGAAATGTGCCTGCTGGGTTCTTGTTCCGTAAGGCAGCGATTATCAAATGCCACCTTAGTGTCAACCAGCTGGGAGTTTGGGATAACCTAAGTTACTCTGAACCGGATTTTGAGTTGAGTCCTTATCCTGCCTTACCTTTGCTAGAGCTGGCGAGCTCCCTTCAGTGATATGAGAGCACCACCCCTGAGAACAGTTATTATCAAGAGAAAAGACAACGCTGACTTAGGGAAGCTGCAGTCTCTTATCCTGTTAGTGACAGAGAATGGCTAAGGTGTCCTACCTCGGGATATTTCCACTGCAACATGAAGACAGTGCTTTGGTCCAAAGAAGAGCTCACCTTCACAGCCCAAAACAGGCCTGTGAAAGAGACTGTGAAACTGCACAGGGCAGAGTAAATGAGGGAGATAACTAAGAGTGTGAATCCGTCTTTGCTCTTACACTATTGAGTGATCACTTCACTCAAAAGTGATCTGTCCATTTCCAGTGCTGTTTAGTTTGGGCGGGGTATGTAAGTTTGTGTGTGTACATGCCCAGGTGTATGTGTTCCCAGGGCAGTGAGTGGCCTAGAGCTCCCAACCTCCTCTCTACTCCTGTCTCAAATCCTTTAAGGGCCTGGAAATTATACAATATGTCATTTCCCTTCCTCTTCTCTCAGCATCTTTTATTCAGAAGCACTTTATAATCCATACATGCATGTCAAGAGGACATCCTGGGGCCAGATCCCTACAGCCTTGAGTTTGGAAGAACTGGGCTCATCAGTGTGCATTTTCCTGACATGCTGCCTCACCCATGCAGCCCTTACAAAGATGGTGGCATTTAAATTCACTTCGTATAAGATTCTAATGATATACGTGGGGACTAGATCTGCTAATGGGCTGAAATTTGAAAAGTTTTCAGATATTCTTTATGCAACACTGAGTTCTGTGCTGCATAATGACCCATTTTAATAATAAACCTGTAGGACCTTGCTCTCTGTGTCAAGTTAGAAAGGCAAAGAGTTTACCTTTCCCTAACATGTATTAAGGTACACAGTAGTTGGGGGGTAGAATAAAGGGAGTAGGTTTGGAAATATTGGCCCAAGTGAAAGATTCACAAGAGACATATCTTGAGCTTGGTGTAATGAGATGACCCTGAAATGTGGAATTACAGGGCTTGAAGAAACCTCAAAAATATATCAAACCCAGTTAACTAGAAAGGCAGGATGGGGCCTTTTTCAGGCCTGGAGAATTTGATTCTTTTGAGAGCTCCTGATTGTCACACACACAAATAGCAACATACAATACTTAAAATATTTTATAGTTTCAAATGTTTTCCTATCCTTTATTTTCTCAGATTTTTATGAGTAAACTTTGAAATATGACTATTCATCCCATGTTTTAAATGAGGAGACATACTTAAAAGTGATTGGGCAAAACTTCCATTGCCACAGAGCTAATAAATACAAACTCCGGATTTTCTGGCCTGAAACCTTTTTCCAATGTAGCTTTGAGACATCAACTACGTCCCAGGCACTATTCTAGACACGGGGTGAATAAGATATACATACTCCTGCCTAAAAGAGCTTAGCATAGTAACTCTCCATAGACATTAAACAAACCTCATATTGTGAGACATACAAACTACTTCACATATCTTCAAAAAGTAGAAATAAGCCACATAAAAATGTATTCAGTATAGTCACTACACACTGAATTTTGAGGTATTAGTGGCCAATTTTAAAAAAGTCAGAGAAAAGGAAGAAAAGGATATTAGAGGCATGAGAAAAGAATCAGTGAGAGAAAATCCTTGTGGGATGGGATAGGAAACAAAATGCAGAAAGACAATATTTAACACTCAGCCATGCTTCTTAACAAGATGGGGACAGCTGCCCATCTTCTTGTCTTTATAGTTTTCACCACCTGGGACTTCAGACATTTTGCTCTAGGAATATTTAGTTCTCCCTTCATGGTACTCATGCTACAGGATATTCCCATGCAGAAGTCTCTACCAACTCCTTTACCTCTATTACTCTTTTCTCATAACTTAGATTTCTTTCTACTTATAGTGAACAAATCACGCCTCCTAAAACTGTAAACTCTTTGAGACTGAAATTCATTTCTGATTCATCTATCTCCTAACCCACCTTGCATAATTTCTAGCATCTATTAGGTCCTCAATAAATCTTCAGGGAATTAAGTTTAAATTGAGGTTTCTTCATTTCTAATTTACCATCTTGGGTAAACAAATCAGATCCTACTTAAACAAGATTGATTTTTATATCCACCATGCCAAAAACTCTGTCCTATTCTAGTAAGTTGAATAAGCTCATTGAGTTTTCATCAAGAAAAGGTAACTCCACTAGATCCTGGGGAGAGAGGATGAAATGGGAAATACAGACATTGCCCTTACACTATGCCCCTCCTCACAGTGTGCTTCCCATGTTAATTCAGAACTCACTAGATCAGTCCTCCTACTTGGGTTACCTAGGGACAAACTTGCCCATTGAACCATCAGGATTCACTGAATCTTCTCACCTGCCCATGAGCTTCACTGAAGGGTGAGGGGGGGAAGGAATCAGCCAAGTTCATGTGGGTCACCTGGATTTCATCCAGCTTTGTGCTGATAGGGAGACTACCTACCAAATGCTACGGCCTGTTTATGTCCCCCCAAATCCTACCCTCACAGGTGATGGTATTAGTAGGTGGGACCTGTGGGAAGTAATTAGGTCATGAGGATGGACCCCCTCATGAATGGAATTAGTGCTCTTATAACAGAGATCCCACAGAGCCCCCTAGCGCCTACCACCAAGTGAGGATACCATGAGAAGTCTGCAAAGCAAAAGAGAGCCTTCACCTGACCATGCTGGCAACCTGATCTTGGACTTCTAACCTCCAGAACAGTGAGAAATAAATTTCTATTTTTTAAAAGCTACCCAATGTGGTATTTTACTATAGCAGCCCAAATAGACCAAGACATGAAATAAACAAAGAATGGAAGATAGCATATATAGTACACAAAATATATCTGAGATAAACACAACAAAAGTATTATAATTTGTCAATTGTTTTTCTTAGTGACAAAGATGCCAATTTACCAAAGGAAGATTGTGGGGAATGTTCTCTACCTTGTATGATACTTTCCAAATGAGAATCTTGGCTTAGAATTCAGATTATAGCATGTCTAGTATATCACTGATGTTCACACGAAATTTTCCTCAAGTGAGACCAGATGGGGAATGAAGATGAAGTACAGTTCTCATTTGTTTCTTGCAGAATCCTGAATTATGAAAAATCAGGGCTTTCCATAGGCATCAGGATGAATATGTTGTAATTGTAATCTAGAATAATAAATCTCTTGGTTGTACTAAAGAAAGCCAGAATTGCAGATTCTGCAATTAAGAAGCCCGAATGAGTAAATATACTGTGGTGTATCCATTCAATGGAATGTTACTCAGCAATAAAAAGAAATGAGCTATCAAGCCATGAAAAGACGTGGAGGAAACTGAAAGGCATACTGCTAAGTAAAAAAAAAGCCAATCTCAAAAGATCAGTGTTTGCCAGGTTTCTGTAGGGGAAGCTTGAGTAGGTGGAGCACAGAGGATGGGGAGGGCAGTGAAACAATTCTTTATACTATAATGGTGGGTAGATGACATTATACATTTGTCAAAACCCATAGAATGTACAACACAAAGAATGAACCCTAATGTAAACTGTGGACTTTAATAATAATGTATCGATATTGGCTCATCAACTGTAACAAATGTAGCACACTAATCCAAGACGTCAATAGCTGGGTGGTCTGGGGAGGTGGTAGGAGAAGCTTTGACAGGATATATTGGAACTCTGTGTACTTTCTGCTCAATCTTTCTGTTAACCTAAAACTAAAATAGTCTATTAATTTTATTAAAAAGCAGCCCTATAAGAAAAAAATTTCATTTACTGGAATGAAAACCTTAAGAAATCAAAACGAATAATGATTACAAACCTGTTTTTGGAGGGGAAACACAGTAGAGATGTGTGGCCTGTGGTGGTGTTCTTGTTGTCATTCATGATAGAGTGAATTTTGAGAAGCAGGAAGGCAAGTGTTAAAAACTTGCAAAAAAATAAAATAAAAGAGAATATCCTTGCAAGCAGCACTGGATCACTGAATGGCAGCCAGAGAGAGTTGAGGTGGGGAATCAATTAGAAAGGATGAATAACACAAAGAACAACATGATAAAAGGTCACAATAAAAACTGAAGATCTACAGGTACAAGGAAAATACGCATTAAAAGGGGAGAAATGTAAAGAACTCAGAGAAACATTTTTAACCACTATATTTGCTAGTTTCAAACACAAGGCCACTGCAGCTGTAAAGCATTGTGCAGTCAAAGGGCACCATTTGAAGCTTTCATAATCTTTCAAGAGCGTAAGGCAGAGAACTATAGCAGGCTATAACTCAACAACGTCTCAAAACTTTCTAGTACTTTCTCACCCCTAGTGACTTTCTCTCACCCATTCTCGATTTTGCCTTCAGTAGAAAGATTTTTCACATTCATATGGTTTCCAGACACACTCTGTTTTTGCTGCACATAGGACCAGGACAATAAGATGAACTAAAACAATTCTGGCTTTGTTTCTTCCCCAACTTTATTTCCAACTGTGCAAAGAAGCCAGGTGAAGCGTGGGGAGAAAATGAGTAACTGGAGTTAGCTCCTTTCTTGCCACCCTCTACATTAACTACGATTCCCACAAATCTTTCCGGGGGGGTCGGGGGTGGGGAGTGAGATATAATAAAAAAAATAAATATTTGGCCTTCATCCCTAGCTCTTAAAACCTTTGCAATCTCTGCAGTGATAAGAGCGTCTTCTATGTGCTAATGCAATGACTGGTAGTTAAGGGCCCCTAGGTAGCTTCAGAAAGTGGGCTGGAGACCAAAAGACCAGGCGTAAGAGGGTTGCAACTTTCAGTTCCAGCCCCTGACCTCTGGAGAGGAATGAGGGGCTGGTGGTTGAGTCACATCACCCATGGCCAATGATTTAATCATTGAGGTCTAAGTAATGAAACCTCCATTAAACTCCTAAACAGCAGGGCTTGGAGAGCTTCTCAGTTAGTGAACACATCAAGGTGCTGGGAGGGTGACACACCTAGAGAGGTCATGGAAGATCTGTGTCCCTTCCCCTTGTTCCTGAGTTGTATCCTTTCTAGTAAACTGGTCACAGCAAGTAAAGTGCTTTCCTGAGTTCTGTGAGTTGTTCTAGCAAATTATTGAAACTGAGGAGGGGGTTGTGGGAACCCCTGAATGTATAGCTAGTCAGAAACTTGTGCCTTTCAACTGGCATCTGAAGTGGGGACAGTCTTGTGGGACTGAGCCCTTAACCTGTGGGATCCGATACTAACCCCAGGTAGATAGTGTCAGAATTGCACTGAGTCGTAGGACACCCAGATGGTGTTGGAGAATCGGTTGGTGGTGTCAGAAAACACCACAGCCTTCTGCTTAGACTGAAAAATACTGACTGTGGCCCTAACAAAAAATTAGACTGACAAGATTAGACTAACAAAAAAGAGGTTAACAAGTGAAAAACAAACAGAATTTTATTAACATGTGCACTGTACACACACATACATGGGATTACCCAGTGATGAGTAACTCAAAGGTGTGGTGAGAAATTGGGCTTATACAGAATCTTAACAAAAGAACAATTAATTTTTCAAAATTTGAAAAGACAAAGGAAAAGGACTTTGAGCTTCTAAGGGCAACAAGTTGTGGAAAGACAGATACATAGGGAATCTGGTGGTAGATAAGTACCAGTTTTAGCAAGGTTTGCTATGTGGATTCCCCCTATGCCATCTCTTGGCTGATAAGGGTCTAGAGTTCTCTCCAGGGATTAATTTCTGTCCTTTTTGGTAGAGAGGGAGGGGATACATCTGTACAAATTTATATCCTGCCTTTGAGCAAATGGGGAAGAGCAGAGAGCTTTTCTTGTATCTGCCACTTCTCGCTTGCCTTCTCACATGCCGAAGTGGAATATTTTGGGATGGTATATTCTGTTACCCTTCAACTGGAATGTCTGTGAGGAATGGCCCTGTGTAATATCTTTTTTTTTTTTTAACATCTTTATTAGAGCATAATTGCTTTACCAATGTTGTGTTAGTTTCTGATGTGTAACAAAGTGAATCAGCTATACATATACATATATCCCCATATCCCCTCCCTCTTGCATCTTGCTCCCACGCTCCCTATCCCACCCCTCTAGGTGGTCACAAAGCACCAAGGCTGATCTCCCTGTGCTATGCAGCTGCTTCCCACTAGCTACCTATTTTACATTTGGTAGTGTATATATGTCAATGCTACTCTCTCACTTCGTCCCAGCTTCCCCTTCCCCCTCCCTGTGTCCTCAAGTCCATTCTCTATGTCTGCATCTTTATTCCTGTCCTGCCCCTCGATTCATCAAAACCATATTTTTTTTTTTAGATTCCATATATACGTGTTAGCATACGGTATTTGTTTTACCCTTTTTGACTTACTTCACTCTGTATACATATTCTAAGTCCATCCACCTCACTACAAATAACTCAATTTTGTTTCCTTTTATGGCTCAGTAATATTCCATTGTATATATGTGCCACATCTTCTTTATCCATTCGCCTGTTGTTGGACACTTAGGTTGCTTCCATGTCCTGGCTATTGTAAACAGTGCCGCAATGAACACTGTGGTACATGACTCTTTTTGAATTATGGTTTCCTCAGGGTATATGCCCAGTAGTGGGATTGCTGGGTCGTATGGTAGTTCTATTTTTAGTTTTTTAAGGAACCTCCACAGTGTTCTCCATAGTGGCTGTATCAATTTACATTCCCACCAACAGGGCAAGAGTGTTCCCTTTTCTCCACGCCCTCTGCAGCATTTACTGTTTGTAGATTTTTTGATGATGGCCATTCTGACTGGTGTGAGGTGATACCTCATTGTAGTTTTGATTTGCATTTCTCTAATGTAATATCTTTTTAAATGTTTTTGGTCATACTGTGCTCAAACCAAAAAGGTGGATATTAAAATTATTGAACTTGTTCATTGTCAGAAACCATCTAGAGCTCTCAGATAGCTTTGAGCACAGAACTGGGAGGTGGGGGAATTAAAAAAAGCAAAAACAAAAACAAAACAAAACTTCTCTGGGGCCAGAATTAAAGTGGTCTTCTTAATAGCACAACCTGTTTCTGACCTCTAGCTAGACTAGGTTACATTGGGAAGGGAACACAGGTGGGGCATGGCAAAGTAGAAACTGGGGAAACTTCTGGGAAAACAACTAACATTTGTTAACTACTATGTACCAGGTACTGTTCAAATGGCTTTATATGTTTTATATCACCTAAGCAGAAGTCTGAGCAAATCAGTTTTCTTTATTTAGAGAATGCCATTATTCCAGTCCACCTCCAGTTTTTTAGGAACGACAATAAAAATAAACCATTCTCACTCTGGATATAAGACAACTCAAGATTTCACATAGGTATAGAAAAACCAGAACACTACAATTTGCATTGTCAATAAGATAGAACGTCACAGTTTATTTCCTCTATCTTTATCAGACAGGTGATAGGCTTCATGTGTGGAAGGCAATGAAAATCTCAGTGAAAGGATTAAGTCTGGGATCCTTATGGAAAATGATTATGTGACTTATGCCAAACATAGAAAATGTGTCTGAATGGACATGTGGTATATTTGAAGGTAGTTTGAGGGTAGTTTTCCATACTATTAAACAGAGAAAATAGAATGTTTTCTACTGGTACTCTTTTCAGTTTTGCTTTTTAATATTTTACTTGCATACCGTTCTGTTAATGCAGTTTTGTATATGAACATCCTTCATTTTTAATTTTAGTGGAAAGCATTGCTGTCCTGCCCACAGATGTATTTTTTAAATGTTGGCTTGTGGTGGCCCACAATGAATACTTGATACTTGAATGGAAGAATCTACTTTCCAACCATAAGAGACTAGAAAAATAAACTGAGGTATGTCCATACAATACAATGTCATGGAGGCACTGAAAACTTAGAAGAAAAAAGTAGGAGGACTCACCCTTCCCAGTTTCAAAACTTACTATAAATAAAATAATGGGGTCCTGGCATAATAAAAGCCATACAGATTAACAGAATAGAGTTGAGAGTCCTGAAATAAGACTATATACCTATGGTTAACTGAAATCAACAAGGGTGCCAAGACCATTCCATTTGAGAAAGAATAGTCTCTTCAACAAATGTCATTAGAACAACTAGATAAACACATGCAAAAGAGTGATTTTGAATCCCTGCCTGACACCATGTAAAATAATTAACTCAAAATGGATCAAATGCCTAAATGTAAGAGCTAAAACTATAAAACTTCTAGAAAAAAACATAGGGCTAAATTCTTGATGACCTTGGATTTGGAAATGGATTCTTAGATATGACACCAAAAGCACAAGCAAGAAAAAATAAATTGGACTTCACAAAAATCTAAAACTGTTGTGCTTCAAGAAAGCGATAAAGAACCTACAGAATGGGAGAAAATATTTGGAAGTGATGTATCTGATAAGGATTTAATAAACAGAATGTACAAAGAACTCCTAAGTCTCAACAAAGAAGAGAACTCAAAGAATAGACAAAGGACTTGAACAGACATTTCTCCAAAGATAACAGACAAATAGCCAATAAGCACATGAAAAGATCCTCAGTATCATTCATCATTAGGGAAATACAAATCAAAACCACAACGAGATACAACTGCACACACACTGGGGTGATTACAATTTAAAAAAATAAAAGGAAAAGTAAATAAGTACTGGTAAGTATGTAACAAGTTGGAAACCTTGTACATTGATGGGAATGTAAAATGATACAGCTTCTATGCAAAGCAGCTTAGTGGTTTCTCAGAAAGTTAAACATAGAATTACCACATGGTCCAGATTCTACTCCTAGGCATACACCCAAAATAACTGAAAGCAGGGATTCAAACAAAAATTTGTACACTACTGTTCACAGCAGCACTATTCCTAATAGCCAAAAGGTGGAAACAACGTAAATGTCCATCAATTGATGAAAGGATAAACAAAATGTATTATATTCATACAACAGAGTATTTTTCAGCCATAAAAAGGAATGAAGTACTGACAGATAATGATATAACACGGCTGAACCTTGAAAACATTGTGCAAAGTAACAGAAGCCAGACACAAAAGGTCATATGTCACATGATTCCATTTAAAAAAAAATATCCAGAATAAGCAAATCCATAGAGACAGGAAGCAGATTAGTGGTTTCCAGGTGCTGGGGAAATTGGGGGAATGGGGAGTGACTTCTCAAATGGGTACGATTTCCTGTTGGGTGATGAAAGTGTTGTGGAACTAGACAGAGATGATAGTTGCACAACATTGTAAATGTGCTAAACGCCACTGAATTATACACTTTAAAATGGCTAATAATTGCATGATATGTTAATTTCCCCTCAATTATGCTTACAGAAATACCCAATAATACAATATCATGTTCACGATTCACTGTTAAGAAAAGCAGGACACAGAATAATAGAAGATTGTAATTACATATAAATAGATATGCCTAGAACAAAAGATAGGAAGGGAATAATACAAAATGCTAATAGTGGTCATCCTTAGGTTATAAAATAGTGGGCGATTTGATTTGTTCTTTACATACTAACGGATTTTCCAAGTTTATCTCAACATGCATTCCTTTTAAAATCAGAAATAGCAAAAACATCTTATTTTTAAAACTTAAATAAGCAGAAACCTTAAAGCTCCTTTCACTCTAGTATTCCTGACCTGAAAAGAAGCCATGTGAAGGGAAGGGAAGGAAGAAGAAGTAATAACTGAGGAGTTTCCCTCTCAGTAAAGAGAGTAGGGTAAGGGGCAGGAGGCCACGCAGCAGAACACCAGGTTCCGCTCCAAAAAGTGGGGCTGAAAGGGCTTTGCAGAACCTCTAGGAAGACCCCTGCCTGCCACCACGAACCTAGACCACTCTCCTTTACAAAGCCAGTTCCATAGTGGAGCAGACAGGAGTCTGGAGACAAAACTCAGGGGGAATAATCCTGGGTTATCTGGGAAAACAGAAGGAATTTAGATGCTGTGGCTACACTTTCAAGTAGTGGTTGATAAGGAAGCTCCATTTGGCGGTTGGCGGCTTAAGTGTTTGAGTGCATGTGGCAGACACGCGTCAGTATTCTTAGGCTCCCCTGAGGATCCCCAGCCTCCCGTGCCATTAGACTGGCCCCCCATGTCTGGTCCTGCCTAATGGACTCCGAGTGGAAGTGACCTGTGAGACTTCTAGACCGAGACGTGTGCTGTGGAGAGCATACATTTCAGATGGCATAGCTACCAGACAGAGCAGGGCCATTTGGCCTTTACCGTGTTAAACTCCTGAAATTTTGTCGTTAATTTTCCTTACACAGAAATTGGAACCCAGAAGCAGGGTGCTGCCATAACAAAAACCATACAATATAAATATCAGGATAGCTGTTGGGCATCAGGCAGCAAGGAACTGGAGAGCAGAGGATAGAAAGTTAGTGGTTCCTGTTTTATAGGGGCAACAAATTCAGTGGCTGTGTGTCTGTGCTGTCTTAGCAGGCGGACCACGTATCCATCATATTGAAAACACAGGATTAGTGTGTGTTGGTTGCCACTGGCTACATATGGCAAGATGTTGATAGAAAGATGAGCTAGGGAAAGAACAGGCCAGTTTATAAAAATAAATAAATACAAGGAAATATATGGTATCTCAACATTTGGGGCCTTACACCTCAGATGCCCAATTAAACGTCTCAATTGGATAAAATGCTTCAGAGGAAAGACTCAGTGAAGGGTGTAGCAGGAGGAACAAGCCTAGAGATCTAATGTACAGGCACGATGACTGTAGTTAATAATGCAGTACCGAATGGGGGAGGCATGCTAAGACAATAGACTTCAGGTACTCTCATCACACAAATCAAAGGTAGCTATTTGAGACGATATAGTAATTATCTTGGCTGTAGCATTCATTTTACTATTTTTATGTTTATCAAATCACCATGTTGGACACCTTAAATACATACAATTTTTATTTTAAAAATATATAAAGTTTTAAATCCATACCAAGCTAACAGGTAGAAAATATACGTTATTTTATTTTTTAAAATTTGTGGTGATGATGGTTTTCTTATATTCATTGGTCAATTACAACACTTCTTGTGAAATGCCTACTTGTATACTTTATCCTGTTTCTATTGAGTTATTCACCTTTGTCTCCCTGATTTATGAAAGCTATATGTTAAAAACTTTATGCCCTTTTATGGGGAAAAAAAAAAAAAGTGAGGGAGATGTGGCTTTCCTACTTTTTGTTCGCCATAGCCTCAAAGTAGCAGTCATTAATTTGGGTAGAAGAAAAAGGATGAGGAAGCAAACACAAAGTAGATTTGAGAACTGTACAGTTACTGACTCATGGAACATACTAGAAGCAATTATCAGAAGCCTACTTAATTCTCAAGGAAATGAGAATTACAATTCCCATTACACTTGGAAATGTATTGCCCAAAGAAACTGGAAGCTGGAGCTAAAAAGCCGTCCTCTGTCTGGGACTTAAAATGACTCTCAGATCTGCATCTCCCTCCCCCAAAACAGGAAGAAGACTGAGCAATCTGTGCAGCTCTCGAGGAGGGAATGATGCCCCATGCATACTTCAGGCATGGTCAGAAGGAAGATTCAGAAGAATCCCCTGAAGGTCTCCAGAGGCCAGGGTCCACTGCAGAACAATGCACAAGGGAACTCCTTTTATGGAGCCTAATCAAGGAATAGCCCCAACCTAGGAGGAGAGGATACCTTCCAATGTCTGAGAGATTTCAGATTACAGGAGACCAGTGGCTACTCAGTGACTCCATTCTGTCCCTTTCCAAATATTAGGAAATTATTTGGAATCTCAATAAGTGTGCTTGTTGTGAGTATCCTGTCTGCCATGGATACTGACGAGTAAGGGAAGGCAGATTGGTTTTTTTTTAGTGCTTAGGTCTCCAAACCAAGAGCTGCCACATCCAAACCTGAGAGCTATTTAGGGGGCATTGTCTAGAGATGCTGGAATTGTAGTTGGATTGCTTACCAGACATCCATGCATCCTTCTGCATTCCTACCTCCAGCCTCCCTCCCCCCTCAGCCCCCTCCCCCAATGCTGAGGTCAGGGTCATGTAGCAAGTTTTACCAATTGACTATGAGCCAATCTGTCTTATCCATTTCTCTCTACACCTGCACTCAAGACCTTGCAGGTCACATATTCCTGATGGCATAGCTATGGGGGCCACCAAACTATAGTTGACTTAATATGAACACAAGATAATCTTGGGTTATTAAGTTTTGGGGGATTTATCTATTATGGCAGCTAGCATTAATTAGCCTGATCGTATAATAGATTTGTTATATGATAAAGGTATTTCAGTCAGTGTAAATACAGGACAGGATCTGACCATGAGAAGCTAACTTCAGGGCCCAAAGCAGTGATATGAACACAAAGATTGATCATGGGATTCAGCATGGGGCTTAGAGCATCATGTTACAGATCTGGCTCATCCTCTAACCCACCGGGCATCTTTGGGCAAGTCACTCTAGGCTTCTGCAAATCATTTGTAAAGAAAAAAAAAAAAAAAGTGGAACCACAACATTTCCCAAGCTCTTCCAGCCATAAATACAAACATCTCAGTCTCTCCACCATCTAAGTGTAAGCTCATATACATCTTCCCCCATTTACATTACAGAAGAGTCTGGAAGTTTACATTGGGGGATGGCTCACAGAAGCATCATAAGGAATGATTCCTCCCCATCTTGAAAAGTGGTTCTCAGTGGCAGCATGGCCAAATATTCTGACTGAAATATAGATTATCCCTATGAGAGACATCTAATAAGCCTCCTTAAGTGGGGTAGATAAGAAAGCAGATTCAGCAGCTACAGGAAATAACTTTTGGCTTCTCTTTGCAACCATGCTACGACAGGGGCCTGTGGCTGCTGTGTCATCACCAGTTGTGACAACTATGAACTCTAATTATAGTGCGCTACTTACCCTGCAGCTTTTTCCCTAAGTTTCACCATATGTGGGGTACTGTCATTCATCCTGTGCTTCACAGGGAATTTGTGTGTGTGTAATCGATACTAGTAGATATAAAGAACTTCATTGCTCTTAATAGCTGTCCTTCAGAATGCTACTGGTAGTCTAAGAGCCGGGAAGGGATCCCGATTCTTTATTGCAGAACCCAGATGGCTCGTCCTCTGGCTCCTTCTGAGAGCACAACAGTCAGGCCCCTTTGCTGTATTAGCATGTTTACTACAGCTGTAGTTACCTGGTGGCAGGATGAAATTACACAGACAGCAGTTTACTTTCAGACCCCCCACCCCATAGTCAATTTCCTAGCATAAGCCACTCTTCCAGGGAGCATGTAATTTTCAAACCTGTTTAATTTCAATCCTCTCTTGTTTGACAGAGTGATTTCTCCCCCTTTTTAGATGGTGCCATGCACCCCTCAATTGGATTTCTTCTCCCTGCTGTTAAGAGTCTGTTCCTGCTTGAAATATTTAGAGAAACAGTTGTCTAAAAGCAGTTAATTTAATTGAGATTGCACGTGCGCACGTGCATACACACAAATACACAGGGTTTTTTTTCCTTTTCCTGACACACAAAGGAACTGTTTCAATATTTTTATTTCCCAGCTTGTTAAATATTTATGTGTATCCTCACAAAGTAAACTTCCACACGGTAAATATGAAGCCTATAATATCTAGATTTTTTTGGTGGGGGAGCAGGGGGCAGAATACAATTGACCAATAGCCCTTTTCTTCTGAACTGAAAGTCTACTATAAACAAGAAGATGCCGTAATTTCTAAACCACCATCAAGTTCTTCTAGAAATGACTCTTGAAGATTCATAAAAATCTAGCTTAGTGATTCAACAAAGCTCTCAGTACTCAGTCTATGACTGGGTCTTAGCCCTATTACTGGAGAACAACCAGTATCATCCTAGGAGGTAGATACCAGGAGAGAGATATTGAGAAAAACAAAGCACATGTGCATGGCCACACGCATGCACACACACACCCCACATTCTTTTTATGGAAAATATTCAAATCAGAGACAAAACCAAAAGGACAACCCATCCAAAAATGTTTCCTGATCTGGAATCCTCATTTTCACTAGCGACACAAATGCTGCGTCTCACAGCTCACTTTTCTTTTGCCCTCCCTTTGAAAAGGGGTACTGGTTGGAAAGAAAACGATTCTCCATGAGCAGGGAGGTGATTGGACAAGTCACTTCATTTTCCTGTCTCTTTCTCTCTAATAGTATCTCCGTCTGTATCTTTGGGAATGCCGATAAAGAAAGTTGTCTTCCTGGAATATAAACTGCAACTTGTTTTAGTTCTACAAATTATTTTTCCCCTTTCCCAATGTCTTACTCACCAATCACGTTAACCAATGAAGTAAAATGTATAAAGCATGCCTGGGGAGGGGATGTGTGTGTTGGGGGCAGGGGAGAGTAACCCATGTTTGTGCAAATCAAATACTATGTGGGGCCCCATGTGATTCAGTCCCAGTACTGTGTCATAGTCAAAGAGACATGGGTCCATCAGCCAAAGCATCTGAAAAGTTTCAGTCTTGCAGCTCTCAAAGAACATTACTGACACCCTAATTTACAACCCAGAATGATTCTTAAAATCCTCTTTTCCTTTATCTCCAATTCATGAACTCCACAACTACTCCAGAACCTCTCCAAATCCTTTACTCTCAACCTTTCACTAGAAATTCTCTTTACTCTCTAGGCCACATGATCCTGAGAAAGAGAGAGACAGACAGACATATCTACATAGAAACACACATATATGTGTACGTATGTATGTACAGATACACCACTCATATATATATTAGGCATGTGCCCATATAAGCTTCTCTCTCTATACACATATACACATATGTTTGTATATCACACACACACACACATTCAATCCCAAAGTTCTGCATCACAAAAGCTTATAAATTGGATCAGCAAAGTAACTCTCCTTAAAAATTTAGAAGGGAAATTGAGGCGGCACGGAAAATAGCTTCTTCAAAGGGTTGGAGAATGGTTTAAAAAAAATATAACAAACTCCCATGCTAATAAATTTTTGTCCCCACCATAGCTATTCATCCTCTCTCTCTCTCTTTTTATTTTGCGGGGGGGGGGGTAGATTCTCAAGCTACTGTCACTGCATCAGGCCCCTCCCTCCATGCCTATATGGTTCATGCTGACTTTCTACTCTTAACTCACCTTTCAAAGCCAAACCATTTATGAAGATACCAAAATAATCATGTAATTCCATAAGAAATGCCCCTCTGCAGGATGAAAGTGGAGCTTAGACAGCCAGTTTTCTGGGCAGCAAGGAGATCTCTCGATATTGCCTCGTCAGTCTTTTAATTTTAGATGTGTGTTTTTATTTTAAGAATTAGCCTCTAGCTCTTCATGGCTGTATTCACAGTTGGATTTTTGGCTTATTTATAGATCCCTCACTGCCCATCAGGAGGCCTCCAGAGGCACACAGAGACCCATTTATCCATTATCCAACCTGAGTTACCAAAGGGTCAGATAAGATGATTACTAGCAGCATCAGACTGATGTCTAGTCAGGGTTCCTTCTAGGTCTATTTTAATAGGAGCAATCTCAGAAGCAATTGCAACGTATCCATACTTGTAGCTCACACAGACTGCCACTGCTGGGAAGAGCTTCCCCATCCTGTGGGCAGCCCTTTATCCTGGGGCGGGGGAGCCTCTGACTCTTGAATCCATGAATTTTATCTATCAGAGTCTAAACAGGACAATGATTTAGACGAGCATCAGCTCAAAATGTTGACGACCTACGCCAAACCCAACAGTACCACTCTACTGAGCTCATGTTAAAACGTGCACAGGGAGGCAGCTTGCCTTCTCAGATGAATACATTTGTCAAGCTCACTCGTGCAAACATTGACTGAGGGCAGACTTCGGATTTGAGGACAAATCTGGCAGAGGCGATATATGAATGGCAATGGATGATCAAGGGTAGAAGAGAATGCAATTGAGGTGACTGTGAAGCCAGAACCAAATGGGGTCTTCATTGAGTGGCCAGGCCACACTTACAGGTTTGGGAACAAGATAACCTGCATCCAAGGTGTTCCTTAGTTTAGCTCAGTTGATTCAGCAAGGATCTAAGGTCCTGGTGTGAATGCTTACCTGGCAAGAAATCTGATAGACGAGCAGCCTTGGGAGAAAGCCTTGGAGACGGCCTCTGTCCATCACTAGCTGTTTTTAATAATGGATAAAGGCCTTGCCTCATCTGAGCCTTAGTTTCCTCAAGTGCAACATGCGTAAAACATTCACCAACTACTTAACGAGCCTGCAAGGATCCAGTTAAGGTAGGGAAGCATTTATCTCGAAGTAGGGGCTCAGCAATCATGGCTGCTGTTATTCTGAAGGGCCAGGCACCCTGACCTAGAACACGTGGCTGGCCCAATCCCAACAGGCAGTGTCACCCACAAGGTATAGCACCGTTCTCATCTGGGGAGAAAGTTAACTGCAGATTTCCATGGGAGTCAAGCCTGGAAATTTGAATATTTAGTGAATTCAACCAGGACCTTATGTATTTAAGGGATGAGAACCACTGGTTTAGGATATGGAGACCATCTTTAGTGCTGAAATTATGTTAAGCCATACATTCTTTTCTGATGGCTTATAGAAAGTATACAAGGCACACACATGAAGTTTAGACATTTTGCAAATTCTTCTGCCTTTTGGAAGGGATTTACTTTAAATATTATGTTTTAGTTTAAAAATCCATAATTTAGAACTCAGAAATACATTCCCATAGAATTACTTTCTTTAAAGGGTGGTTAGATTTCCAGGAACATTTCCAAAATCCTTGCGGTAGCCAAAATATAGTACTTTCAATTTGCATCACAGGTTAAAAAGACTTTTCTTTTTTGATATGATATTAAAGAATCAAAAGTGAACATGGCATCAAAGGCAAAATAATACTAAAGTAAATAGCAGTGTATCCAGATTAAGAACTGAAGCCTTCCTGAGGTCCCTAGTTAATTGCTTAAGTCATGTATTTGGCATTTTAGTTATAACTGAAGGCACAGCTCATGGGCACAGGGTCAAGCAATGGGAGCTGGTTTCATGGGTATCCACCCACTCAGCTTCTGGAAACCGTTTACCACTTTGAACAGTGTTTAGTGGAACTGGTGAATTTAAAGACCCCTTTTAAAAAGAAGAATTTTTAAATGGACCCCAAGGTCAGCTTACTCATTTTGCAGATACTTGGATACGTAGAAGTATGTTAATGATCACAGCTCTGATACAATCATCAGCATGCACTCAAATGAGAAATGAACAAAACTGCACAGCATAATTAAAATTAACATTAAAGAAATATGATGTTAAATGAAACTGCCACTTACTATGTGAATATGTCCTGCTCTCTTGTGTATGCTTGTGAATTGGGTGGGTTTATACCAACTTTTTGTTTACAAAACTCCACGGAGTTATTTGCCTTCACGTGGGCCACACACACGCTTAACGTAAAGTCCTTTTCTGTTCATTTTTCCGTTGATACTCATTGTCCACTAACTGGCTCTGTGGGAAGAGGAGACCCAGAAACCCGGAGACTCTAGAGGAAGTGTAGACAGAAGAGACCCCAAGACCAAACCTTCCAAATGCCCTTCTGGGTGGGGAAGCCCCAGTAACGGCAGGGTCATGGCCACCATCCCATGCACTAAATATTCATGAGGCTATTTACATAGAGGCTGACAGAGAAGGAATAGGAGTTTTCACAATTCACCCCTCTGGGGCAAAAACAACAGCCTTTTTGCCTAAGTAGGAAGAAGAAGACCGCTGCCAGAAGGGGTGAAGCCCTGGTCAGAGCACCATGCTAGGTTGCAGTACGCTCAGATATAAGGCCAACTAGGCCTAACGGCAATACACTGCCTGTTGAGCACTTGAAAATGGAGCTGGTGTGACTTGAGAAGGGCTATAAGTATAAAACATATACTGTATTTCAGCATGGAAAAAAAATTCTCAGTTACAATTCTTATATTGATTACATATTGAAATACGTTTAAGCCAACATGTCTAAAATGTTCTCAGCTGATTTTATCCATTTCCCTACTTTTTTTAAGGTGACAACTAGAAAACTTGAAATTATGAAAGTGACCTGCATTCTACTTCTGTTGGACGGTGCTGCTCTAGCTATTACTCAGTCCTTCTTTTTCTAATCCATCAGTGAGACTGATTGGCTCCACTTCCATACCCTTTCCTCAGTCACTTCTCTCCCTCCTCACCACGGCCACCTTAGTCCACGCTACCACTGCTCACACCTGGATAAATGCTAGAATATTCTAACTGGCCCTGGAAGTCTGTTTCTACACAACTGTTAGTATGATCTTCTCAAACCCTTCACACCATGTGTCTCTCTTCAATGGCTTTTGATTTCTGTTAGAAGAAAAGCTAAACTTCTTTCCATGGCAACGAGATACAGCGTACTTAACTTGCCCCTGCCTACCTCTCTGACTTTATCTCATGTCACAATCTTGCCTTCAAGGGTCCAGCATAGTGGGCTTCTAGAAAAACAAAAAACAAAAAACAAAAAACAAGCTAGTTCTACCTCAGGGTCTTTGCACTAGCAGTTCCTTTTGCCTGGAAATCTCTTCTCCCTGATAGTCAGTATAGCTTCTTCGTCTTATTAAGATCATGGTTTAAATGATGCCTCCTCAGAGAGGCTGTCCTTGACCTCTCAAAAGCAGGCAAACTTAGTTATATTCTTAGAATTTTTCTTTGTTGCATATATCAGTTTTTGAAATTTTATTTATGTGTTTATCATCTTTCTCCATACCCTAGAATATGAGCTCCATCAGACCAGAGGCCCTAATTGTAAAGTCTATTGATATTTTACTGGTATACTGGTAATCCTCATACCTAATATAGGGTATGCCTTCATATATTATATAAGTTGTATTAATATATTTATATATATATAAATACATATATACTTTTCCAATGAGTAAAGTTATATTAGGCAGAATTAAGGCTATTTCATCCTGTACATTGGAGGAGGGTTAGAAAAGTAATGTCTGAACACACAGTGAAGACTCCCTACTTATCTAGTCCAAGGCAAGCTGCCTCATAAAGGTCATTCAAACCTTTACTGATCTAGAGCATCTAATGTCTAATATTTGTCATGGTAAGAGCCTAAATGAGACTAGGAAGCAGTGGCTGTCTTTAAATAAGTGAATCACAACTAAGGCTGGATCTGTTTGTTTTAACCTAACATAGGGCTCTACCCCAGGATGTGATAGCAGACATGGAACATGATATACCTCATCAGTACTACAGATACAACATTCCCTAATTTTTCCAAAAACCATACCTTAGTTCCTTCCTACCTATTCTTAGATAGACCCAGTTTAGTTTAAATATGGAATAAAAGGGTGATTAAGAATTTGACATACAGTTTCAAATCTCACATCTAATAATCATGAAGTCAGCAAATGTTACATGCTGGGAGTCAGCGAAACTATAGACTTAATATAGATCTTCTTTCAGCCTTAATTTTACTTAAAAATTCTTGTGTTGGGGGGGATAATTTAAACAATGTTAATATCAATATTAGAACAAACACAGATACTGAATGGAATAAAAGGAAAACTTTGTATCAATTTTTTTAGCTACACGTTGACCCTTCCAAACAAATCTGCACTTGGCAGGCTGCTCTGGCTTCTCTCCCAGACCCAGACCCTCAGCAGTGATTTTTACCCTCTTAGCATTATGAGACTGGAGGGGAAAATTTCAGAATCATTAAGGCAGTGATTCTGTCCAAACCATGGCTGCTGGTATCTCACCAGGGAGCCATACAGTCTTCCAATACAGGGTTGTGGTTGTCAAGTCCGACAAATGCAGAATGCAATGGGGTTCATTACCAAGAAGGCAAATTAATTCTATTTTCAAGGCGGTAGTGAGAAACAGGTATTTTTATTTGCTACCCTTAAATGATGTCAGGTTTTGGTCACACTAACATACAAAAGTTCTACATCTACCACCACCTCACTTCCCAATAGAAAACACAGGTACAAACACCAAAATAGATAAACCAAACACTAAGATCATCAAACAGCAGATTGAGGCATCAAAATGCAAGTTCTGTAGTTTGTCTCTAGTTAAAAAGACCACATGGAAACTTCTGGGCCCCAGGGAAAATGCATTACATGCAAAAGAGACTTTGGTTTGGAACCAGCACCCAGTGCCTACCAGAGCACAGCCCTGACATGACCAGATCATCCTATATCCCAACAGCTATTTCTACACTCTTAACATGCGCATGCGCACACCTTGCACAACCTTCAGATAACCTTGGGCAGCGGTGGCGACCCAGTGGGAACTCGTTACCTGCCAGTTACGACTGCGCTAAGAGCCCTGTGTGCATCTTCTCCTAGGGTCCCTCACCAACCCTGGGAAGTACATGCTGTTCTTCCTCCCATTTTATGATCAAAAACACTGAGCCTCAGTCATGCTAGTTACTGCTGTATACACCTATGTTTCCTCTTTCCAGAGAGAGGCCCACTTAAAGGCACGAGAAGGCAGCAAGCTCTCCTCTTTCTGCCTCTTAATCCACAACCTTCTGGGTTTGTGTAGCACATCCAGAAATCCCAGCGAGCTTATCCACTTCAATATTAGGGACATTTTTTCCTGTGTGAAATGGGCTCAAACACAGAGATTGAGAGGAGCAACCCTTTTCGTCCTCACGCCAAGGAGGGCCAAGCGGAAATGCTGTGGGGAGAGTTTGGTGCTCTACAGATGGCTTCAGGAGTCGATGAGTGCAGTCGGATATAAATAATATCATTTAAACCAGGATGTGGCTTGGTGACATAGCTAATTCCAACTGCAATCGCTTTGCCAGAGCAGCTTTCAATGCTGTTCCATGTGATTTCACAAACCCTGGAACTGCACAGGGTATCTTCACACCCGCAGAGGTAATAAGTGACTTTTCAGAACACTTGCAAAGTCGGTTGGCGAAAGTCAAAGAAGCCGGTGGAATGTAAGCTCTCCAGAGGTCCTCTTCCTGTTCCCCACTGCCTTCCTGAGTGAAGGGAGGCCATCAAGTGGGCAGGCTACAGGCTCACAAACAGACTGACGTCTCAGTTGGTGTGTGGGTTTCCCTCAATTTTATCAGGAGATGAAAACAAACATGAAAGTGCCTCGGGTTTCATGGCAGCGGCAAGACATGGGGCTGAATTTCCTGCCTTCAGCAGACGTGGAGTCCCTGTTCATAGATCATCCTACCCTCTAGACACATAAGCGAACTGTGCACAGATGTCACATGTGTGTTAAAATCCACACCAGGAATTTATCTCCTTGGTGTGTGAAGGGTATGTGCTTCCAGGAGTAGAGATTTCTGATCTCTCTCCTCTGCTACATCCCAACCATCTTTTAACACAGAATCTGTAAGTGTCCTACTATAAAGAGATGCCAATATCCCTCACGGTATGTTCTGAGACAAAGAGAAACTCAGGCATAACTATTCAGAAATTCAAAATCAACATAGCCTCAAACAAAATTTTTAAAAGTCATTTCTTGTGAACACTTTATGGTGGATTCCACAGCATACAAAGGGACTATGTCCCACAGGAATTTATTAGTAGTCTAAGAAGAATTCTATGAATAAATTATACAAATTGTAACACTATGTGTCAAAAAGGACAGAACTCTTTGCTGAAAAATTCTGGTAAGTAGACTTAAAACATGTGCATTACATCTGGATGACCAGTTCAGATAGAAATCATTCATTCAACAGGTATTTATTGCTAGGCACCAGGAATAGAGGAGTGAAAACCAAAGTTATGGCCCGTCTTGTGGAGTTTATAGTCTGGAGGAAGAGGTGGTTAACAAACAAAAGGACAGACAGACAGACAAACAGGGACAGTAGCAGAGAGCAGGGAGGAGATTCACCGCCCCTTCCTGAAGACTTCGCTCAATGCTCATGTCTCTCTCTAATGTTTCAGATCACTCTTCAGGATATAGCAGGGGCCCAAGTCATCTTTGGAACATCAGTCATTGAGCCAGCAAGGTAATGGTTAGAGAATTCAAGGTAATAAGCTATCAGATATTCACAATGTCAGGTCAGCCCAACCAAACAGAATGAACACAGTGTCTTGAGAGGCAGTAGAAAGTGCAAGCTTGGGCATCAGGGACCTGGACTACTCACCATCGGGATGTCCTCCAGGCAAGGCACCTGTGCTCAGTGAGCCTCAGATTCCTCACATGTAAATGGAACAAGTGTACCAACCTCAGAGGCCTCTTGTCAGAATGAGCTAATAAAACATAACGTGTCTGTTCACTTCTGGTTACACAAAATAGGTAAACAAGGAGAGCTGTGATTCTCATTGAGGAAATTCGACCTCTCACTCTTACAGAGGGACAGCATGAAAGGTACCCAGGGACTTCCAGGGAGGCAGGCTGTCTCCGGAAACCAGGATAGGGATTTTCCATGTCCTCCTCCTCTCCTGGATGCAGAGGGGTATCTGTTCACCCAAGATGAATGACCCAAGGCAACCCCACAGACTAACACTTTTCTGTCCGTTAAAATAATAGAGAAGGTAGAGTTACTTCTACGATCTTCCCCAAGTTACAAGTTACATTCTTTTGATCAAGAGAAAAAGATCAGTTATGTTAATGGGTCAGTTGTAAATTATCTTAGGGCAGAAATAATAGTCCATATTTAAAATATAGATTGCATCTATTGCCATCCTCAAATTGGGTTTGTGGTGTTACGTACCCAAACTGGATTCAATTTGGTAAATATTTGTTGACAACCTACATAATCCTCTGTGTTCCTATCTCAGTTCTAAGATGTACAAAAATGTTTCACATAGAGAATCTGAGTAGAGTATGTGTATGAATTTTCCAGGTTGACTTGTACTCTGTCTGCCGTTGTTCCTGTTTGCTCTGAACACCTCGGCTCCTTCTACAGCTCCTGCTCTGGTGTGTTTATTGAGTGTTTCCCTCCGAGTTTGTTTGTAATCACAGCCCTGGTACTTGGAAGATTTGCCACTAGGAGTTTTAATGCAGATGGTCTCAAGCGAACATGAATCTTGCCTTTTCCTAGAGAGCCAATGTCTAGCCTTTCACTAGCTAATGACCACTCCCCTCCAACCACCACCCCTGACATGCACAGAGCTCTTATTTGGAGCCTGGCCCTATTATGAGCTTTTGTATGTGGTAACTTGACCCCCTGACTTCCTTTGAGGAGTGTATACGATGGAAGTTGTCTCCCAACGAAGGATGGCCTCAAAACCCAGGGCAGTTTCATCCCAAATGGTAAACCAATGGCTATTACATGCTGTTCACATGTGTCTGTGTGTAAATAAGTTATTAAGGGGGACTCTAAAGTCCATGGCTTTCCTAAAAGGGTTTCTGCAGTTTTCTTAAGCTCCCTGGGACAGAGATCACGTTTTACATATCACTGTACGTCCAGCACCTAGCATGTGCCTGGAACTTTGTAGGTTTTAATCACTTTGTTAAATGAATGAATGGTGGCTTACATACAGTACAGAAGAGAAGGCCTGATGATAAAACAAGCTAGAACGTGACCTACTTTGAGGAAGAATGACCAAGTGGTGTCAGAGGTAGGTCCAAGCAGCCAGCAGGCCTGCGCATGAGTCTCAGCTCAGCCAGGAGCCTGGGGAAATTAAACCCTTGGTACCCCACAGGAGACATGGAGGAAATGGCACACGGGGTTTGGGGGAAGTTGAGACGATGTTCAGAGCCGCTTGGCTAGCACATCAGTGAGGCCTCGGTGGAGAAGGCAGCATTGGAATCAGGACCAGATTCACTGTGGAGGTGGAGGGGGTGTTCTTTCTAGTCAGAAGAAACAGCCTAAATTCAGACCAAAGGTGGGGAATCATGGGGCAAGAGCAAGGAACAGCATAAAGTTCATTTTTCTGTAACAAAGGGTGTGTGGAAGGAAACAGGATGTGGAGAGTGAGCAGGGCTTCAGTCCAGCTTGAATTCTGCACAGAGAATGCGGGGGTTTGTTCCATAGAAAGGTATGCCCCGGAGCGGGCAACACACGCGTCACTGGCGTACACACGCAGTGCCAGGTAGATCGTAAAGAGACAGTACATCCATCAGTCCCGCTCCGACCTCTGATGAAGCCAAGGAGAAAGTCTCCATCAATGCATATCTAGAACATCTGATCCATGACAACTATATTAGTCAGGGTCTCCAAGGAGAGATATGACCCCCATCAAAAGTAGGAGAATCCAGGAGGAGTTAACAAAGGGGCTACAGACCACATACGGGGATAGGTAACCACAAGCAGCAACCCAGGGCTAGTAAAGGCCCAGCTGTCACTATCTCTAGGTGTCAAGGGATAAGATGAGGCAGAGTTTATGGTAACGCAGAAGGGGAGAGCCCTGTGGACGAAGCCACCTTAAAACAAGCAGTAACCTTTGGTCAAGGCACACCGCCAGGCAGGCGGTCAGGAGGCAAGGGAGGGGGCAGGAAACACACCGCTTTGCCTCCCTCCCTCCAAGACCCTGCTGGGCTCCCACAGGCTGAGCCCAGCTGGAGACAAGAAGGTAGCAGAGCTCCCGAGTTTGTCCATAGAGCTCAGCCTCCTGGGGCAGAGAGCAAGGAGAAGGGAGGAAAATGGATCTGGAGGAACAAATGGAAGACAACTCGGTACTCACCCAGTTTTGTACACACAGAGAGAGCAGGCCTCAGGCTTACAGCCTCAGGCAGTACTATCTCAGCTAGGAGATGCTACTTCTGTTTTGTTTTGCTTTCACTGTATTTATTGTTAGCTTCTATTATGATAGATGATACTGGTTTTCCATTTACTTGGAGATAAAGTTTCCTTTTAGAATACATTTAAGTAAAAAAGGTCCATTTAAAGATAAATATGAAGTAAGCAATGGCACAAAGAGAAGGGAAAGCAGCAAAAATAATGGAGGTGATATTGGAATGACCGATGTTTGGAAAATGCCTCATAAGAAAACTGGGTGCTACTGACAGTTTGTGAGCAGGAGAGAGATAGGATCAAGGCTCTGCTTTGGGAAGCTTAATGTTGCTGCAGCTACACAGTCAACAGCAGAGGAGTTGGGAGGCCTTTAGGTTGTGACAATGGGGCTGCAGAGGTAGGGATGGAGGGGAAGAGTTGGAGGAAAAAGGGTAGAATTGACAATATTTGGTAATTCATTTCACAGAGGGCAAGCAAGATATGAAGCAAAAGATAACAGCTGCTACCAAAATTGCCTTTAAAAAACATCTATTACCAGGAATATTAGAACTAATGTAGGAAAATAACATGACAGCAATCAAGGCCTGCTAACAGGTAGAGTTTTTATGTAATTCATCTCCTGTGAGGCCATCTGCAATGAAAGGAAAACATGAATGTTTATCTAATGAGTGTCTCCTCCTGATGTTTCTCCAGAACAGCTGGGTTTGTTTTTCAGATTTGCGGCAGAAAAATTGGGAAGGTCAGCCAGGCTTGACTTCTAGCACCGGGAGGGCAATTTTCATGCCTTGGATCAGAATCATAGAGGAGGTGATTTTATAGCACATAGATACTCTGGATGTTTATTTAGAGCTTGGAAGTAAGCTGGGAGATCTATTTCCTGAAAAGACTATTTAGTTAGAAAAATGAAGTCAAAGAGACATAATCATCCAAGTGTCACATAAAAATAATTTGAAACTAGAGGTTAGGAATAATAACAGTTCATCAAGTTTGAAAAAAAGCTTCGGCCTGGTAAGGATTTTGAGAGTAGTTTCTCACCTTATCCCGAATTAAAAAAAAGAAAAAAAATTACACATACACACAATGACTTTCTGGACATGCTTCACCTGTATGAAAATTACTTTCAATTAAATTCTCAATTTCTGGTTTCCTGAGAGTTTTAACCGTCATGTTTTCAAATGAGCCAGTGATTCACAGGAACTGAGAGAAGGAAAAGACCTATCAGATTATCAAGTCCATCTCAAAAGATATCCAGAGGAGTTTTTCCTGCAGTTCACTTTCCATTGCCTCGCTCAGTTCTGGTTTTAAATGACTCCAGCAATGTGACTCTTCATCAGTCTAAGAGGCCCATGGGAGCCCTCTCTCAGTCTAAGGGTCTTCATTTTAGAAAAGAATATTCTGATATTAAGTCTTGTTATACCACTTGCCTCTCCCAATGGAGCCCCACTTCTTCTCTGCCATTCTGTCCTTCAGCCCCTCCAGATGCTAGGAAGAGGCATTATATTTCCTCATCGGTTTCTGTTTCCTTCCCCTTCATCATTTCTTATTCTTTCTTTTTATCTGAAGATTTGCATGCTTTTATCTGCATCTCTGATCCTTATCACCATAGTAACGGAAGACTTTGACAAGGCTGTCATTTCAAAGGCCAGCCGCTTACCTTTATGGCCTTCAACTCCCATCCAGCATGATACTTTCCAGAATCCTGAGCATTTCAGACCTGGGTTAACACCATGGGTGACCAGATACTGGTCTGGGGACCAGGGCCTGCTACAGAACCTGTACATGACCAAAGGTCTGTGGTCAATGTGGTAAAGGTCCCTATTTCTCTAGGGTCTGCAGGATAATGGAAATTTGGCCACATATTTTTGTATATTTAGAAGCATTAGAAAGAACGTAGAGCTGAGAAGCATCCCATTTTTGCAGTTACCCAACTCTGAGCTTCTGGATCTCAATTTCTACATTTGCCCAAAGGAGGGGTTGGACTGCACACCATCTAAGGGCAACTGATGCATTAAATCACTAGAGCTCAATCCCAATTTGACGTAGTAAAGGCAACACCCCCGATTTAGGATTGTCAGATTTAGCAAATAAAAACAGAGGACGCCCAGTTAAATTTGAACTTCAGGTGAGTACATAAATTTTAATGTAAGTATATCTTGTGCAATATTTGGGACATACTTACACTAAAAAGTATTCACTGTTTATCTCAAATTCAAATTTAGCTGGAGGTTTTCTATTTTATCTGGCAATCCTACTCTCACCTCCACCTACACATTACCATCCTGGCTGATGGTTGGCATGTAGGTGGCTGAGTAGAAGATTTTCTTTCTCATTACCTCCACCCAGTGCCCTGACAGAGCCCCTAAAGCTCAGCTAAAGCTCTAGGCTCAGATATTTCCAAATATGTGCATGCTTACTTGCTTCTCAAGGTTCCTGAACAATCCAAATGTGACCAAATGAGGGAAAATACTTTAAAAAGTGTAAAGTACCATACGTGTGCATTATGAACATTAAGCATGAAAGCCCGCATCAGAATGTGATGACAAGGTGGTAATAAGTCTGCATTTCCTGTACTACAGTCCTGCACAGTTAAAAGCCAGCCTTCCTCTCAGGATCCCAGCACTTTCCACAGCAGGGCGGCCACATCTCGGCTCTAACAATAATAAAACTACTCGTTTGATTATTGGAAATTTCCCATGTGCCAGGCACTGTGCTAGGGACTATACATACATTATTTCATTTAATCTTAAAAACAATCCTGTAAAAATGGAACTCCGTTACTTCCATTTTACAGACGAAAAGACAGGCCAGAGGTGCAAAGTGACTCATCCGAAAATGGAAGATTGTCCATGAAAATGGAAGGACCACCAAAGGATTTTCACACATCATGACAAAGGGATTTTAAAATTTATATCTGAAAGCAAAGGGCCAAATATACCAAGAAACTCCTAAGGAAAAAAGCAAGCCAAGGGACTTGTCCCATCAGATGATAAGGCTTATTTTAAAGCTATTGTAATTAAGACAGTGTGGTATTTGAAAAGAGGAAGACAAATAGAAGCGCAGAGAGAACACAGAAACATACCCGTGCCTGTAATGGAAACGTGACTAGTTCCCTGACAGGAACGTGACAGGGCTGACACCCAGAGCAGTGGGACCAAGAGGGCTATTCAATAAAGTGCTGACTATATGGGGAAGTAAAATTGAATTTCTACCTCAAAAAAGCAAACACTGAGTCCAAATGCATCAAGACCTAAATATGAAGGACACAACTTGAAAACTTTAATAGATGAAAACATAAAGAATTATTTATCACCTCAGCATCGAGAAGGATTTCTTAAACAAGATGCAAAATAGCACTAAAAAAAGATTGATCAAATGTGACTACATTAAAGAGAAGAACTTCTGCTTATAAAAAGAAACCACAAAGTGAAAAGATAAAGATTAGAAAAAAGTATGATTCACAAGGGAACTGTCTCTGGACACGCACTGTTCTATACAGTAGCTGTGACATACACGTGGCTTTTGAGCAATTGAAATGTGACTAGCACGAATTGAGATTTGCCCTAAGTATAAAATACACACCAGATTTCAAAGTCTTCATCAATAATTCTATATGATTATATTATCCAAAGACATCTAAAATATAAACTAAGTTAAATGAAATAACAAGTCATTAAAATCAATTTTACCAGTTTCTTTTTACTTTTTTAATGTGGCTACTAGAAAATTTTAAATTACATATGTGGCTTGCATTATGTTTCTATTGGGCAGCACTGATCTAGAATATAGAGAGCTCCTACGAGTTAATAACAAAGAAAAAAACCCAATAGAAAAAAATGTAAAAGGTTATGAAGAGATTTTTCACAAAAGAAACAGCCAACATAAGAAGATGCTCAACCTTATCAACAATCTGAATTAGTGAAACCAAAACTGCAATGAAATATCTTTTATGCCATCAGATTAGCAAAACCTAAGAACTCTAACGACATCTACTACTGGCAAGGGTATGGAGCAACGAAAGGTCTCACTCACTGATGCTGGGAGTAAAAGTTGGTACAAACACTTTAGAAAACGCCTTGGCGTTAGGCGGTAAGACTGAACATGCACATAACTAGGAGTGAGTTTGCCAGTTAACAAGGTATCTAACCTGGAGAACTCTTGCATGTGTGTGACAGGAGACACGCACAGTGATGCTTTTAACAGCCTCATTTGTGATACCAGAAACGGGAAATGGCCCAAGTTTCCATCCACTCTAGAGTGCTTAGATCAGTTGTGAAAAACTATACGGAACATTTAAAAAGAATGAACTGAAGCTACGTACAGCTAAACAATATCAGCGATATGGAGAGGTATTTCTTAAAGGTTAAATGATCACACAAAATTCAGAGGGCGCCGTCTCTCCGGGGGAGGGAGGTGGAGGAGGTGGGCGTGCCCGGGGAGGGGCTCCTGGGGAATCGGAGGAGTCGCTCAGATTCTATTGCGTAAACTGCGTGGTGGGTTCACAGGTGCTTATTTTCCTCTAATTTAAACTGTAAATAGACATTGTATATCCTGGTTTTAAAGTATGCTACTTCACAATTTAAAGGGCTTTTTAAAAGGAAAACACCACCAATTACTCTGTGCATATGTGTGATATTGCGTTCATCTAGAGGCACTGCCTTTCACTTGCTTTTTAATAATGACATCTCTCAAGTGGGACCATGTTCTGTTGATCTTTTCTCTGCAACTTGGCTCCTCTGTCCCACATCCTGTCCTAGGTAATCTCTAGATTATATATTTCATCTATGACATAAATATCATCTTTGGAAAAATAAAATGAGGAATGCCATTCCTGTGTTCGATTCATCTCAGTCACTTTCTCTGTGAGTAGCACAGACCAAAGGGACTCAGGACCTGCACTCCACAGCCACAGAGCTTAGAGGACCCGGGGGAGCTTGTGGCATTGAGGAGCCTGGCCCCTCTACTCTCACAAGCTCTCTGCACCCTCGGTCCAATCCTGCTTTGATTCCCCCATTTGAGTTTTTGTCACAGTTAATGCAAGGTAATTGGAGATACTCTTGAAACAGAACTTGTGGACTCCTGTCAACACTCTTGGAGAGATATAAGAAAATAAAAAGGTGCAGACTTACTGAGGTATGTTTAGAGTGGCCAGGTTTCCCAGATGATTCTGCAGCTCTCAACCCACACTGAGGCAAGGGCATCGAAAGCAAATTTAGTCGACTTGAAAACTGAACCTCCATCCTGATCCTAAAACAATTAAAAGATTTTTTTTGTAAGAGGTCAAACCACCCTAGCAGGTATTTTCCCTAAACCGTTTATTTTTTCCCTTTCCCTTAGAAATGGAAACTCCGATGGAAACTCCTGGAGTATCAGGTATAGCTCTATTCTAATCTTCCTTAGATTAGAACAAAAATAAACCTGTATTAGTTGTGTGTGTGTGCTTTAATTCTGGCACCTGTAGCACCCCGAAGCCAGTATCACCTTGGAAACGTCATTCGCTCCACCTGAGGGCAACTGAGGCCTTCCCTGAGCACAAGTCCTCTTAGCAGGAAGGGACTATGGGGCCTGCTACTCTTACGGACCCTAGGCAGCCTTCTCCATGGTTTTCAGGACGCTGATCTTCTGTCTCCTCTAGGTGAGCCCTAAGTCCTGGCTTTAAAAAACATGACCAATCAATACACAAACCTAGTCGTGACGAATCAATGCACAAACTGTTATTCTCACTGTGGAGTGGAACAATTACTAAAATCTGTTTGCCAGTAAATGTGCCCCATCTTGTAAATCGTTGGGTCATTAACCTTAACAATTGGTGGTGCGCCGTCTCTATCCAATTCAATTAAAGTACACACCAAGGTAATATTTAAGAATGCATTTCAGGCAAAGGAATATACTATTATATTATTATATCCTCATAAATTAAACAACACATTTATTTCCCTTCTTGGAAAAAGAACACTGCATGATAAACACAGGGTAGAGGAGAAGCAAAAGCAGTGATTTTAAGAATAGCTCAAGAGAACTGGAGATGAGAAAAGAGGAATCCCAAGGGCATAAACCAAGTCACCTTCGGCCACCACTCCCTCTGGCGTGGCTGCGGAATTTCTGGGCTAGGTGAAGGGTGGAGCAGACAGTGCACTCAGACTGTTAGCGGCTTGTGTTCTACCTTGTGACAAAGAAATCCCTAAATTGTTCCAAACAGCTAAGCGTTCACTACCTGTTCCTAGTCTGGCATGACTGTAGCTGAACAGTTTGATGCCAAAAATTAGCAGAAAGTTCTGAGTCCTGACACTGATGCTGTAGAGTCGGGGAGGGATCTTTCTCTTTCCTAAACGTTCTGAGGGTAAGTCAGAGAAAGCTTGCTTCCCAGCACTCTCTCTCAGTTTTCTTCCTATTTCCCATTTCAGGTGTTAGGCAGGGATTAAATTGGAAAGGATTATAACAGGAAACACGTCTCAATACTTATGGTGTGTCACTAGATTAGATAATAAACATGTATATTTTCCTCACAAGGGACTCAAAATTAAGCATCTCTTCCATTTTCTTTCTCCCATAATTCCTCCAACCTGAATCACATTCTAGCTACAGCCAGCACAGCTTAATTCTACTTTCTATTGCTGCCCTAACAAACTGGCACAAACGGAGTGGCTAAAATAATTCAAGTTTATTATTTTACAGTTCTGTGGGCCAGAAGTGTAACGCAGCCTCACTAAGCCAAAACCAAGATGTGGGCAGGGCTGCCTGTACCACTTTCTGAAGGCTCCAGAAGATAGCCCGTTTCCTTGCTCATTCAGGGGTTTGGAGAATTCAGTTCCTTGCAGTCTGAGTACTGAGGTCCGGGTTTCCTCCCTGCCTGGGAGCTGAGGGCTGCTCCCAGTAGCTGGATGGCACCTGCATTTCTCAGCTTGTGCCCCTTTCTATTTCTTAAAGCCAGCAACAGAGGCTCGAAAGCTTCAAATCTCTCCTGCCTCTTCTGGCACTCCTTACGTTGTGGCATCTCTTCAGACTTAGCCAGGAAAGGTTTTCTGCTTCTAAGGGCTTATCTGATTACACTGGGTGCACCCAGATAATCTAGGGTAATCTTCCCATCTCAAGATCCATTACCTTAATCACATCTACAAAATCCCTTTTCCCATGTAAGGTGACATATTACTAGGTTCCAGAAATTAGACAATGGACAACTTTGGGGGTGAGGGCTGTGCATTATTCAGCTACCACGTAAGAGCAGTGCTCATACCGGATGGGCCACTGATAAGAATGGAAGAAGAGATAAAACCTGACTCTTTTCTCCCTGTCCTTCCCCACCTCCTTCCCGATACTTCCCTTCTCTACTCTGAAAGGAAAACTTGGCTACTCACCACATTCCCATCCTCCAACGGACCGTCTGGTTGCAGAACTCTCCATGGAGATGGCCAGAACGATCACCTTTCCCCACTACCCAGCGTCTACCCAGCTTCCTCTGCGCCAAATGTTCTTTTCAGCATTTACCCAATGGTTCCCCAGCATTAGTTTACATAAGAATCACCTGTGGGCACACATTCCAATTCGAAATCTGCTTCTGCTGTGCTGTGGCTCGAGACTGACTTCACCTGGCACTCAGTCAATTGGAAGCAGATGCTTGGAGAAGCTCTGCTGGCCCAAGAGGGCTGGGAGCAATGGAGGTGCAAATGGTGTAGGAGAGACCCCTGCCCCGGCAGATGATCCCCTGTCCAAAGGCTCTCCAGAACCCCTACTTCTCCTTCTTGTGTAGCCACAAAAGACGCGTTTCCTCACAACAGGGAAGAAGAAATTTGGCATCTCTGTCTCCATATTGTACCTACCTCTTCTACTGCTTTAACCTGAGTCAGAAGCCTCTGCTTAGCCCTGCGTGTAGAAATGTTGATCATTAAAGGAATTCTGCTTCCAGCTTAAGATTTATGCAAACAGCCCCTCACCCGAAATTTGCCTCCCACAGGGAGATAAGGAAGTATGAACAAAAATAACGATTGTCTTGTCAAGATTTATAGGAACTTCATGACCAGACCCACATCAACCAGAGTCAGCTGACCAAGAACAAAGAGTTTTCACAACCCTCCCCTGACCCTTGCTGGCGCCCAGATGTCCGCTGTCGTCTGTCACCTCCTGACTTTAACTCCTTCCTACTTCTCCCTTTCCTAGCATAAAAGCAGCTTGAATTCTACCCCAAATTAAGATGGTTCTTGACAACAATAGTTCGCCATCTTCTTGGTTTGCTGGCTTTCTGAATAAAGCTGCTTTTCTTTCCCCAACACCTTGTCTCTCAACTTTCTGACCTGTCCTGTGGCGAGCAGTGCAACCTTGGGCTTGGCCGCCACAAGGGCAGCCATACCTGTTGTTTCCGGTGCCACCAAGTCCCTGAGGAGGGCCTTTGGGCAGAGCTCTCACTCAATATGCTTTGATAGTGTATCGTCATGAAAGTGCTCTCTCTGGAGTCAGCAGAAAGTTATGTGACCTTCGGCAATTTCCTAGTTGAGGCCCCCCTTTGCTCATCGATCAGATAGGGGTAATAATAGTAATTTACCGCAGAAGGCGTTTACAGAGAGAGTTCAGGGAGACACTGCTGCAAAGCCCAGAACAGAGGGGTCAGCACGGGATAAAGATGGGCAGGTTTGTTATCACCGATACCATCATTATTCAAGTTGTCCCCCACCTGCCCCGTGACCTGGGCAAGGGGCTTGGCCTCTTTAATTCTGGTTCACGCTTCCCAGTAGAAAGAAAAGAGGAAGGCCTTTACCCATGTCAGGAAGGGAGATGGAAATTGCATCAAGGCATTTACTTGCCCTGGTAGTTTGCTTCATTGCCACAACCTGGAGAAACACAGCAGGCATGACTATAGAGTTTGTGGGAATTACATGTACTATGTTTATGCTATTAGTTTCTGTAGACCAAAGGTTGACAAACTTTTTCTATGAAGGGCCAGATAGTAAATATTTTTGGTTTTGTAATGTACAGTCTTTGTCACAACCTCTCAGTTCTGTGGTGTAGTGTGGAAGCGGCCACACAGACCATACAAAATGAAAGAGTGTTCCCATAAAACTTTACTTACTTAGCAAAGCAGGTGGCAGACTGGATTGGGCCCACGTGCCGCAGTTTGCTGACTCCTGTTTTAGACAAGCATCTAGAAGGTCCGGGTTTAGTTCTAGTGATAGAATCTCTGTTCTGCCCTACATTTTATTGTCTTTTACCGATATTTGTGAATTTACTGTCCTTAAAAGAATATTTCGATAAATATTTATATCCATGGGCATGCCTGAAAAATTTAAATTAAAATTCATGTAAATGTTTGGGACATATTCTGAAACCCACGAAAGAAGTTAATATTTAAAGGACCAAGTGTTCTAATAAATAATGAATTTCTTTGGGAGATTTTGAAAGCTATGGAGCTGTGTGATTTTAGACAAGTTTCTTACCTTCTCTGACTGTTGGTTACCTCCTCAGTTTAATTCAAGGCTCTAGTAGTCTCTATTTCATAAGAATTAAAATAAATAAGCACATGAAATTAAGTGATATAAAGCTCTAAGCCCAGTGCCTGGTACATGGAAAACACTCAGGATCATCACCATTATCCTCTCCTGTCACCATTAGGGACCCTATCATGAGGAGAGTTCCTTACTTATTATAAAATAAGTCAAAATCTATAGAGGGAATCCTATCTAAGGCAACTGCCTAGGTTTCTTCTGAATGGTGAAGTAGACTTTGGGGGGCAGTGATTAGCATTCTGAAAAATTGTCTCAAGATTAAAAGTGATTCAGTAAACCCATTTATGGCTTACAAATTGCAGGCCAATGGGTTCAACAGTTGGGTTAGATTTAATTATTATAGTATCTAAATTTTAAAAATTTGAATGTATTTGAGCCACAACCTCTCAGGTAACCACAGCTCACTGCTGTCTTGATAGAAAGTAGCTACACACTGTTATCATTCTGGCCCTGACTCAGTATCTAACTTCTGGTCTAAATTTTTAATGCTACGTTTTACTATTACAACCCCACCTTCTTACGTCATGATCTCATTGCCATCAATACATCTAGAGGAAGAATCCTTATCTTTTCAAAAACATATGGCCACTTCCCAGAACTAATGTCATCCAAGGCTGCCAACAAATGATGTAATGAGACAACTTAACTGCACAATGAGATATTTGCTTCCTTCCTTGCTTGTAGCTGCCAGACCTCACATATAAAAGCTGTCTGAGACTCTGTTTTCCCTCTCTCTCTCTCTCTCTGAGGACATACGAGAGATTACCAGAGAAAACGCACTTCAGTTGTGGAGTAATTTGACTTGGGGAATGGCTCAGGTGGGGCATGAGGTTTTCTCTTCCATGACTAGGGTCAGACAAAGAGACAAAGGGCAGAGGTCAGGCTGGCAAGAGTCCTAGATGGATGCCCCTGCTAGATGATTTTCTCTTCATTGCTCCTAAAACTGCATTAAGGTAGAGCAGATGGTGCATCCAATCTGTGCCCACCATCCAGCAAGCCAGATGAGGCCCTGGCTGATACTTGCTCACAATCTTCTGTAACCTTGCTTGGCCCTGGACTTTCAGCTGATGAGTGCTTAATGGGCACTGGTGTCCTGGAAGCTACAGAGCAGGCATTCAATGAACTCACTTCACCTAAACCAGACAGTCAGGAAGAGAGTAACATTGGTAATAATATTATTAATATGAGCAAGGAGTAATAAGAAATTTTTTAAAAATATAAATCGGATCACATCACTTTCCTGCTCTGAAACCTCCAATGTGTACTCATTCACCTGAAGTAAAACCAGACTTTCCGTGAAGCCTGCAAAACCCTGCAGGACCTGGCTGGCTCTTCCCTCCATTTCTCCAGTCTTACTTTTTTTATTGTAACAGTCTTATTGAGATATAATTCATGTTCCATCCAATTCATCCATTTATTTTTTTAAATTTCTATTGGAGTATAGTTGCTTTACTATGTCATGTTGGTTTCTACTGTACAGCAAAGTAAATCAGCTATACGTATAAATATATCCCCTCTTTTTTGGATAGTATACAATTCAGTGGTCTTTAGTATGTTTACAAATGTATGAAATCATCACTGCAATTTTAGATCATTTCTATCATGCTAAAAAATAACACTGTACCTATCAGCAGTCACTCCTCACTTCTCCTGACCTCACAGACCCTGATAGCCACTGATCTACTTTGTCTCTATAGATTTGCCTATGGTGGACATTTCATATAAATGGACAATATATGGTCTTGTGTGACTGGTTTCTTTCATTTAGCATGATGTTTCTAAGGTTCCTCAATATTGTAGTATATATGAATACTTCATTCCTCTTCATGGTTGAATAATATTCCATTGTAGGGATATACCATGCTTTGTTTATTCATTCATCAGCTGATGACATTTGGGTTGTTTCTATATTTTTTGGCATTATGAATAGTGCTGTTGTGAACATTTATGAATAAGGTTATGTGTGGATATATGTTTTCATTTTTCTTGGATATGTACCTAGGAGCGGTATTGCTGGGTCACATGGTAATTCAATGTTTAAACTTTTTATCAATTTGGGGAAATTTTCATCCATTGTTTGTTCATATATTTTTTCTGCCCTTTTTTCTCTCTCTTTTCTCTGGTACTTCCAAATCCATACATATAAATGACTTGGATTTCATCACAATGAAAAGTTTTTTCCTCAAGGATACCATCAGGACAGTGATAAGGACTGTTTTCCAGGGTGGCTGCACCACTTTACAGTCTCATCAGCAGCATATGAGGGTTCTGATTTCTCCCCATCCTCACCTACATTAGTTACCATCTCTCTTTTTGGTTAAAGCCATCCTGGAGCTCTATTCTTAGGCCTGCCTCTCCTCTTAGACAAAATCCTTGAGTCCCTTCCCCACAGCTAGGTCAGGGGTAGTGGGCTGCTTCTTTCAGAGTGACACCCCTGCTTTATATGCTGGGTGCCGGGCTGGGATGGCATCCTCTGATCTTCCCCCCTTACCTTCCTAGTGTGGAACCTCCACCCTATGAGCAAACTAGGAGAAGGTAAGGGGTCCCCAGTATTCTCCACAGCTGGGGTAACACCTCTTCCCAATGAGGGGGTGCTGAGGGAGTAAGGGAGCTCCAACACCTTGGCAATAATCACCTGGAATTTAGCCTCTGCAACATGCAGCTGTGGGGAAGAGGAAGGAGGGAATGAGTCCTGACTCTAGTGCCTCAGACTCTCACTGTTCTTACCAAGATTTAATAGATTTTCTTGAATAAGTATTTATTTGCTGTGTGCCCCTAGGACAATCAGGGAGTTTTCAGGTAGTTTAAAGGGTTAGTTTTTGTTTTTTTAAAAAAATTTTCACGAGTTATGGTTGTTTTGCTGCAGAGAGGGTCCACGAGGCTCATCACATCACCATTCTGGAAGCTGTCTCCCCCTCCACCTTCACCTTGGGACTCCCTTCCCCTCCTCCTCTCTGCTCCTGGATGAGGAGCATATACGCAGGGCTTATCCCTGCAGCTGGATCTCTGCACTTACTGCTCCCTCAGCCTGGAAAGTTCTCCCTTGAAGCGAACACTGCTGCATCTCTACCCAAGTGCAGTTTCCACCTGGATCCCTGCAGGCAGAGTCCCTTCCCCTCATGACACAAAGAAAATCCTCATTACTCTAGAGCAGAAGTCAGAAAACTAAGCCCGTGGGCCAAATCTGTCACACTGCTTGTGTTTGTACAGCCCACAGGCTAAGAACTGTTTTTATACTTTTGAATAATTGAAAAGAATACTTCATTGCACTTGAAAAGTACATGAACTGCAAATCTGAGTGCCTATAAATAAAGTTTTATTGAAACACAGTTATGTCCATGTGTTTACTTTTTGTGTGTAGCTGCTTTCACACAACAAAGGCAAAACTGAGTAGTGGCACACTATAAATCACAGTGACAGAATTATGACTTAAAAGCATTTTGAGGCCACATGTATCACCTATCCATGTAAAGACATTTTCAAAGATGAAATATGTAAAATCTCCTATCAGCATTCACAGATGAACATCTGCAATTTATTTGGTGATAGGAAACACTATCTTTGAGCCTCAAATAATCAAAATGATATCCCTCCCAAAAGAAGTCCATTCTTCTCATTAGTAGACCTATATTTTTTAAATGGATTTAATTATTATTCTATTTTGAATTTCATCAATCCATAAAAATTTTGTGGAAATTTGTTTTAGCTTGTTATGTAAGTACCTACATAATATCCTCAGTTTTGCCTCTTGACCCACAAGCCTAAAATATTTCCTAACTCGTTAACAGAAAAAGTTCGCTAATCATGGTGATTCTGTTCCTTTGCTGGTGAATGATTTTAAGGGTAAGCATTTGGCCCAGTTCTGACCAATAAGATGCAAGAGGAAATCTGCTGGGAACACTTCTGGAAATACTATCTTCTTTCTCTGGATGTTATTTCAGATGTGGTACTGGGAACAGTGGTAGCCATGAGGGGAGCTAGTCTGAGGACCAAGCCAACTCTTGCGAATGGAAGAACGTGGGTCCTTGTGCTGTGGTTGAGCCCTGAGTTAGCCCGCCCTAGAACCGTCCTACCTGGGACTTCTTGTTATGTAAAACAGTAATTATTCTTATTACTTCAACCATTCAGATCAAAGTTTTCTGCTACTTATTGTCCAGCACATTCTAATTGCTATCACCTTGGAGCATCTCATGGCTCCTTCTCATCCTATAGGGGTCAGGACACATGCCCCCTCCTCAGAAAGTCCTTTCCCAGCCACCCTGAGGCAGTAGCCTGTGATGTCTCCCCCCACCCCCTTAGTCACTCTTCTTAACCTGTATCACCATCTGTAATTATCTTACTAGGCAGTCTCCCCTCACTCAAGTATAAGTTTCCTGAGATTTGCCTGGGCTCTTAGAACAGAGTTTGACACCAAGTAGGCGCTCAATAAGTATTTGTGGAATGAATAAAAAAATACTACTAATGTTTTAACTGATATTTCATAGCATTAAATGTTAGTAATATTTATAAAATTACTAAGAAATATTAATGTTGACTACTAATAAATATGTATACTGTTTATTATTGAAGCTAACATTTCCATAAGTGTTTAGCACATGCCATACTCAGGGCCAGAGCTTATCACAGGTCCCTCACTTAATCTTTGTTAACAGTGTTACATCAAAGAAGACTGCCTACCTCCATTTTCTTCATTACCATCTATACTACTAGTACAAGCAAGGACAATAAGGTAATAACGATAGACATTTTTAAAAACCAACAAACTTAAACTGGACACATTGTTCTGCCCCGGGACCTTTCTAGTGGGAAACTGCATGGAACCACAGTGGTTTTGTCCCAGTCCTCATCCTCACCTGCCTGCAGAAGGAAATTCCAGCAGAGAGCACACCCACCAAGGAGACATTTCAAACCCAATCTACCAGGGCAAGTAATGCTGGTTATTGCATCTGACTTGATGCCTGCCCTTTCCTTCTCAGGGAGGCTCTGTGGTGACACACGGTAATTGCCCAGTTCCTCTCGGGGTCCTAGAGTTATGCAGACAGGCTGTAGCAAATCTCCTGCTATCTTTTGATAACTTCTCTAAGAGCTGGCCAATTACCTTCTCCCTTGTGTCAGCTTCTGGGATGTTGGTTAACTCGACTGTTTTCCCCAAAAAGTTACATCTTGGTTTCTGGAGGATCTCTGCTTTAAACCTAATAATTTTCTATGACACCAACTCCCCATGCCAAATTCGTGAGGAGTATCCCAGAAAGGGCATGTATGTAATAATTAATCTGCATTCCCCTAGGTCAAGACTCTCCGTAATTCTAACTACTATTTTCATAGCAACAATGATCATTTCTATGTCCTTTTATCAACAGTAAGTCTGAAGAGTGTATTTAGGATGCTTAACTTAAAAGATACGTCCTGTGGGCTCTATGGCATCCTCAAAATTCACTTTAGCGGTTCCTGGAACTCTTCAAAGAGATGGGGAAGGGGACATATTTTAGTCTGGCACTGTCAACAGAACTTTCTGGATGATGAAAATGTTCTATGTTTGCACTGAACAATACAGTAGCCACCAGCCATAAGTAGCTATGAGCCACTGAAAAGTGGCTAGTGTGACTAAGGAAGTATATACATATATATTTTTTTGGGGGGGTGGGGTTGAATTGGTTTTGTTTTATTTATTTATTTATTTATTTATTTATTTATTTGCTTGCGCTGAGTCTCAGTTGTGGCTCACAGGCTCCTTAGTTGTGGCTCACCGGCGCCTTAGTTGTGGCATGTGGGCTCCTTAGTTGCGGCATACATATGGGATCTAGTTCCCTGACCAGGGGTTAAACCCGGGCACCCTGCATTGGGAGCATGGAGTCTTATCCACTGCGTCACCATGGAAGACCCCCCTGAACTGGTGTTTTTTAAGAGGAAAAAATAAGATATGTTACTCTCACTATGTCTCAACTTTATAATTTTTATGAGATATAGTGACTTAGGTAAAATATTTTGTTTGGTAATGTTTCCTCTTAAGTTCATCTGTTCTTTTTATCTGAGTGGGCTATTTCTTTTTTTTAAATTTAATTTTATTTATTTTTTATACAGCAGGATCTTATTAGTTATCTATTTTATACATATTAGTGTATATATGTCAATCCCAATCTCCCAAAACATCCAACCACCACCACCCACTCCACCACTTTCCCCGCTTGGTGTCCATACGTTTGCTCTCTACATCTATGTCTCTATTTCTGCCCTGCAAACTGGTTCATCTGTACCATTTTTCTAGGTTCCACATATATGCGTTAACATATGATACTTGTTTTTCTCTTTCTGACTTATTTCACTCTGTATGACAGTCTCTAGATCCATCCACGTCTCTACTAATGACCCAATTTCGTTCCTTTTTATGGCTGAGTAATATTCCATTGTATATATGTACCACATCTTCTTTATCCATTCGTCTGTCAATGGGCATTTAGGTTGCTTCCATGACCTGGCTATTGTAAATAGTGCTGCAATGAACATTGGGGTGCATGTGTCTTTTTGAATTACGGTTTTCTCTGGGCCTATGCCCAGTAGTGGGATTGCTGGGTCATATGGTAATTTAGTTTTTTAAGGAACCTCCATACTTTTCTCTATAGTGGCTGTATCAATTTACATTCCTACCAACAGTGCAAGAGGGTTCCGTTTTCTCCACACCCTCTCCAGCATTTGTTATTTGGAGATTTTCTGAATGATGCCCATTCTAACTGGTGTGAGGTGATACCTCATTGTACTTTTGATTTGCATTTCTCTAACAATTAATGATGTTGAGCACGTCTTCTTGTGCCTCTTGGTCATCTGTATGTCTTCTTTGGGGAAATGTCTATTTAGGTCTTCTGCCCATTTTTGGATTGGGTTGTTTGTTTTTTTAATATTGAGCTGCATGAGCTGCTTATATATTTTGGGGATTGATCCTTTGTCCATTGATTTGTTTGCAAATATTTTCTCCCATTCTGAGGGTTGTCTTTTCGTCTTCTTTGTAGTTTCCTTTGCTTTGTAAAAGCTTTTAAGTTTCATTAGGTCCCATTTGTTTATTTTTGTTTTTATTTCAATTACTCTAGGAGGTGGATCAAAAAAGATCTTGCTATGATTTATGTCAAAGAGTGTTCTTCCTACGTTTTCCTCTAAGAGTTTCATACTGTCCAGCCTTACATTTAGGTCTCTAATCCATTTTGAGTTTATTTTTGTGTATGGTGTTAGGGAGTGTCCTAATTTCATTCTTTTACAGGTAGCTGTCCAGTTTTCCCAGCACCACTTACTGAAGAGACTGTCTTTTCTCCATTGTATATCCTTGCCTCCTTTGTCATAGATTAGTTGACCATAGGTGCGTGGGTTTATCTCTGGGCTTTCTATCCTGTTCCATTGATCTATATTTCTGTTTTTGTGCAAGTACCATATTGTCTTGATTACTGTAGCTTTATAGTATAGTCTGAAGTCAGGGAGTCTGATTCCTCCAGCTCCGTTTTTTTCCCTTAAGACTGCTTTGGCTATTCGGGGTCTATTGTGTCTCCATACAAATTTTAAGATTTTTTGTTCTAGTTCTGTAAATAATGCCATTGGTAATTTCATAGGGATTGCATTGAATCTGTAGATTGCTTTGGGTAGTATAGTCATATTCACAATATTGATTCTTCCAGTCCAAGAACATGGTATAACTCTCCATCTGCTGGTATCATCTTTAATTTCTTTCAGCAGTGTCTTATAGCTTTCTGCATACAGGTCTTTTGTCTCCCTAGGTAGGTTTATTCTTAGGTAGTTTATTCTTTTTGTGGCAATGGTAAATGGGAGTGTTTCCTTAATTTCTCTTTCAGATTTTTCATCATTAGTGTATAGGAATGCAAGAAATTTCTGTGCATTCATTTTGTATACTGCAACTTTACCAATTTCATTGATTAGCTCTCGTTTTCTGCTGGCATCTTTAGGATTCTCTATGTATAGTATCATGTCATCTGCAAACAGTGACAGTTTTACTTCTTCTTTTCCAATTTGCATTCCTTTTATTTGTTTTTCTTGTATGATTGCCGTGGTTAGGACTTCTAAAACTATGTTGAATTAATAGTGACGAGAGTGGACATCCTTGTCTTGTTCCTGATCTTAGAGGAAACGCTTTCAGTTTTTCACCATTGAGAATTATGTTTGCTGTGAGTTTGTCGTATATGACCTTAATTATGTTGAGGTAGGTTCCCTCTATGCCCACTTTCTGGAGAGTTTTTATCATAAAGGGGTGTTGAATTTTGTCAAAAGCTTTTTCTGCATCTGTTGAGATGATCATATGGTTTTTATTCTTCAATTTGTTAATATGGTGTATCAGATTGATTGATTTGCATATACTGAAGAATCCTTGCAGCCCTGGGATAAATCCCACTTGATCATGGTGTATGATCCTTTTATTGTGTTGTTGGATTCTGTTTTCTAGTATTTTATTGAGGATTTTTGCATCTATATTCATCAGTGGTATTGGTCTGTAATTTTCTTTTTTTGTAGTATCTTTGTTTGGTTTTGGTATCAGGGTGATGGTGGGCTCGTAGAATGAGTTTGGGAGTTTTCCTTCCTCTGCAAATTTTTGGAAGAGTTTGAGAAGGATGGGTGTTAGGTCATCTCTAAATGTTTGATAGAAAATTTACCTGTGAAGCCATCTGGTCCTGGTCTTTTGTTTGTTGGAAGATTTTTAATCACAGTTTCAATTTCATTACTTGTGATTGGTCTGTTCATATTTTTTATTTCTTCCTGGTTCAGTCTTGGAAGGTTATACCTTTCTAAGAATTTGTCCATTTCTTCCAGGTTGTCCATTTTATTAGCATGGAGTTGCTTGCAGTAGTCTCTTATGATGCTTTGTATTTCTGCGGGGTCCATTGTAACTTCTCCTTTTTCATTTCTAATTTTATTGATTTGAGTCCTTGCCCTTTTTTTCTTGATGAGTCTGGCTAATGGTTTATCAATTTTGTTTATCTTCTCAAGAACCAGCTTTTAGTTTTATTGATCTTTGCTATTGTTTTCTTTGTTTCTATTTCATGTATTTCTACTCTGATCTTTATGATTTCTTTCCTTCTGCTAACTTTGGGTTTTGTTTGTTCTTCTTTCTCTAGTTCCTTTAGGTGTAAGGTTAGATTGTTTATTTGAGATTTTTCTTGTTTCTTGAGGTAGGCTTGTATTGCTATAAACTTCCCTCTTAGAACTGCTTTTGCTGCATCCCATAGGTTTTGGATCATCGTGTTTTCATTGTCATTTGTCTGTAGGTATTCTTTGATTTCCTCTTTGATTTCTTCAGTGATCTCTTGGTTATTTAGTAACTTATTGTTTAGCCTCCATGTGTTTGTGTTTTTTACATTTTTTTCCCTGTAATTGATTTCTAATCTCAGAGCATTTTGGTCAGAAAAGATGCTTGATATGATTTCAATTGTCTTAAATTTACTGAGGCTTGATTTGTGACCCAAGATGTGATCTATCCTGGAGAATGTTCCACGTGCACTTGAGAAGAAAGTGTAATCTACTGTTTTTGGATGGAATGTCCTATAAATATCAATTCATTCTATCTGGCCTCTTGTGTCATTTAAAGCTTGTGTTTCCTTATTAATTTTCTTTCTGGATGATCTGTCCATTGGTGTAAGTGAGGTGTTAAACTTCCCCACTATTATCGTGTTACCGTGGATTTCCTCTTTTATAGCTGTTAGTAGTTGCTTTAGATATTGAGGTGCTCCTATGTTGGGTGCATATATATTTATAATTGCTATATCTCCTTCTTGGATTGATCCCTTGATCATTATGTAGTGTCCTTCCTTGTCTCTTGTAACATTCTTTATTTTAAAGTCTATTTTATCTGAAATGAGTATTGCTACTCCAGCTTTCTTTTGATTTCCATTTGCATGGAATATCTTTTTCCATCCCCTCACTTTCAGTCTGTATGTGTCCCTAGGTCTGAAGTGGGTCTCTTGTAGACAGCATATATATGGGTCTTGTTTTTATATCCATTCAGCGAGCCTGTGTCTTTTGGTTGGAGCATTTAATCCATTCACGTTTAAGGTAATTATTGATATGTATGTTCCTATTACCATTTTATTAATTGTTTTGGGCTTGTTTTTGTAGGTCCTTTTCTTCTCTTGTGTTTCCCACTTAGAGAAGTTCCTTTAGCGTTTGTTGTAGAGCTGGTTTGGTGGTGCTGAATTCTCTTAGCTTTTGCTTGTCTGTAAAGCTTTTGATTTCTCCATCGAATGTGAATGAGATCCTTGCTGGCTTGAGTAAACTTGGTTGTAGGTCTTCCCTTTCATCACTTTAAGTGTATCATGCCACTCCCTTCTGGCTTGTAGAGTTTCTGCTGAGAAATCAGCTGTTATCCTTATGGGAGTTCCCTTGTATGTTATTTGTTGTTTTTCCCTCGCTGCTTTCTGTAATTTTTCTTTGTCTTTAATTTTTGCCACTTTGATTACTATGTGTCTCGGCGTGTTTCTCCTTGGGTTTATCCTGAATGGGACTCTCTGCGCTTCCTGGACTTGGGTGGCTATTTCCTTTCCCATGTTAGGGAAGTTTTCGACTATAATCTCTTCAAATATTTTCTCGGGTCCTTTCTCTCTCTCTTCTCCTTCTGGGACCCCCATAATGCGAATATTGTTGCTTTTAACGTTGTCCCAGAGGTCTCTTAGGCTGTCTTCATTTCTTTTCATTCTTTTTTCTTTGTTCTGTTCTGCAGCAGTGAATTCCACCATTCTGTCTTCCAGGTCACTTATCCGTTCTGCCTCAGTTATTCTGCTATTGATTCCTTCTAGTGTAGTTTTCATTTCAGTTATTGTATTGTTCATCTCTGTTTGTTTGTTCTTTAATTCTTCTAGGTGTTTGTTCTTTAATTCTTCTAGGTCTTTGTTAAACATTTCTTGCATCTTCTTGATCTTTGCCTCCATTCTTTTTCCAATGTCCTGGATCACCTTCAGTATCTTTATTCTGAATTCTTTTTCTGGAAGGTTGCCTATCTCCACTTCATTTAGCTATTTTCCTGGGGTTTTATCTTGTTCCTTCACGTGGTACAAAGTCCTCTGGCTTTTCATCTTGTCTATCTTTCTGTGAATGTGGTTTTCCTTCCACAGGCTGCAGAACTGTAGTTCTTCTTGCTTCTGCTGTCTGCCCTCAAGGAAGTATATTTTAAATTAAATGTAGTTTTACATTTAAGTGGCCACATTACAAGTGGCTGGGTGGGGGTGGGGAGGCACTACTATAGTAGACCGTTCGGGTCTAGAGCATCAGAGGATGTGGATTTCTGACAGAGTTGCTTCACATTCATAGCTGCCTCCAGGGGTGAAGCAGTTGTGAAGTACTATTTCCTCAACAACGTCTGGAAACCAGCCAGTGTTTATCAGTGATGATGGCAATAACAATACAGTGCACATGGAGCTTTCACACAACATCACTTTAATCTTCACAAAAATCCTGTGAGTTGGGTCCTCTCCCAATTTAGAGAAGAGAAGATTGAGGAGTATAACTGCTTGACCAAACTCACAGAGATTTTTGGGCTCAAAGTCCTGTGCTGTAGTGCTATGCTCACTGCTCGGTCGTTTTCCAATTTTACAAACACTCTCTAAGCAAGATTGTCCCAGGTAGAGATCAGACAGCTGCAGCCTAACAGAAAGCAGGAAACGTGAGTCCCAGCTCAGCTGAGAGGGCTCTGCTAGTGGTGAAGGGAGGGAGGGGGAGAAAGAAGGGCAGAAGGAAGGGCAGATATCCTGAAGGACAGGACTCCACCACCACTGTCTGGGCACTGGACTCAGGCTTTAAATTCATCCCATTTGATCCTCTTCACAATGCTCTGAGAGCAGTATTTCATCCTCATTTTCCAGATGAGAAGAGGGAGGCTCTGAGGGTTTACGTAACTGGCTATGATTTGTTCAACCTATACAAGTGGTGGAAACGAGATTCCAGCTCATCTGCTTCCAGACCTCCAGACAGCCCCAACCCAGTAAATGGCTAGAGCCAGATTAAAACTCGAGCAGAAATGGGAAAGCAATGGAGTTGTGGTCTTCATCAGCAAGACCAGAGAAATGCTAGTGCCATCTATCAATACAATTCTCCTGAAATTCTCTTACATGTCCTCTACTTGTAAGCTGAGGCCGCAGTTTCCAGGACTCATGGAATTTCATTCTTATTAAAAATCTGAGACAAGTGGTCTCAGGAATATGGTAAGCATGGGAGAGGGACCAGCACAGCCTCTGTGTGACTGATGGTTCAGATCTGTTCTCCAGGAAACCACATGACAAAGAGAGATGAGTTTGGTGCTCTCCTCACTAAAACCTGGAATCATAGACACCCCAGACCAGGAGGATGACACATATGGCCCGGGCACACCCCCACCTCGAAGGCACTGTATCTAAACCAGGGCCCATCAACCTGTCCCACCTGAGAGTGCTGTTGGGGCCAAGGCTTTACGAAAGGAGAAGACAGAGAAAAAAGGCAAAGAGAAGGTGAGGAACCATGAGAAGGAAGAAATGGAAGAGGCAGCTGCCACTGCAGGGGCTCCCTTTGGGCCATGTGGCCATAACAGTAGCAGTACTGGTCCTCGTGGCAGGAACTCACCTGCAGCATTCAGCTTGGCCTCTAGATCTTGTGCCCAATTCCTGCAACACTCGCAACCCCACCACCAGCTCCAGCTACTTGGGTTAAGTTCTTAGTCTTCTTAAAGTCTCACCTTAAATGCTGCTGCTTCTAAGAAACCTTCCCTGTTTCTCATTCCTACTTTTATGCCCCTCTTTCCTCCCTTGACTCTTTCCTCCCTCCCTATTTATCTGTTTCCTCCTGGAGATGATAAGCTCATGGAGGATAGGAGACTGAACCAAGTGAGCCTTCCAGTGTCTGTCACGTAGCAAGAACATTAATGATGCAGAGCCTAGTAAGAATTAACATGCACTGAGCAATTACTGTGGGTCAAACATGGGTCTAAGCATTTTAGATGTATTAACTGATTTCGTTTTTACAACAACCCTGTGAGATAGGTATTATTACTGTCTTCATTTTACAGAGGAGAAAAGTGAAGCACAGAGAGGTAAGTAAATAAACTTGCTTAAGGCACACAGCTAGTAAGGGAAAGAGCTAAAAGTTGAACCCAGGCAGTTTGAGTTTAAATGCTCACTCTTAATCACTTCACTAACTTGCTCAATATGCTATGGCTGCTCGCACATGTTGACCTATCCATTTCCTTATGATTTTTTGTGTAAATCACTCGTCTCAAATCTAAATCATGATAGAATGCCTCCTGGACTAGAGAGAGAAATGTGTGTAGCTCTGTACACCTGTAGGTAGTCAGCAAATTCTCCAACAGTCATTAGAGATAACAGCAAGTGATCTAACTTGTTATTTGCACAGAATGGGCTATATTAATTGCTCTTGGTAAGCAATTTTAATCTTTCATATGTGCTTTCCACATTCCCCTCTAGTGAACCATACATTCAGATACAGGATTTGAACAAATTCTTAAATGTGTTTCGGGACAATTTGTGGTAGGTAAAACCAGGGTTCTAGGTGAGATACAAGAAGATACTGTGAGATGGACCACAGGCAAAGGTAGTAGTTGGCTTGCTCTAATACAAGCAATGTGGTAATGCTGAACCCCTTAAACACCGGCAGTGTTTTGTTCTGTGAATGATAATAAGCAGATGTTTTAGTCAATCTTGATTCAGAAATAGGAAGGAAACGCACAACCATGTACCCAGCTGCATACGTTCAGGGAAAATGAGTATGCCATGCAAACTCACAGGGAGGGGGTATGGGGGGGAATGGCAGGCAGAATGATGGCCTCCAAAGATACCTTTGTCCTAATTCGTGGATCCTGTGACTGTGTTAGGCTACTGGCAAAGGGAATTAGGTTGCAGATGTAATTAAAGTTGTGAATTGTTTATTATCCTGCATTATCCATATGAGCCCAGGGTAATCACAGGGTCGTTAAAAGGGGCAGAGGGAGGCAGGAAAGTCAGTCAGAGGAAGATGTGACTATGGAAGAAAAGTACAGAGCGATGCAACATTGCTGACTTTGAAGACGGAGGAAGAAGCCAGAAGCCAAGGAACGCAGGCAGCCTCTAGAAGCCGGAAAGTGTAAGGAAACAGATTCTCTAGAAAGGAAGGTAGCTCTGCCAACATCTGGATGTTAGCACAGCCCAGTGAGACCCGTGTTGCACTCTAAAACTGTAAGAAAATAAATTTGTGTTGTTTTAAACCACTAAGCTAGTGGTAATAGGAAACTAACATGGAGTGAGGTGAGGCAGGGATCTGAGAATGTCCTACCTGGGAAGTTGACAATCTGCAGGGCTCACTCTCTCCTGGCTGAGTACGACAGAGACCCAGGTGTGTGCTGCTCTCAAGCATCCTTCCTGCCATTTGCAGGCCTTTCTCACGGCTTAGGTGCAAAATAAAAAGGTACAAAATACATTTCTTGACACAGGTTGAGCCCTTGAAATTATAGAGACAATTTAACACAAAACCAAAACAACAAACCTCCTGCTTCTGATTCAAGTAGGTGAAGTTCTTGAGACCTAAAGTGCCCAGAAAAATTTCTCTCCCTCTTTCACTTTGCCTAGTAGATAGCTTTTGGAAAACCCTCAGGGTTATAGCTAATGGTGGAATCCCTTTTCTTTCTTGTGTCCTCACTCCGGGACCAGTGAGATTGGGTGAAGGAAGCCCAGGCTTAAGGACAGGGGAAGACAGAGTTCACAGAGGACACTCACCTGGCTGGCTGGCTGGCTACTGAGAGAAAAGGTTCAGACGATTTTTTGATCGGGTGCTGTTTAAAGCTGAAGACACACTTAATGGAGGAGAGAGTCTGCCGCTCTCTGACCTTGGCTGTGTGCTTTTCTCCATCTCCTGTCAAGTTGAGCACGAAGAACAAACAATTGCTGATGAACTGGAATATGAGAATGGAAAGTGCAGACAGCAACTCTGAAGTGAGGCTGAATTGAGTCCTAGGACACGCAGCTCTATTATAACCACCCAGGGGAAGAGGGACTTGTTTCCAGAGAGTTTTGAAGACGTACACAGTTTTAAAGTTTTAAGGACTGAGGTGTGAGGCCAGACACGTCTGTGAGCTGTGTGATCTGGAACCAGTTACTCAACCAGAGGAAGCTGTCTCATCAGCTCCAGCGCAGTGGTTATACCTGGCCAACAGGTGTGATGGGGTGTCCTGGGAAGGCTTCTCTGCAGCAAAGAACCAACGTGCACTGGCGCTGGCTCAAATCAAGAGAGGGCCATGCAGCTCATATGAAGATATGCACAGAGCCTCCCAACACCCGAGAGCAGAAGCTCTGACTGGTTCTGGATCCCAGATTCCTGTTTATGCCAGGACCTACCTACCCAGAGCCCATGGAACTCATGTTTTCTTTTGGCTTAACCTTTTAATGGATTTCTTCTTCTTTTTTTTTTTAAATGCTGAGCTATAATTGACATACAATAAAGTATCTAAAATATATAGTGTGTGGCTCAGTGAATTTCTACACACACCCATGTAACTACCACCCACATCAAGATATAGATCGGGGGTCAGCAAACTCAGGCCCGTGAGCCAAACCCCATCTGCCACAGTTTTGTGAAAAGAATTTTATCAGAACATGCCCACACTACTGTTTGCGTCTTGTCTATGGCTGTTTGAGTAGTTGCCACAGAGGCCCTGTGGCTTCAAAGCCTAAAACCTTTACTAGGTGACCCTTTAAGAAAAAATTGGCTGACCGCTGACATAGAGCCCGCCCTATGTCCCGGCCCTATTGATTTCCCTCCAAGATAACCACTCTTTTGGCCTATGCTACTGCAGGTTAAGTTTGCCGGTTTGAACTTCATGTGACTGGAGGATTACAGTTTTTACTCACTCAGCAGTGTGTGCGGGACTCACCCATGTTCTGAGGCACTCTCGCCCCCGAGCATCACCATTAGCGGGACGGTTACGTTCCAGGCATTCTTCACTCTGTCCCGCGCCACAGGCTGGCACCTCTCACTGACAAAGGAGCCTGTCAGGCTGTCCCCCAGATGCTGGCTCCACGGGGCCCCCAGTGGTGCTCAGAGCCCTCTCTCCACAGTGGTGGTCCTTCTGTCTCTCTGTCTCTCTGTCTCTCTCTCATCTATTTCTGAAGCAAGAACACCATTGCAAATCTGATCGGACCTAGGGACCCTCTTCTCAGATAAATGCACAGGTAGTAAAATGTTCAACTAAATATTAAAATTTGTTGTTGGTTTTTTTTTTACCTTTTTCCTCCCTGTGTCAGTGAAAGAGATGTCAGAAACACATCTTGGATTCATGAAGATCTAGCTTTCTTAGAAAAAGAAGGGGTGGGAGAGAAGCCCTTGTTATTACTTTTAGCTTCACCTGAACAGGTAGGTATAGGATACGTACCCCTGTGGTCGGGACAGAGGGGGTGGAACAGGATACTTTGTGTTCTGAGGACCTTACCCAGGCGTATGGGTCCCCTCATAGGTACGAGGACAGCCCACTGACCTGGCCCTCTGGTGGTGGCAGAGCCCTGAGGGTGAGAGCCTAGCTCTAAGATTCTGCTCAGGTGCCCCTCCAGGAGCTACACAGGCGTCATTGCAGCAGGACAGCAACGGTGTCTGCTGTTTACTGCGGGTACTGGGTTCCACCAAGACTGCACGGCCGTGAGGAGCATCAGAAGCCGTGGGCTGACCAGTTTCCAGAGTTCTGCTGACTGGGGCGTGAGAACTGGACAGAGCCCTTTAGCACTGGGCCACCTTGGGGTTCTTGGATTACTCAGGAGGTGAGGGAACCTTCAGAGGATGATAGTGAAACTTCAGCCAAGGAGATATATGAGTAACAGAGCAATTAATCAGTAAATAAGAGATATGATCTAGCACCTTAAATGTGTGAAGCAGTTCATACCGTTTACACACATAAATCCAAAGTTTCACATATCATCTAAATGAGTTCACGAACCCCAAGCTAAGAACTAAGAATCTTGGTTCAATAGTCTATCCCTTCTGCTTCAGTTCCCACTGAAATAGGTAAAGCCCTTCTGTGCTTAGATTCAATTCCCAAGAGAATGTTATTGGCTAAATTAATATTTTTAATTAGGACACACAAATCCCAGTCTCCATGGATTAGTTGTCCTTAGGTCAGGCTCTCAGCCTTGGCTTGGAATCAACCACGATGGGGGTAAGGGTGAAGTCAAGTCCTGTGACCTCAAATATGGTCCCCTGCACAGAAGGGCTGGGAGTGGGGCAATTTCCCTTAGAAAGAGCTGTGAGCAGGGCAGACACGGTGACCCTCATATCCAGTCCAGGAAGCTTAGAGACGACTGATGGAAACTGCCTTGTAAATGCAATGCTGGAACCGAGTAGGTGGTCAATAAGCTACGATGAGGATGAAGAAGAATTATCATTACTCAGGACGTGGGGCAACCCCTAGAGAATCACTTCCTTCCAGAGGACTTTTCTGCTACTCTCTCTCTGAGTGATTTAATGGCACCAGTAAGCGTTGAGAGCAGATATTAAATGTACACGGGTTGACAGGCTTGTGGAACATGGGCATTTGATGAGGACATGCATTTAAAGAAATTAGAGAAGGGAAATTAAAAGTGTCCCTCAAGGCATTAAAATACAGGTAGGTTTGAGGGTTTTTGAAAAACGAATCGCTTTAATAAACACTTAAATAAAAACTAGAGATATTGCACAGCAATCTGAATAGGAATTTTGTCTGAATGATTATAAAAGTTGTTCCTTTCATCTCATAAATTTATGTAATTAAACTAATGCCACGGTTTTCTCTTCCATGGTGCAACATGACAGAAGTGTCGAATTTTTACTCCACTGCTGGCTAATTAGGATGACGTGTGATTCTATTTCTTATTTTCAATGTTTTTTTTTTTCCTTTTAATTTTTGTGCTCAAGCTCCCCTTCCTCTTTCAAAACCTGATGTTTACATAGTTATAAATAGCCAGAACTTGAATGAGATTTGGGTCTACTCTCTTTTTACCCTAAATTAGTTTAGGTGTCAATAACAATTTAAAGAGAGTTAACAAAAGAAGATACAACCTGGATTCTGGAGAAAGGGCCAAGAAAGTCTGCTTCATTCAGGACTCAACTAAGTGGAACATATACTGGTTCCAGGACGAGAGATAAGTCCAAGCATCTTTGGATTTTATTTTTATCCTCTTGGTTTGGGGAGTTTCTTTTAGAGGAAATAATAATTTTCTTCCAAAGATGACAAGATGTTGTAGAAAAAGTCCAATGATCATCTGTGCTTAAGCCTACCATAAACGCCACTTACACCATCTGAGACCTGGTTTCCTCATCTGTGACGTGAAGGGATTAAATGTATCCATCCATCCATCCATCCAGCTATCCATCCAACCACTTATCCTGCTTATCCTGTATTTCCTGAGTGCCTAGAACATTCAGGCATCCCTGAATGAAAGATAGTGTTCGGCTTCAAAGAACTGATTATCAGGGAAGAGAATACTGTGGAGAGGTTAAGAGCACAATTTCTGGAATTAGATTCCCTGCTCCCCGCTCTTATGAGCTGTGGACACTTTGATAAGTTCCTTTACCTCTCTAAACTGTTTCTTTATATTTAAAATGAGGATATTAATATAATATCATAAGATGACTGTAAAGGTTAAACAAGATAATACCTACCAAGCACACTGCCTGGCAGAAAAATCCATATGAGCTGCTAAGTTATTATTGGTAAATGTGTTTAAATTGCTCTAATATAGCTACATAAGTGATGCTTGAGGAACACTAAGAAGGGAGCCATTAAGTCCTTCTGGGATAGACTGGAAGAGGGCAGGAGAATTTCAGAGGAGGTGATGCTGAGGTGGATTTTGTAGGATAAGTAGAATTTTACAACACAGAAAGGGAAGTAGGATAGTGAGGGCAGAGGGGGCCGTATGTGAAAATTCACAGAGAATGAACAGTAATGTTTTAAGGCTAAGTTATTGATACATGCAGGGAATGTGACTCAATCATATCAGCAAGGAGTTTTTTGTTCCTTTACATTTCTACTCCTCTCTCTTCTGTAGTTATTTTATTCATCCTAACACTAGATGCCCCTCATGGTCACAGAGCAGATGCCAACTACCAAGGTTACATGCTTCCCAAGTAACATCTAAGGAAGAAAGAAAGCCTGCTTCTGAGACCATCCAACAAGAGTCCTGGGCTTTATGATGACCAACCCACACTAGAACCAATCTCTATGGCTAGAGAAGGACGGGGGCCAATTGACTTAGGTCTGGGACATCTCAACCAATCACTGTGATAGCAGGTATGGGGTCCTCCTTTCGGCTTAGACTAATCAGGGCCACTTTTGAAACTGGACAGCCAGTCTTTGTAAACCATGTGGCTGCTACACGAAGGGGGAGAAATGGGATGGATGTAGAAATGTCGACCACGTGATTCATTCCGGAACACTTTTAGGCCATGCTTTAGAGTTTGGAGTTTACACTGTGGACAACAGGCAAAGACCCACATTTCAGAAATAATTCTGGAGGCAGTTTGGGGACAAATTGTGGCAAGGAGGCCAGTTCATACCTAGTTCATCTCTTGGTTCCCTATAGAGTAAAGATCTTAACTCTCCTGGGCAAACAGGTATTCTAAGTATACACTATGACTCTCAGAAACCTCACTTCTCAGGCTGAATTTCAATTCAGAGCATTGAACTGCTCACGACCCCAAGCTGCTGATAGTAATGGGGCAATAGCTGTTATGAAATTCAGTGTGTTCTGAATCACTTCAAAATCTCTGCATTCTAAGTCTTATCCTGAAAACTACTTCCAGGACACATGAGAGCCAAATGAGAGAATGTGCTAGAGGCAGCAGAGGGGAGGATATGGGAGCTAGGGCTCTAGAACTAAACAGGTTCCCTAGAAGTGACATAACCTTGAGGGTCTGACCACTCCTCTGCACAGCAAAGAAGGAATAGTCCTAACCTCACCCAGTTAGCACATATTTATCAGCACTGACTATGTACCAGGCCCTGTGCTAAAGCTCAGGAGAGAAGCTACAGAGCAAACATGTGTCACATGCTTAGCAGAGTTCCTCACAGATCCAGGGAGAGAAAAGCAAGGGACAGACCTCTCTAGGACACCAGGTGAATGGGAACCTCTGGTGACCAGGAAGACAAGCTTTGAACACCTCTCATGTTAACAATCATGAAGATTCAAGGATTTTCCACATCCTCAGAGGTCACAGCCAGAAGGCATAGTGGTCACAGATGGAGGCCACTGGCATTTATTTGCTCCCTTGGTAAAAAGAAAAAGATTCGGTGTTCCCCACTGCTCCCCTAACTCTGGAGTGATCCTAGAAATCCTTTTATTTGAAACCCACCATCATGTCACCAAAACAGTTTCAACAACACCCAAAGAATGATCTTTCTCACTTAAGAAAATCAAAACAATCTGGATTTGTCTATCCTTTCAACTCAGGGCTGAAATGATGTATTCAGGGTAACATATTTCGAGAGAATTTGTACAGACTCGCATTTCAAAATCAGACTAATTGCCTGCTGTGCTGTGATCACTGCAGTACTCCCTTGGTGGTGTTTCAGATGATGGCCTTGCCTCCACCCCCAAAGCTCTGATGAGAAAGCCCTGGAGATAAACCAGCCCCATGCAACATGGCATGCAGAGAGGCTTCCTTCCAGAGAAGAGTGCATCTCTTCAAGGGGGAGGAGGCTTGCACATACATTTTCCCCTCCAAATACTAGAGCTAGAGGGAATATGGCTTAAATTGCTATAATTTGTGATCAGGAAATGAATATGTATTTTTACTGCAGTATTCATTATACAGAGTACAACGAGTTTTGCTTAAAGCAACCCCTATATCACTTGATATGAATGTTATATTGTATTTTGCAATACACAACTTCTTGAAAAAATATTTTACGAAGAGATTAATAATGGGGAGTTTTCATGTATGCTTCTAGCACTCATTGATGGAACCAATCTATGTCCATCTTTCTCCCTGGGGCCAGTTTGACACTGGGCTGACACATTCGTGACAATGCTTTGCAAAAGAAGGCTTTCGTGCCCTACCTCATGTTTACTCTGGTTAAAGCATGGAGCCTAAAATTGAATGAGAGAACTCACGGAAAGCAGCAACCAGCTTAAGGCAACACTTTTATACCAGAGTAATGGAAGGACAATGGCATTCTCATTAGAATAAAATGACGAGATGAATCAGATGTTCCTCAAGTAGGTGCAAATCAGAACACAGGGAAAAAATTCATGTGAGGCAATATCTAGGACTTTCCAATCGCAGCATTTGTCAGCCTCAACTTCCTTCTCTTGCTGGAACTACCTTGTCCATAGCCCCAGCTCAGGTAAGCAGTACCAGCCCCTGAGGGCTACTGGTTGGAGCAGAGGTGGCCACCGACCCAAGGTGGGCCCATTTACATCCTGGCCAGAGACCATCAAGATGGCCTGGTACAATGGGATCTGCCTGTGAGCCAAGAGGTTGTCTCCTTTCTCAGTAGAAACTGGCAAATTCTTAGAGACTTGGAGAGTGGGTGGTGAGTGGAGGGGAAGTTGCTGGTTCCCTCAGCAGCAGAGTACCAGACTGAAGACGCACTTTGTTTAAGTAACAACCCTTCTTCACTCTCAGTCTTTTGGTCAGGCTCACTGTATCCTTGCTCCAGAGGTGGGCATGTGATCTAGTCCTGGCCAGTAAGAGTCCCACAGCCCTCTGGCCATACTGATTGGTTCCAGATGGACACATGACCCAAGTCTGAGGCTTTGGTTAAAACTATTAGGAAAAGAACTTCTCTTCCACTAGGATAATGTACATCTCGGGTTTTTAGAGTTTCAGTGAGTGAAGGGAGCCTGCCTGAGCACTAAGTCAACACAGATGAAATATGGAGAGGTAGATTCTGGTTAACGTCATTTAAGATCCGGATCTAACCATTTCTGAAGCTTACAGAGCTATGGACTTTATTTTTCTTTAATTAACTAATTTATTTATTATTTTGGTTGCATTGGGTCTTTGTCGCTGTGCACAGGTTTTCTCTAGTTGCGGCGCGAGGGCTTCTCATTGCGGTGGCTTCTCTTGTTGCGGAGCATGGGCTCTAGGCACGTGGGTTTCAGTAGTTGTGGCTCGCGGGCTCTAGAGCACAGGCTTGGTAGTTGTGGCTCACGGGCTTAGCTGCTCCGCAGCATGTGGAATCTTCCTGGACCAGGGCTCGAACCCATATCCCCTGCATTGGCAGGCACATTCTTAACCACTGTGCCACCAGGGAAGCCCAGAGCTATGGATTTTAAACAAAAATTTTTAAACAAACTTTTAATTTTATAATAGATGTACAGATAAATTGTAAGGATTATACAGAGAATTCCTTTATACCCCACACCCAGTTTCTCCTATTATTAACATCTCACAGTAGTATGATACATTACACTAATAAGCCAATATTAATATGTTATTAACTGAAGTCCATGCTTTATCTAGATTTCCTTAGTTTTTACTTAATGTTCCATTTTTTCTCTTCCAGCATCCTATCCAGGATACCATATTACATTTAGTCATCATGTTTCCTTAGGGTCCTCTAAAGTATGACTGTTTCTCAGACTTGCCTTGGTTTTGGTCACCTTGACAGTTGTGGGGATTACTGGTCAGATATTCTATAGAATGTTCCACATTTGGGGTTTCTGATATTTATCCCATGATTAGACTGGGATATGGGTTTGCAGGAGAAAGACCACATGGTAAAGTGCTATTTTCATCACATCATATCAAGGGTACATGCTATCAACTTATCTTTGTTGACTTATCATTATTGACGCTAATCTTAATCACCTCGCTGAAGTAGTATTTTTAGATTTCTCCAAAAAACAGTTACTCTTTTTCCCTTTTCCATACTGCACTCTTTGGAAGAAAGTCATTTTGTGCAGCTCACACTTACTGCATGGGATGTTATGTTCCACCTCTTGTGGACAGAGTATCTACATAAATTATTTGGAATTATTCTGCATAAGAGACTTGTCTATTCTGCCTTATTTATTTATTTATTTAATCACTTCTTTATGTTAGTAGGGACTCATTTTATACTTTGACTTTTTTTGTTTTGTTTTTGTTTTTTGTATAGTGTAATTTCATTTTCAAAATTATCTGTTTGGGTATATATTATGGAACACTAACTATATGCTAGCAGTTTGATAAACATACTCTACCTAGGCCATATAATATACTCTTATATAAGTGTTTGTAATTGCATGAACAGAGCTCTGGGAAATACACACCAAAATATTGGAGAGTAGAAGTGATGTTTGAGGGAGCAAGGAAAGACCAGCTTTACTTTATACACTTCTCCATGAGTTGATTTATAATGACATGTATTATTTTATAATTTAAAAAGAAAACCATCTGAAGAAACTGAGTACCAGTCTTATTTCCATGGAAAACTTTCCATTTTCATTTTTAACTTCTCACAGAATGATTTCCTTTGGATTTGGGGCATGTGCTAACGTCCATGGTTGTCCTGTCTAAGGGATTCTTTCTTGGCTGCTACAGAGAATATTATGAGTGTTGGTGCCATCCAGAAAGCAAAGGACTGTGATGCTTTCTTTTTTTCTTTTGGTTTTTAATTCAATACTTTATTTATTTTGTGGCTCAAATTGTTCCATTTTTGATCATTGTGACTTCTTCAGTTGCCTCCTGTGTCCCTTTGATATACCTCAGAACGTGTGTCTTGTCTTATGTCTTACTTTCTGGTACCATAAGATGTTCCAGGCTCATTATTGTACATTCTCTGCCTCAGTTCTAGAATTAGTCATTTCTTCAAGGAGCTCTGGTTTCTTTTATTAGAGCATGATATTAGAAACAAAAATCTGGGCATTGGGTGTAGCTATGGATTTTTTAATTACGTGAGCCAATTCATCCAACCTTCTTTTTCTTCCCTTAAGTCTACTTTATTTGAATTTTCTGCCACTTGAGATTAAAAAAATAAATTAATAGAGATACAAAAATATAAAACAGAGCTCAACCGTCTCCCCGCACCTTATCAATTTCAATAAATAACAGCCCTCATCTAAATCGTCTCTTTACACCTCAGGCAGTCTTCTCCCAATCATCTTGGTAGATGATTGGGATATGGGTTTGAGGACAGAGCCAGAGCATTACACGAGCAATGAGCTTGCTCTGCAACTTGCCTAGCTCTCTCATGCATTTCTCTCTGCTTTCTCAATCTTCTATCTCATAAGCCTGTGTTCTACATTTTGTTTTCCCCTTCCCTTATTTTGGCTATCTCGGTCCAAGCCCCTTACACCAGAGCTGGCTTGGAAATCTAGTCCAGCGTGGCACAGATGCAAACACTGCATGATTCTTGCTCTCATTTATAAGCTGGCAAGGCAGGGTGCCTGCCACACAATACCATTCATGCCACCACGTTCAGTTCCCTGAGTGAGGCCCCCATCCCTTAAAACGTTATATTCCAGGTTTCTTAAATACTTAAAAACCTTTCACTGGTGGGACCTTCTCTCACACCATCCTGTTCTTTTCCTTCATCAGACAAATTTGCAATTACATATTTATTTTTGTCTGTTTGTTCAATGCTTATACCCCTCAGTACACTATGAATTCTACCAGAGAAGAGGAGGGTGTGTCTTACTCTCTATTCTACTCCCAGTCCTACCCAGTACAATGCTTGGCACACGAAGGGCACCCATAAATATTTGCTGAATGCACATATGAGTGAGTGAATGAAAGCTCAGTCCTGGACCCATGGTCTTCTTACTATCTTAGGATCTGGAGATATGTCTTACCATGGAATATGAGAGAAAGACGTCAAGGTGACCCAGATGAGGGAGTAAATGATACCATCTAGAGTACAAGAGAGGGTCAGAACAGCTACCAGGGACAAGGCATTTGAGTGAGGCCTTGGAGATGACGGGGGTTCACAGGCTGACGAAGGAGCAAGGCTGGGAGCTCCGGGAAGGGCTCCAGGCAGCCTGCCTGATGTGAGCAAAGATGCGGAGGTGTCACAGGGTTTGCATCAAGATGAGAGGCCTGGAATAGCCCCAGGGTGAAGGCAGTGGCGCAGGGCCTGGGTGGCAAAGATGAGCCACTGGGGAGTATATAGCGTGGAAGTAAGTATTCTGATCCGGGTTTCAGAGGATTATTCTAGCAGATGGAGGGAGGGACGGAGAATGGAGGCAGGAGGCAGGGAACCTGCCTGGGGCAGTGGTGCTGGGCCCAGCGCCCTGGGGATGGGGGGTGAGCAGGTGGGCCGAGAGTCAGCGAGTCTGCACATTCCTGAGCAGTGTTTCCTGACTGAGTTGGCACACACAAGGGCAGCTCTTGAAGCTTGCTGTGCACACCTCGCCCAACTCTGTGTTCTGTGATTTTATGCTGAAAGCTTGAATTTGACCATGGTAGGAGTAATTATGCCACAGAAATTGGCAAGCACTTGAGGCTTTATTTTTTTTTCTGGAAAGCCAGCATACTACTGTCAGAAAATCAGTTAGCAATTCTGGAGAAAAGAAAAGAAAAGGTATTTGTGCTTTGCAGTCTTTCCTTTCCTATTGGGTCGTTTCCTAAGTGTGTCTGTAGTGGTGGGGAATTTTGAGTAAATTGGCTGCACAAGAGATGCTTGGGCCTCATCATCATGAGAAGAAAAAAATAAGGTCTGTCTTCTTAGGAAATAGGACACAATCTGAATTTAATTCACCGAGCCTGTCTGCTTAATATTTTTTTGTGTTTAAATATAATTTATAACTAGTAGCTTCCGTTATTCTGATAGAGAGGGAGGGGAGAAAGAGAGAAAGAGAATGGGAGAGAGAGAGGCATAGAGAGATGTAGAGAGAAAAAGAAAAAGTGAAGGAAAGGAAGAGTGAGAAAGGACAGATAAAAGAAAGAACAAGGGAAAGAAAGGAGGCAGGCAGGCCGCTGTCCCCGTCGCTCTGAATTATACAGAGCATCACTGAAGCTCTCCAATCGTTAAAACGACACAGCAGCCACGTACGGTGAGGCCATTCTATATGCCACTTGCAGCGTATTGCTTAAACTCCAAATAATCGGTGCTATTACTATGCTCCATTTTACAGATGAGAAAACTGAGGCCAGGCCACAGAGGTAAATAGCTTGCCTCAGTCACCCTCTTAATAAGTCCAGAGCCAGGTTTGGAGGGGGAATTTGAACCGAATCTGTATAACCCCATGGCCTGCTCTCTTAGCTACTATACAGTAAGGCTTTTACTCCAAACAAAACAAAGCGGGGTTCTCAGTGAATTCATCTGAACACCCACTCTGGGCACACAGGCATTGTGAAGAATGCAGCAAAAGTGCCCGTTGTCAAGAAATGGCCCACAGTGCATCTATAGGCAAAATGAATGACAAGGTGGGAGTTTGGGGACAACACTCAAGGCCCAGCTGCTGGAAGTTCCTTGAGACTGTGCACCGTGTCTTTCCACCTTTGCACCCCTGGTACCTAGCAGGGAGCCTGGCTCAACGCACGTTTACTCAGTGAACAGTGTGAACTTGTATTTACAGAATGGATTAGTCCTCAGCTGAGCCAAGGTTTGCTGTATGTGAGGAATAGAGAAGTAGCAGACTGGAGTAGACCGTCACTGGCTGCATCTATCTGGACACATTCCCAAGCCCTACAGGGACTGTTTGTCACCAGGTGCCCTTTACTTCAGATTTAAAGTCCAGATTACTGTAATGACTCCATTACCAGTGAGTTAGAAATCTTCTAATGGATTTAGATGGTTATGGACAAAGCTTGTTCACCGGGGAATCGTAAAGGAGGGTGGGTTGAGGGGTGTTTGCAAACCCTGATTCTTTGGCCAAATGGAGACAATAACTAACAGAATGGCAAAAGTAGTTTTGGGTGATTTTAAGACAAATATTCCATCTGACCCATCTTTTACTCACTCTACTTCTTTGCCTTCTCTATGCAATCAGCCACCATGTCTTACGTGTTTGTAAAATATTTCCTACAGCCACTCTTTCCTTCTGTTTCCACTGCCTTGCGCTGAAATCAAGCCATGGCCTGAAGCCCACATTTTCTCAAAAGCTCCCTTAGAAATCACTAGTGCCGATCCCTTGTTAGAGAGACAGGAAAAGTGAGGCCAGTGGGATGGAAGACTTTCCTGAGATGACAGGTTAGAGCAGAGTTAGGGCCACTACCAAGCATTTTCACTCCCAAGTTTATTATTTTCACATGTATCAGCCAAGGTTCTTGACTGTAAGCCACAGAAACTGACCCTAATGATCTTAAGTGAAAGGAGATTTCATGCACGTATCTCAGAACTGCAGGAGGAGAAAGGTCAGCCTCTGAGAACAGGCAGGAGTCAAAGGAGACTTGACAACCAGGGCTACAGTCATGCTGCCACAGTCTGGTCAGGACATGCTGCCCCTGCCACACTGCAAAGGTGATGCTCTAACCTCCAGCTGTCCCCTCCCCGGCACCAAATGTTTGAGGCAGTGCAGTGGGAAGTAGACACTAGAGAGATCGCCAGAACCAGACATTCAATGGAGCGGTGACCTTCTCATAGGGATATGGGCAAGAGGGGGAAGGCTATGGGAAGGGAGTGGGTGCTGGCAGTCAGAATACCAGGAAATGTTTTAAACACTGAACTTCCCCTGCGTGGGCAACTCTTTCCAAATGAAACTTCTGCCTTTGTTTTTCAAGTGCACTTTGAGCCCACCTGTCAGACGATTTTACACGCCTTACGACAGGTGGCTCCAGTGGTATAAAGGTAGAACTGCATTAACCACCATTCAAAGCCTGCTTCATGCCCTCCCCACTTTATGCACATCCCCAGAAGGACTGCACCATAGCTCTCCTCAAATCATATTCTCTGCTTCAGTTAGGATGGTCTAATGGTTGTCACTTCTTCTCAACTTCCCCTCTTTACTCGTGCTGTTCTCTTTACCTGGAATGCTCCCCCTTAGCTCCCGGCATCATCCAAATTTTACCTGTGATTCAAGGGTCAGTTCAAGTTCTACCTTTTACAAGACCTTCCTGAACAGTCTAATCAATACAGATGTCGCCTCTGAACCCTTACCTTTATCTCTCCCTTGACAATTACATACTCTCTCAAACTTTGGTGCCTGACTCAGAGAAGGCACTCAACATATATCTGCTGAATGAATGGACTGAATCTTTACTCACCCTTCAAGGCCTTGCTCAACTGTCATTAGCTCTTAAAAGCTTTTCCTGACCCCCAGGAAAAGCTGCTTTGCATTCCATAGTATTTTGTCTATAGCTGCACTGTAATACTTATCACCATGCCTACTCATCATTTGCGTATCAGCTTCCATTAAACCATAAGCTTCCCATGAATGAGAATTGCATCTTATTCTTTTTTGTACATATTGTATCTGGCACATACTACACCTGAGCTGTCCAATATGGTAGTCACTAGATATGTGTGGCTATTTAAATTGTTGTTAATGAAAATGAAATGGGATGGACCTAGAGTCTGTCAGACAGAGTGAAGTAAGTCAGAAAGAGAAAAACAAATACCGTATGCTAACACATATATATGGAATCTAAAAAAAAAAAAAAATGGTTCTGAAGAACCTAGGGACAGGACAGGAATAAAGATGCAGATGCAGAGAATGGACTTGAGGACGTGGGGAGGGGGAAGGGTAAGCTGGGACGAAGTGAGAGAGTGGCATGGACATATATACACTACCAAATGTAAAATAGATAGCTAGTGGGAAGCAGCCGCATAGCACAGGGAGATCAGCTCGGCGCTTTGTGACCACCTAGAGGGGTGGGATAGGGAGGGTGGGAGGGAGACACCAGAGGGAGGAAATATGGGGATATATGTATATGTATAGCTGATTCACTTTGTTATAAAGCAGAAATTAACACACCATTGTAAAGCAATTATACTCCAATAAAGATGTTAAAAAATAAATAATTAAATAATTTTAAAATGTAAAAAAAAAGAAAATGAAATGTGGCAGTAGCCACATTTTAAGTTCTCAATAGCCACAGGTGGCTAGAGGCTACAGCATTAGATAATGCAGATACAGAACATTTTCATCATCACAGAACCTTCTAATGGACAGCACTGTGCCAGGCATTCACTACATAACAAAATTAAACTTCGTTTGAGATGCATTGTGCCAAGTGTTTTACGTACATTATCTCATTTAATTCCGAGAACTATACTCAGACGGTAATAATAGGATTATCCCCATTTTAAATGAGGAAACCGAGGCACAGAAAGGTTAAATGTTTTGGCCAAAGCCATACAACTAGCAGACAGCTGGGCCAGATTTTACTATTCCCATAGGCAAATCTATACCCGTAATCACTGAACTATGTCTCTTTTGTTCAAGGAAGTACAGTGTAGTGTAAATAAAATGGACTCACAAGTCCAAATTCAAATTCTAACTCCCCCACATGCTAACTGTGAGACCTTGGAAAAGTTAATCATTTTCTTCCTAAAATGGGGAAAGGCATAGTTATTTTCCAGGGTCATTGTGAAGACTGAACGAATAATGTGCATGGTGGGCCCCATATAGTGCTCAGCACATAGTAGGTTTCCAGTGAATACTAGCCATGTTCTTACTCAATGTTTTACCTTCTAGGGTGCCAAGAAATTCTTAGTTGAGTTATAAGCACACAGTAAGCCTTGATAAGTATTATTTTAAATGATTGATTCTTACTCTGAGATATTACCCTTCGCTCCTTCCCAGTATTTTTTTAATGTGACTTTTACAAATCCTTTGACTAGCTGCCCACTCAATTTATGTCCTGTTATTACTGTAACATGATGGGGGTGGAAGGTGGAAATAAATGTTGCCTTCCATAGCTAGGAAACAAGAGCTCTACCAAAAGGAAGGAAGCACCTCAGTCAATGTGAGCAGAGGAAAGTGGTAGAGTTTTAACAGGAGAATTTCAAGCATCAGCATCAGAGGAGGTATAGGGCCACATTTTCTCCTAAATGACTCAGTCCCCTGGATTGCTTGAAAAAAAGCAAACCTGCTTCTTACTGACTTGACAAGAGCATGTAGTGAATAATAAATGCCACAGTTCAGTCAGGCTGTTACCATACCAACTGGAAGGCCATATGAACAAACATCTGTGAATGAATCAAATTACACAAAACAAGAAGGAATAGATCTGCAGCAAGTTGTGTGGGTGATAAAAGAAAAGTATGGTTGGGTTTTCAAGGACAAAACACTTGGTCAATATATATGTGTGTGTGAGCATATATATAGTCTCTCCAGGCTCTTTGCATTGCTTTTTCCCTATGTGCTGTTTATTCACATCTCTGGGCCTTTGTTCCTAAATGTTGCAAGGAAAAGTCTGAATTGGGAGAGTTTCAGCTGCAAGTAACAGAAAATCTACCTCAAACTTGCTTAAATAATGTCAAACTTGGCCAACATTACCAAAAGTCCAGATGTCGACTAAAACTTCAGGTTGATTTGATCTAGTGGTTCCAGCTCTGCTTTCCTGGGGTTCTCTTGGATCCCCTTTTCTCCATGTGTGTTGGCTTTATCTGCAGGCTGAAAAGGAGGGGGGCTGTCATTCTCCTGGGTCTCATATCCATGCACGGCCCTGTGGTAGATTAAACTGTTTCTCAGAAATATATAACACCCTCCCCATCACTCCCAGGAAGGGTGGACTTGATACTAAGCTTAACCATGTGATTTTCTTTAGCCAATGAAACATTGGCAGATGTGATGGAGCCTAGGCTTGAGATATGCTTGTGTATTTCCACTGGTGCTCTTATACTGGTGCCACTGTCTTGAGAAGAACACGTGTAGGCTAGCTTACCGGTCCTGGGATGGAATGGGAGACTTTGGTGTAGAACACAAGCTAGCTCAACTGATCCCCAGACTCTAATTAGTGAGCCCAGCCAATATCAGGAGAACTGAATTGCAACAAGCAAGGCCTAGGTCACTAAATAGATGCTTATCGCTCTCTGGTACTGAGATTGTATGGGATTTTGCCATGCATATTTTTGTGGCAATAGCTAACGGATAGAATAACACCCAGATCAGAAGAGAGAATCTCTTCTGAAATTTTTCCCATAAGATTCAGACAAAGTTGTCTCATAAACTCCCCAGAAAACCTCTCCCAGCTTCTTACTGGCCTAAGTTGGGTCACATGCCCAATTACTGGCAAGGGGGATGGGTTTATCCATTGAAAATAAGGCATTTTCCTGGAGGACCTATCCCTAGCACATGGGTCACTTGGGCAAGGGATGGATATATGAATAAAATCAGAGATCTGTTTAAAGGAGGAAATGGGTGGTAAGATGGCAACACTCTCTATCCCCACCTCTCTCTGGCCTCAATTCAAGTCCTGACTCATCTATGAAAACTACCAGAGCCCCCTAACCCACCTTGTTTGCTTCTTCCTATTGAGTCCAAACTGGAATGTTTTCTTAGTACAGAAACGAGTATTTGCACATTACTTCTCAGGCAGTATCAGGAGTTTTTCTCAGGGCTTCCCTGGTGGTGCAGTGGTTGAGAATCCGCCTGCCAATGCAGGGCACACGGGTTCGAGCCCTGGTCTGGGAAGATCCCACATGCCGTGGAGCAACTAGGCCGGTGAGCCACAATTACTGAGCCTGCACATCTGGAGCCTGTGCTCCGCAACAAGAGAGGCCGCGACAGTGAGAGGCCCGCGCACCATGATGAAGAGTGGCCCCCGCTTGCCACAACTAGAGAAAGCCCTTGCACAGAAACGAAGACCCAACACAGCCCAAAATAAATAAATAAATAAATATTTTTTTTTTAAAAAAAGAGTTTTTCTCTCATCCACTGAATTTTGGTTTCAATCCAAGTATATCAAAGCAGTTGAAATTTTAGAGTCTGTGGTCACATCTGGGTTCAAGCACTGGACCCACCATTTACCAGCTTTGTGACCTAAGGAAAGTTATTTACCCCTTCTATGCCTCAATTTCCTCACATGCAAAATGGGCCAATAACAGTATTGCCTTTACAGGTTCGGGGTGAATGCATCAGTTAGTAAATATTAGTGGGTTTTTTCCTATTAGAAAAATTGAGAAAATTGTTCAATGGTAATCATTCAACGTTTGGGGAGTATTAAAATTGCCTAGTCAGATGATGTCAATGAAATATTCTTTCAAAGTCAAGAGGCATGTGTCCTCTCAGGAAAGCAAAATAGAGAGTTCCATAGTCAACAGGGAAAGAAGACATAGGCTGTGAGCTTATCACCAATCCTGGTGGAGCCGTTAGTTCCATATTTGATAGGCCCCTTTTGGTGGCTGGTAATGAAAATCTGCTTTAGCTAGGTTAGGCAAGAAGGGAAGGTCACCCACATAGAACGGAGACCGTCTCATGGAACTCTTGGGGAAGGAATGCTGAGACCGGAACCAGAGCCCAGAGCCATTGGAATGCTTTGCTTTTTTCTCTTGAATATCTCAGAGAGCTGCTTCACTCTACTTCGTCTCTGCAGACCATCTCTCTCTGCTATCTTCAGGTCATAATTTGGTTTCTCCATTTTTTTCATGTCATACTTCTAATCGCCCTCAGAGATTGACCTCCTGTCTCTAAGTGCCATTTCCAAATTCTGGGAAAAAGACACTCTTTGGCCTCGTTTGAACCAGATGTCCCTCCATCCATGATGCTAGTGCCAACCTGGATGCCAGGCACCCACATTTGAAGAATGGATGCCATTCCCTGAGAAAGGGAGAACTGTAATTTGGGCACACACTTCAAAAAGATCCCAATAATTTATTTGTCCTATTTAAGAATGGTAATTCCTGCCCAAGCTCCAAACCACCCCAGTCCCTGTAATTCTTATACAGGAAGCCTGGAGAATGATGTGCAATTTGGTATGTTTAGAATGGTCTCCAGCTGATTCTAATGATTAACAAATTTAAGTAAGCTTTTTCTTGGAACATTCACAATATGGTGAAAAGAAGGAAAATAAGAATTATAAAAAAGAGGTTAAGATTGGATTTTTCAACCTAGAACAAGTAAGACCAAGAATCTTTGAGCACACAGAAGACTCAACCACAGATAATATCCAGTTGTTTTTTTGCCTCCACAAAGTGCAGTATAAAAGCATGAGGTTACATATAAGGAAACATTTCTTAATAGCAAAAGAGTTGTTAAAAAATAGAAGAACTCTGTGTCTCTGTGGCAGACTCAATGTGCCTGAGGATGCATAAGTAGGCCAGCTGACTTTTCAGAATGTTATTGAATACGGAGTCTATGATCCCAGGGTCAGGATGAGAACAAAACCAGGTTCAGAAACAGAAACCCAGATGGGACTCAAGTTACCCAGAGAAGGAAAGAAGTGAGGGAAATGGTTCATTCTAATCTTCTCTGATCCATCTACTGGGGTCAAATTGTATACTCAACTCCTTTAAAGGATGGGGACCAAGATATCTATGTGGGTCATTTCATAAGCAAAGAAGGTGGCAGTGGCCCCAATCCCATCTCCTCCGCATCTCCCAGTCTTGGTCCCAAGGTAAGATGCTTTTATGGTCCACACAGATGGAACCTGGTAATTGATGTGATGTTGATGGTTACCATTGGGATGTTGGCTTGGACCTTACGAAGGCTTCAGGTGCTTGCATGAAGAGGGGAAGCCAGGCGTGGAATCAGGTCTGAATAATCATCCAATCGAGCAGACTAAGACTAGGGCTAAATCTGCTGATTCTTATTTCTCTCTTTCTTCATCATCAGAGGCCAATCTGTACCATGGTCTGAATGTTTTGCTGCCTCCAAATTCATATGTTGAAATTCTAATGCCCAATGTGATTGTATTAGGAGGTGGGCCTTTCAGAGGTAATTAGGTCATGAGGGCAGAGTCCTCAGGAATGAGATTAATGCCCTTATAAAAGAGGCCCAGAGATTGGCTTAAGATGGCAAAGTGGAAGGATGTGCTCTCACTCCCTCTTGCAAGAACACCAGAATCACAACTAACTGCTGAACAACCACTGACAGGAAGAAACTGGAACTCACCAAAAAAGATACCACACATCCAAAGACAGAGGAGAAGCCACAATGAGATGGTAGGAGGGGCGCAATCACAATAAAATCAAATCCCATAACCGCTGGGTGGGTGACCCACAAACTGGAGAACACTTATACCACAGAAGTCCACCCACTGGAGTGAAGGTTCTGAGCCCCACATCAGGCTTCTGAACCTAGGGGTACGGCAACGGGAGAAGGAATTCCTAGAGAATCAGATTTTGAATGCCAGAGGGATTTGATTGCAGGACTTCAACAGGACTGGCGGCAACAGAGACTCCACTCTTGGAGGGCACACAGAAAGTAGCGTGCACATCAAGACCCAGGGGAAGGAGAAGTGACTCCATAGGAGACTGAACCAGACCTACCTGCTAGTGTTGGAGGGTCTCCTGCAGAGGCGGGGGGTGGATCTCTCTCACCAGGAAGACAAAGACACTGGCAGCAGAAGTTCTGGAAAGTACTCCTTGGCGTGAGCCCTCCCAGAGTCTGCCATTAGCCCCACCAAAGAGCCCAGGTAGGCTCCAGTGTTGGGTTGCCTCAGGCCAAACAACCAATAGGGAGGGAACCCAGCCCCACCCATCAGCAGACAAGTGGATTAAAGTTTTACTGACCTCTGCCCACCTTGTTGCTATTGAAAGCAACAAGGGAAAAACAACACATAACATACAAGGGAACTCCCATAAGGTTAACAGCTGATTTCTCAGCAGAAACTCTACAAGCCAGAAGGGAGTGGCATGATATACTTAAAGTGATGAAAGGGAAGAACCTACAACCAAGATTACTCTACCCGGCAAGGATCTCATTCAGATTCGATGGAGAAATCAAAAGCCTTACAGACAGGCAAAAGCTAAGAGAATTCAGCACCACCAAACCAGCTCTACAACAAATGCTAAAGGAACGTCTCTAATTGGGAAACACAAGAGAAGAAAAGGACCTACAAAAACAAACCCAAAACAATTAAGAAAATGGTAATAGGAACATACATATCAATAATTACCTTAAACATGAAAGGATTAAATGCTCCAACCAAAAGACACAGGCTTGCTGAATGAATACAAAAACAAGATCCATATATATGCTGTCTATAAGAGACCCACTTCAGATCTAGGGACACATACAGACTAAAAGTGAGGGGATGGAAAAAGATATTCCATGCAAATGGAAATCAAAAGAAAGCTGGAGTAGCAATACTCATATCAGAGAAAATAGACTTTAAAAGAAACAATGTTACAAAGAGACAAGGAAGGACACTACATAATGATCAAGGGATCAATCCAAGAAGGAGATATAACAATTATAAATATATATGCACCCAACATAGGCACACCTCAATACATAAGGCAACTACTAACAGCTATAAAAGAGGAAATCCACAGTAACACGAAAATAGTGGGGACTTTAACACCTCACTTACACCAATGGACAGATCACCCAGACAGAAAATTAATAAGGAAACACAAGCAGTAAATGACACAATAGACCAGATAGATTGAATTGATATTTATAGGACAGTCCATCCAAAAACAGCAGATTACACTTTCTTCTCAAGTGCACATGGAACATTCTCCAGGATAGAATACCTCTCGGGTCACAAATCAAGCCTCAGTAAATTTAAGAAAATTGAAATCATATCAAGCATCTTTTCTGACCAAAATGCTATGAGATTAGAAATCAATTACAGGGAAAAAAATGTAAAAAACACAAACACATGGAGGCTAAACAATAAGTTACTAAATAACCAAGAGATCACTGAAGAAATCAAAGAGGAAATAAAAAAATACCTAGAGACAAATGACAATGAAAACACGATGATCCAAAACCTATGGGATGCAGCAAAAGCAGTTCTAAGAGGGAAGTTTATAGCAATACAAGCCTACCTCAAGAAACAAGAAAAATCTCAAATAAATAATCTAACCTTACACCTAAAGGGGCTAGAGAAAGAAGAACAAACAAAACCCAAAGTTAGTAGAAGGAAAGAAATCATAAAGATCAGAGTAGAAATACATGAAATAGAAACAAAGTAAACAATAGCAAAGATCAATAAAACTAAAAGCTGGTTCTTTGAGAACATAAAATTGATAAACCTTTAGCCAGACTCATCAAGAGAAAAAGGGAGAAGACTCAAATCAATAGAATTAGAAATGAAAAAGGAGAAATTAACAACGGACCCCGCAGAAATACAAAGCATCCTAAGAGACTACTGCAAGCAACTCTATGCCAATAAAATGGACAACCTGGAAGAAATGGACAAATTCTTAGAAAGGTATAACCTTCCAAGACTGAACCAGGAAGAAACAGAATATATGAACAGACCAATCACAAGGAATGCAATTGAAAGTGTGATTAAAAATCTTCCAACAAACAAAAGTCCAGGACCAGATGGCTTCACAGGTGAATTCTATCAAACATTTAGAGAAGAGCTAATACCCATCCTTCTCAAACTCTTCCAAAAATTGCAGAGGAAGGAAAACTCCCAAACTCATTCTATGAGCCCACCATCACCCTGATACCAAAACCAAACAAAGATCCTTCAAAAAAAGAAAATTACAGACCAATATCACTGATGAATATACATGCAATAATCCTCAACAAAATACTAGCAAACAGAGTCCAACAACACAATGAAAGGATCATACACCATGATCAAGTGGGATTTATCCCAGGGCTGCAAGGATTCTTCAATGTACACAAATCAATCAATGTGATACATCACATTAACAAACTGAAGAATAAAAACCATATGATCATCTCAATAGAGGCAGAAAAAGCTGTTGACAAGATTCAACACCCATTTATGATAAAAACTCTCCAGAAAGTGGGCATAGAGGGAACCTACCTCAAAATAATAAAGGCCATATATGACAAACCCACAGCAAACATCATTCTCAATGGTGAAAAACTGAAAGCGTTTCCTCTAAGATCAGGAACAAGACAAGCATGTCCATTCTCACCACTATTATTCAACATAGTTTTAGAAGTCCTAGCATGGCAATCAGAGAAGAAAAAAAATAAAAGGAATACAAATCGGAAAAGAAGAAGTAAAACTGTCACTGTCTGCAGATGACATGACACTGTACATAGAGAATCCTAAAGATGCCACCAGAAAACTGCTAGAGCTAATCAATGAATTTGGTAGTGTTGCAGGATACAAAATTAATGCACAGAAATCTCTTGCATTTCTATATGCGAATGATGAAAAATCTGAAAGAGAAATTAAGGAAACACTCCCATTTACCATTGCAACAAAAGAATAAAATACCTAGGAATAAACCTACCTAGGGAGACAAAAGACTTGTATGCAGAAAACTATAAGACACTGATGAAAGAAATGAAAGATGATACCAACAGATGAAGAGATATAACATGTTCTTGGATTGGAAGAATCAACATTGTGAAAATGACTGGAACCCAAAGCAATCTACAGATTCAGTGCAATCCCTATCAAATTATCAATGGCATTTTTTACAGAACTAGAACAAAAAATCTTAAAATTTGTATGGAGACACAAAAGACCCCAAATAGCCAAAGCAGTCTTGAGGGAAAAAAGCGGAGCGGGAGGAATCAGACTCCCTGACTTCAGAGTGTACTACAAAGCTACAGTAATCCAGACAATATGGTACTGGCACAAAAACAGAAATATAGATCAATGGAACAAGATAGAAAGCCCAGAGATAAACCCAGGCACCTATGGTCAACTAATCTGTGACAAAGGAGGCAAGGATATACAATGGAGAAAAGACAGTCTCTTCAATAAGTGGTGCTGGGAAAACTGGACAGCTACATGGAAAAGAATGAAATTAGAACACTCCCTAACACCATACACAAAAATAAACTCAAAATGGATTTGAGACCTAAATGTAAGACCAGACACTATAAAACTCTTAGAGGAAAACATAGGAAGAACACTCTTTGACATAAATCACAGCAAGATCTTTTATGATCCACCTCCTAGAGTAATGGAAGTAAAAACAAAAATAAACAAATGGGACCTAATGAAATTTCAAAGCTTTTGCACAGCAAAGCAAACCATAAACAAGACGAAAAGACAACCCTCAGAATGGGAGAAAATATTTGCACATGAATCAATGGACAAAGGATTAATCTCCAAAATATATAAATAGCTCATGCAGCTCAATATTAAAAAAACAAACATCCCAATCCAAAAATGGGCAGAAGACCTAAATAGACATTTCTCCAAAGAAGACATACAGATGGCCAAGAAGAACATGAAAAGCTGCTCAACATCACTAATTATTAGAGAAATGCAAATCCAAACTACAATGAGGTATCACCTCACACCAGTTAGGATGGGCATCATCAGAAAATCTACAAACAACTAATGCTGGAGAGGGTGTGGAGAAAAGGGAACCCTCTTGCACTGTTGGTGGGAATGTAAAGTGATACAGCCACTATGAAGAACAGTATGGAGGTTCCTTAAAAAACTAAAAATAGAATTGCCATATGACCCAGCAATCCCACTACTGGGCATATACCCAGAGAAAACCATAATTCAAAAAGACATATGCACCCCAATGTTCACTGCAGCACTACTTACAATAGGCAGGTCATGGAAGCAATCTAAATGCCCATCAACAGACGAATGGATAAAGAAGATGTGGTACATATATACAATGGAATATTACTCAGCCATAAAAAGGAACGAAATTGGGTCTTTTGTAGAGACGTGGATGGATCTAGAGACTGTCATACAGAGTGAAGTAAGTCAGAAAGAGGAAAACAAATATCATATATTAACACATATACGTGGATCCTAGAAAAATGGTACAGATGAGCCGGTTTGCAGGGCAGAAATAGAGACACAGATGTAGAGAACAAACTTACGGACACCAAGGGGGGAAAGCTGTGGGGGGTGGGGGGGTGGTGGTGGTGTGATGAATTGGGAGGTTGGGATTGACATGTATACACTGATGTGTATAAAATGGATGACTAATAACAACCTGCTGTATAAAAAATAAATAAAATTAAATTAAAAAAATTAAAAAATATATATATATAAATAAAATAAAAGAGGCCCAACAGAGCTCCCTTGGCTCCTTCCACCAAGTGAAGACAGAGCCAGAAGTCAGCAGTCTGTGACCTGGAAGAGCGTTCTCACCGGAACCCCACCATACTGGCACACTGATCTTGGATTTTCAGCACCCAGAACTGTGAAAAATACATTTTTGTTATATATAAAGCTACACAGGGTGTGGTATTGTGTTATAGCAGCCAGCCTGGACTAAGACAATCCTCCTCTTAGTACATCTGATGGGATGGGGCTTATTGTCAGGGCCTATTCCTTACAAGTTTGATGCTGAACTGTCAACCTCCCCTCCTGCTCTCCCAGCTTCCCCAGGCCGGCAGCTGGTAAGAGCACTGAGCCAGGCTTATTCTCCAGCCATCTTGCAGCCCCTCCCTCCTCAACTTCTTCTGGTGGCTGGACAGTGGTAGATACTGAAATTCAGATCTGTGAAAAAGAAGAGAACCAGAGTACCCCACTTAGATGTCTTCACCAGAGCTCAAAGTCAAGTCGCTGTAAATAAAGTGATCGCTTCAAGCATATTCTTGTTCCTTAGGTATATAACACTCTTCAGAATCTCACAGGGGAGGGCAGTGGGAAAGTGATTGGCAAGGCATGATTCCAGCATTCCTGGATCCCCGGGGACTATCACCCCATTAAAACTCCAGTAGAGTCAAAGTTTGTGAAGACTAGAGCTCCAGCACTCTGGCCAAGGCATTTGGGGAGCACTGAATGGTTCTTAACTGTACTTTCTTTCCGCAGTGAATAAACATCTTTGGCATTTGTTTTCTGATCTTCACCTCTTAAGGGAAAACAAAACTTCAAAGATTTCAAACTTCAAAGAACACAAGCAAATTAACCTGATATTCTGGAGGTGTAGCCTATGTTTCCTCCTGTCAAATCGCTCTGGATGGTTATCTGAATTTCATAAAGGAGCCCTATGAGGAGAGAGGAATGTAATGGTTCGCTCAGGTGCCAGCCCAGGTGGCCACAGGACCCTAGATCACTGAGCACGCCAACACTGTGGCCTACGCACAGGCCCACTCGACACCTTCCCCTCCAAACGTGCCCCCAGGACCGACACACACGTTTTCCCAAGGGGGTCCCAGAACTCTAATCCCTTGAAATATTTCTCAGAAAATCTTTCTAAGTTCCAGCAAGTTTGGGGAGTGTTCTGTCCCAGGTTCTCCCCTCGCCCTTGCCCATTCACACGGCAGTTAAGCAAATTAAAAGCAGTGAGAATTCTTACAATAAGAAAACCCTCTGGGCTTTGTTTAGCTCAGAGAATCTTAAGTCTACCTTACCACAGAGCTCTTTTTTTTTTCTTTTTAACGTAATTCCTATTAAGATTCTGTGAAGCAACCTAAGTGTCCATCATCGGATGAATGGATAAAGAAGATGTGGCACATATATACAATGGAATATTACTCAGCCATAAAAAGAAACGAAATGGAGGTATTTGTAGTCAGGTGGATGGAGTTAGAGTCTGTCATACAGAGTGAAGTAAGTCAGAAAGAGAAAAACAAATACAGTATGCTAACACATATATATGGAATCTAAGGAAAAAAAATAAAAATAAAAAAGGTCATGAAGAACCTAGTGGCAAGACGGGAATAAAGACACAGACCTACTAGAGAATGGACTTGGGGATATGGGGGAAGGGTAAGATGTGACAGGGTGAGAGAGTGGCATGGACATATATACACTACTAAATGTAAAATAGATAGCTAGTGGGAAGCAGTCGCATAGCACAGGGAGATCAGCCCGGTGCTTTGTGACCACCTAGAGGGGTGGGATGGGGAGGGTGGGAGGGAGGGAGATGCAAGAGGGAAGAGATATGGGAACATATGTATATGTATAACTGATTCACTTTGTTATAAAGCAGAAACTAACACACCATTGTAAAGCAATTATACTCCAATAAAGATGTTAAAAAAAAAAAAAAAAGATTCTGTGAAGCAAACATTCTACCAAACATAGAAACCCTGGCTCACACTAGTGTCTTTAGTTCAAATGAGAAGCATCCACTTTCCGTGGATTTTTGGGTCCACTCCCCCAACTTTAATTTGACATTTGTTGGTCCAACTATAACATTTGTAGGATAGATTTTTACTGTTTTATGAAGTGCTCTTTACAGCCAGTTTTTCATGCCAAATTGACCTCATTATTAGGAGTCTGATGGTATTTCAGGCCAACTAGATCTGGCTCAGCTCTAGAGTTGGGGCACTTAAACAAGGCATGAGAAACTTTTCATAAAAACATACAGATCTAGACAGTTCAGGCAATACAGTCTTTGAAATCCATTTACAGTTACTTGCTGCTTTATTTCACTGCTTAGTTAAAATACCATGTCTGAAGAAAATATATGTAGTTTTCATTGTCAGTATCAAAAAAAAAATGACAGTAATTGTAATTTCCATGAGCGGAACAATCTGTTACAGAAGAAATGTTAATATTCTTAGAAGTCTAAGTCCTTTATAGGGTGCGGTGTAACCTGTAATCTGTCTCTTGGGTTTAAATGCCTTCCTTTAGATTCCACCCTATTTATAGTTCTATGCACAGCTCTAGACACCCCTGTTTTGAATGTGTCTCCTGGAATTGAAATTCGGTGCCATTTATTGACGAGGCAGAAGGGGGTGAGAGGTAATGATTTCTGACTAGTGATCAATAGGTTAATCCTCCAGCCTATCACGGACTCCCTAAAAATGGAGGGTGGCAAGGAAGATTTTTCTCAGCTTCAGTTCAATACAGCTATTACAGCTATGTAGGCACTAAATTAGAGACGAAAGCGTGCTGTGAGGTATACATCACGTTGGGCTCTTTGTGGTATAAGCACTACTGGGCAGACAGAGAAGCGACAGCAAATCGCTCGCTGACACAATGCTGGCAAGATAAGCTGATGACCACGTGGTGGTCAGAGACGGGGGCAATCATCTCTGAAAATGGTGGGCTGGCAAGTGGAGAGGGGGCTAGAGATCAGTATTTACAGCAGAATTTGTCCCCAGAGTATAACTCAGACAAAGAGTTTCAAAATTGTCCATTTATTGTTTCTGTCAGCCTTTCTAGGTCGGCTGAAAGGAGGCCTGCTGATCCTGACAAGATCAAAATGACCCTTGAAACCAGTAGATAATGGGCTGAACTCACAGTACCTTATCCTCTCTACACGGTGCCTTTCTGTCAGAATGTAAGGCAGGACAAGAAAGCGGCCCCGCGCGACATCCACACAGAAGCAGAAGTGCGCACCTTCCCAGGTTGAACTCCAGGAGTGAGAACTTCCCCGTGTCCTACACAGCACGTCTAGGGACACTGCTTCCTTTATCTGAACCCCCCAAGGAACACCTGCAGCCTTTTCTTTTAGCATTTTGCCAGGATAATGGAATGGAGAGTAGAGTGTTGTACTGGGTTTCCCCAGGGGCTGATGGAGTGAGCACACATTGGAGGCTGCCCGCAGACTTCCCAAGGATCTTGCAAATGAATTTGGGCTGGGACGGGTGCAGGAGGATGCCTACAGCAGAATAGAGGGAAGAGTGCTCTTCTGCTCTGGAATCTGGGTAAAGCGGAACCAGCTTGAGGCCCAGCCTAGTCCAGAGTTTTAGGCAAAGGATCCGCAACTGACCCACCCCACCCCCAATAATCGAAAGCTGTTTAAATGTCAAGAAAACGCTAAAAAGGGATTCCATTCATTTCACACAGTGAAACTGTAACAAATCTTTCCCTAAGGTAGGACCAGCTACACAATTTGCAGAGCCCAGTGCAAAATGAAAATCTGGGGCCCCTTGTTGACAAATTATTAAAAATTTCCAGAGGGTGACAGCAGAGCCCTTCTGAGACCTGTGGAGGCCTGTGCTGCCTTAAAGGCTTTTCTTTCTTTCATTCATTCATCCATCCATCCATCCATCCATTCGTTCATCTCTCTCTCTCTCTTTCTCTCCCTTTTTCTCTCTCTCTCTCAAACAGAAGGGATCTATCCCCAAGTCTTTGGCCTCTCCCTCTCAAGGTTTCCCCCATGCTCTAGCCCAAACCAGGTCTGCAGAACCCTCCCTGGTCTCTCTCCATGCTGGCTCTGTCTCAGCTCCTTATCATGTAACCCCACTTAGCCTCTCGCTTCCTTCATCTTCCCGTTTACCAGGCCCAGATTCAGTGTTGCAAAGGATGATACTATTGGACCTAACTCAGTACAGTCTTCCTTACTGACAGAGGCATGGGGGAGAGATTTAAAACACTTAACGTTTAGTATTTTATTAGTATTTATGGATTATTGATCACTTGTTAACAGGTGCCGGAGGCTGTTTGTCATCCATAAAATGCAACTATCACTGACCTTTAGGAATTTCTGTTCTAAAATAGGCAATGATGATGACAGAAAGCAGCTCTTGAGCACCTACCATGCGCTAGGAAATATGCTGAATTTTGTATACACATTAGCTCCTTTAGTTCTCACAGCCATGAGGGTGCGTGTTATTATCATTTCCACGTGCAGATGAGGAAATGGAGCTTAGAGAGGTCGTCAACTTGCCCTTGTTCACGACCCGACCACCTGGCTCTCTAGTGTGGGTTCCTGATACTATCCAATAAGCTGGTAAACGAATGAGAACAATTAGTTTTCCTCCCACACTGCCTCTATGCTGGGCATACACTTAGGTCCTTAATATTTGCTGAACTAATAGTTGTGTTCTTTATTAGGTAAAGGAAGCAGATGAGGGTGAAAACAATGGAAAATGGAAAAGAACTGGCCAATCTGGTCAGTGAGAGGCTTGAACTGTGTTCAATTTCCAATACTGCCTTCATCCTACAATTTATGGAGCTTTAAGTAGCAACTGCTGAACATACACCTAGCTTTGGGGAAGCAGGGGCCTGGCCCGGTTCATTTTTATGCCCCCCACAGGTCTAGCATAGCAGCAACTAGTTGCTCCACAAATATTCCTTTGATTGAATTAATTTGAATGGAATAGAACGGAATTAACTCAGAATGTTTTTGGTAGGACCTGGTTTTAAGTTGAGAGAGCTCTAAATGTAAATTAAATAGACAATCACTTTTTAGAAGTGCACAAAATAACAATGGACAAAGCCCAAACAGCCACAAATCCCTGGGTCTCAGTCTGGGGGAGCCAGAGGAGCTTCTGGGCCTCCACATGCCCAGCCTGCTGTCTGCTCATTCTCTAACTGTGATGAAGGAATTAAATGAAGTCTTTCAATGCTGCCACACTGCCACGAATGGGTATTAAATAATGTTCCATTGAGCTACCGGAACTGCTGCATGGGGATTCTGCCTCATCTTTATGGATGCCTTGTCATAATTTCTAGAATTATAGAAGCCATCCCATGACTCCCTAGACCGCAAGGAAACAATGTACGAAGTTTTTCTTCCCTCTCAGCTTGGAGCACATAAAATGATTTTCCACTACTCAGAATCGGAACAGATGAATATAAATACATTGGCATGCATAAAGTTCTGAGCTGGGCTGAGGAGAGAAGCTGGCTGTGCTGGCAGGTCTCAGCTCCCAAGGGAAAACACGGAGGTCAGGATAGATGTCCCACACGGGGAGGCTGAGATGTCCCTCGGCTCTCGTCCTGAACAGCCCCAGGAAAGGGACAGGCAATATTACTCTTAACACCTAGCAGTTGGAGCCAGCCCTCCTTCTCCTTTCCCCCCTCTTTCCCCCTGCCACACCCTGTCCTCTGGCTCCCCACCTCTTCCATTTTTCCCAGCAAAAATTTATAAAGCAAGATCCAACCCAGGTTCCAACATAATCCCGTGAGATGCGGAGCGTCACTTGTTTTGATCACTCCTCCCCTCCACGTACAAACACGCTGTGTAGATATAGGAGGCAAAGCCCAGCCCAGTGAAGTGGCTACTGCGGTCTCATACTCAGGCAATAGCAAAGCGGAGGCTCTCATCCCAAACATTTAAACCTCTATTTCAGTAAGTTGTTGTTTTTTTTTTCCAATCTGACCCTCAGGCTCAAGTTTGAAAATCCCACACAGACAAACTCAGTAAAGATAATAGGGATCTGCATCATCATTGTCTCTCCCAATTATTGAGAGCTTACTAAACATGGGAAGAAATAACATGCTCAAGGTCACACAGGTAGTAAAAGGTTGCGTGGGTAGCACATGGTGGAGAAGGGACTCAGCCCAGGATTGTCTGACCCCAAAGCTATGAGTATAACTACTCGGGTACATTGCCTTTCTATAGAGACATTAACCCTTCACAAGATGGCCACTGAGTGGTATACGTAACGCTGATCTTGGAGGAGAGTGAGTAGGACAATCATTTACAAAGAAAGAAGAAACTCATCAGCTGGTTGGTCCATCCTGTGGGCTCTGCTCATCTCCCGACTTCTGGGAGGGGAGATCCAGGCACCAGTTGGTACTTCCCTCCTTCAACCAGGCTAATGCACACACACACACACACACACACGTGCGCGTGCGCACGCGCACACCAGAACCCCAAAGAGTGTTTCATAAATTCTTTGCTTCTACCTCTACTGAGTTCAAAGGATGGTCAGGCTTTGGCAGTAATGTCCAGGCTCTGTAACTTGTCTCCATGAATTTTGTAGATGGCTCTTAGCTTCACTAGAGATTTTAGAGCATCCCCACAGGGCCAGCACTTTAGCTACAGACCTTCTCCTTCACATTCCCTGCCCATCTCACAACCTCCCTCCCTCTTTCATCTCCTTCTTTCCTCCACCCAGATACCACCTCCTCTTTGTGTGTTGGCAGTCATTCCATTTTCTACCCAGTTCTACTCCTAAGAAGAGGGGAGCTTCAAATCATGAGGATGAAAGTAGGCATAGTGGGTGGAGAAGACACCTCTATAGTGGCTGAGCTCTGGGTGGATTATTTTAAAGAAATAATTTGCCATCTTGCCCTGTAAATGTGAACTTCCTGACAGACTATCTTGTATACCTTGTTATCTCCATCTTTTCTTGGAGTTGCATTACAAACATCCCCCTCCATTTCTTTATCCATGACAAGTGCCAGCCTCCAGAAAAAGGGAGGAGAGAGAAGAAAATATAATCCTATCCAAGCATACTATGTATGTTAAAATAACTAAAATGGATATTTGTTATTTTGTGGCAATCCAACAACAGTTTTTCTTCTTTTGGTAACAGTACACCAATTTTTTTATAGCTTAGGAAAGACATCAAGGGCTCCTGACATCATTTGAAACATCTTAGGCCTAAAGCCATATCTTCCCAGGGAATTCTGCTGTAAGAGCAATAAAATCCTCTTTGGTTTTAGCTCACTTGAGTTTGGAAAAAGAGTCACCAATGAAATATTTCTTCCTTGAATTTGTAATGCTAGCCAGATCTTTCTGGCCAAGACTCTATGGACATTTGCAGGTCTTTAACTGTAACATGAGAGCCTTGGGCAGCAAACCAAGGATTTTTGGTGGTTGCTACTGTGGGGTCAACAGTGCCTGACCTGGGGAGGAGAGTCTTTGAACCAGAGGGAGGGCTCTGCTCCTAATAAGGCTCTTCTCCTGCAGAAAACCATGAGCATCCATAGAATGGCAACTTGCCACTCTGGCTAACAGCACATTCGTATCAGGCCCAGGGGCAGGACCCCCCTTCACCTGCATGAAGCTGGCAAAAGACGAGCCTGGGAAACAAGGAATAAAATGAAAAGATTGCAGTGCTGGGTTCACAGCACTCTCAGAGTACACCTTATTGTTGTGAGCAACAGAGGGGTGCCTAGAGCACTTGTCAGGATCAAACCTCCTAATTTAAGGTAGAAGGCCACTCTGCTCATCCATTCTTTTGCTCTCCCTTGCCCTCTGTCTGTGTCAAGCCTCTCCACTCACTGTAAAGGCCAGGCCTACCTCTAAGGGGATGATTCCCAGGGTAAACAGGCAGGTATGGGGCAATTTCTTTAGCCACCATCCAAGCTTTATCTTCCTTTATGTCAAGGCCTGGTTACCAGGAGTAACCAATGCAGATGCAAGCAGCTGAAGCAAGCCCCATGGGGGCCCACTGCTTAATGGGCTCAGCTAGAATCAAAACTGAGTTTGGAGATGTGATTCAACTTGTCCTGCAGATAATTAAGTGCTCCTGAACTCTTCTTGAAGGAAATCAACAGTTTTCCAAAGAAAAATCAGGGAAAGGACAAGGAATCTTTATAAGATCCTCTAGATGGAGTTTTCTTTCATAGGGAGTGAATAGAAAATCTATGTTTGTTTATTTGTCCAAATAGCCTATTGTGTACGCTCAACTTGATGACCGGAAGAGGTTAGTGGGATTTGTTGGAGAAGGGAAATGTAAGTAAGGGACAAAAATTTGTTTAAACAGCAATGGAAGCCTTCAAAATATATGTTTTTTTCAATCTAGGCTTAGGAGGATTACAGTTTGCATGGGCCCGGATTATAACATATAAACAGGAACAACAGGGAGAGATTATGATATATAAGTATTCAAGATTACATTTACTGTCACCCCCTCCTCCTTTTGCTTGGTCAGTCTCTTCCCCTCCCTCAGATGTCAGACAAGTTATCTTCTCTAAGGGAGACCTTCACTGACCTTCCAGAAGAGACCAACTCTACTGCTCACTTTCATACCTCTTCCTCAAAGTTATCTTTTTTAGTTCCTGACACATTACAATTTAACGTGTGTTTGTGCAATTATTTCACCAATGTCTCTATTTCCCTGACTAGAATGTAATCTCCCTGAGGGCAGGGAACATGCTTATTTCTACTTGCTATTGAGATCCCTGTGCCTAACACAGAGGCTGGCACATGGTATGCATTCAATAAATGTTTGTTGGTTCAATGAGTGAGCAAATAATTAAAAATGAATGGATGGATGACATTGTACTTCATTCCTGAATACTTGCTGGCCAGTAATGGTAATGGGTCCTTAAGGAAAAGATCAGTCTTCTGGGAGTCTTACTGATTTATCATCATCTGTTCCCACTATAATTCAGACAAGTGACTTGGCCAAATGCATGGTTTATCAAGACAGTCAAATGATTAAAAAAAGTTCTCTACTAAATTTTTACTCATCCATAAGGTTAATAATTGCAATGGATCTAAACAGATCAAACATGTTTAAATCCATGAGATCAAAATGATTCTTTAAAAAGAAAGAAAAACTCTAATAGGTCATCATTGGAGAATACTGGTAGACTAATCCATTATTTTGAAAACTAGCAAATAAAGGGAAAGATTCAGATGTTTATCTTGCCTTTCCTATATGATCTGTACCACTGATTGACCACAGATGAGAGGAAGTTTTATGCAACAATAAAATACTGGGAGAACATGTATGGAAAAGGAGCTTGGGAGAATAAACCCATGAAGCTGTTTTTGAATTCCGGACTTGCCCAAGCAGCTCATGCATAGATCTGACCCTAGACAATATATGACAGTCAACCACCTAGGTATTGAATGGTCTGCTGGGTGGTGCCATCCAGATCATTACAAAGTCTTCAAAAATGGACTCACCATTGAAACCACAATCTCTAGAAGGCTGGTTGAAATGAGTGATCTGAACCTAACCAGTTTAAAAGCCTGCTAGAATAAAACCTATCAGTATTCTTTATAGGGTTTAAACAAGACCCATGGTCTCATAACATTAGATTCAAAATGCCCAGGATGTGATACAATATTACTCAGCATATGAAGAACCAGAAAAAAATCTCAACAGAATAGAGAGTCCAAAAATAGACCAACATAAATATGGCCAGTTGATTTTTGGCAAAGGTGCCCATGCAGTTCAATGGAGAAAGCATAGTCTTTTCAACAAATGGTGTTGGGACAACTTATTATACATAAGACAGATAGATAGACAGATAGATAGATAGATAGATAGATAGATAAGGATAGTCTCCAATCTAAACCTCACATATTATGCAAAATTTAACTAAAATGTATCATAGTTCTAAATGTAAAATATACAACTTTTAAAAGAAAGCACAGGAAAAATATTCTTGACCTGGATTTAGGTGAAGGATTCTTAGATATAACAAGAACACAATACAAAAAGAACTCACAAAACTCAACAATAAGAAAATAACCCATTTAAAAATAAACAAGACTTGAACAGACATTTCATCAAGAGGATATACAGAGGACAAACATCTTTTATTGAAAAGATGTTCACTATCATTAGCCATTAGGGAAATGCAAATTAAAAAAAACTTAATGAGATACCACTATACAGTTAAAAGAATGACTAAAATAAAAATTCAGATAATTCCAAGTGATGGTGATCATGTGAAGGAGCTGGAATTCTCATACATTGCTGGTGGGAATGCAAAATGGTACAACTACTCTTGAAAACAGTTTGATAGTTTTTATAAAATTACATATTCAATTATCACATCATGCACTAATCCCACTCCTACGTATTTACCCTAGGGAAATGAAAATTTATGTCCACTAAAACACTTGTACATAAATGCATATTCATAATTGCCAAAAGCCAGAAATAACTCAAATGTCCTTCAGCAGATGAATGTATAAACTAACTGGTACATCCATACAATGGAATACCACTTAACAATAGAAGGAATAAACTATTGAGACAGCACCTTGGATGAATTGCAAAAGCACTGTGTGGAATGAAAGAACTTAGTCTCAAAGATCAGATACTATATGAATCCATTTACGTGGCACTTTCAGACAAAACTATGGTGATGGAGAAAAGGTCAGAGATTGAAATAATTTATGGGTGGAGTTAGATATGACTATGAAGGGATAGCAAGAGGGAGATTTTGGGGGGTGATGGAATTGTATGGCATTTTGATTGTGGTAGTGGTTATAAGAATTTATACATGTGTTATAATTCATAGATATGCATACCAAAACTGGTTATTTTACTTTATGTTAATATAAAAGATTAAGAAGAACAACAACAACAACAAAAAAACCTTACCAAACCAGCACCTTTCTCATTAACAGGTCCCTAAGTTAGTATCTTAGAACACTTAATGTTTCTCAAGAGGTGAATATAAAAGTGGCTTTATTACTATTAATAGATATAAAATCTACTCCAGTATACTGTGATGGTCTTTTCTAAACTTTCTTTATGAACATGTGATTTATTTAAATTTGTCTTACCAAGGAGAACCACAAATTTAGAGAGATGCTCCTCTCTCTCCTCAGTGCTCATGAAATGAATCAGTCAGTCCACTCATACTGGCTCTTCAGTGATACCATCCTCATGATAAGGAAAATAGGATGATGGAAAATCTTACAACCACAGGAAAGTGCTCTGTTTGAGCACAGCAAAATGTCTCAGCACATTATCATTTCTCCACTGGCTAATACAAATTCTGGCCAGAATGCCATAGGATAGTAGTTAGAAGCAGAGAGTTATGCAAAAGCCTGATGATATATGACAGCTATTCTAGAGCAAGAGGCCCGGCACCTTAGTGATAGGCGAGAAAGGCACTACTGCCATTGTGAACTCTTTTGAAGGAACAATGTTTGGAAACTCGTTGTAAACTTTAAATGACAAGTACAACTGTGGTAGTTTGAATGCATTTTCCCAAATTCTTTGACACTCTTCCCTTTAAGAGTTGGAGTCTAATTCTCCTCCCCTTGAATGTGCGATGGAATTAGTGACTCACTTCTAACAGATAGAATAAAGAGAAAGTGATAGTTGAGTGACTTTGGAGACTAATTCATAAAAGTCACTGTGGGTTTATTCCTAGGTATTTTATTCTTTTTGATGTGATGGTAAATGGGACTGTTTCTTTAATTTTTCTTTCTGATCTTTTGTTGTTAGTGTATAAAAATGCAACTGTACTTCAAAAACTATACGATGCTGATGAAAGAAATCAAAGATGACACAAACAGATGGAAAGAAATACCATGTTCTTGGATTTGAAGAATCAATATTGTCAAAATGACTATACTACCCAAGGCGATCTACAGATTCAATGCAATCCCTATCAAATTACCAATGGCATTTTTCACAGAACTAGAACAAAAAATCTTAAAATTTGTATGGAGACACAAAAGACCCTGAATAGCCAAAGCAATCCTGAGAAAGAAAAACGGAGCTGGAGGAATCAGGCTCCCTGACTTCAGACTCCCTGACTTCAGACTATACTACAAAGGTATAGTCATCAAAACAGTATGGTACTGGCACAAAAACAGAACTATAGATCAATGGAACAGGATAGAAAGCTCAGAAATAAACCCACGCACCTATGGTCAATTAATCCATGACAAAGGAGGCAAAACTATACAATGGGGGAAAGACAGTCTCTTCAATAAATGGTGCTGGGAAAACTGGACAGCTACATGTAAAAAAAAAATGAAATTAGAACACTCTTTAACACCATACTCAAAAATAAACTCAAAATTGATTAAAGACCTAAATGTAAGACTGGACACTATAAAACTCTTAGAGGAAAACATAGGCAGAACACTCTGACATGAATCGTAGCCATATCTTTTTCGATCTGTCTCCCAGAATAATGGGAAAAAAAACAAAAATAAGAAATGGGACCCAATTAAACTCAAAAGCTTTTGCACAGCAAAGGAAACCATAAACAGAACGAAAAGACAACCCACAGAATGGGAGAAAATATTTGCAAACAGTGCAACCAACAAGGGATTGGTTTCCAAAATTTACAAACAGCTCATGTGCCTTAATATCATAAAAACAAACAACCCAATCCAAAAATGGGCAGAATACCTAAATACACATTTTCCCAAAGAAGACATAAAGATGGCCAAGAGGCACATGAAAAGATGTTCAACATCACTGATTATTAGAGAAATGCAAATCCAAACTACAATGACATATCCAACAAGGACCTACTGTATAGCACAGGGAACTCTGCTCAATATTATGTAACAACCTAAATGGGAAAAAGAATTTGAAAAAGAATAGATACATGTATATGTATAACTGAATCACTTTGCTGTACACCTTAAACTAACACAACATTGTTCATCAACTATATTCCAATACTCCAATATAAAATAAAATGTTAAAAAAAAAATACACCACTGTGGTTTCCTGTTTGTTCTCTCTCCCTCTCTCTCTCTCTCTCACTCTCACTCTCAGATCACTCATTTTGGGGAGAGCCAGCTGCCTCACCCCAAGGACATTGTAGAAAGGCTCACATAGAAAGGAACTGAGGTCTCCTGCCAAGAGCCAAGTAAGTGAGCCTTCTTGGAAGTGCATCTTCTAGTCCTAGTCTTTCAGATCTTTCAAAGTCTTTCAGTCTTTCCAGTTGTTGGCCTTCAGATCACTGCAGCCCTACTGCCCTCCTAACCATAACCTCATGAGAGACCCTGAGCCAGAACTACCAAGCCATGCCACTCCTGAATCCCTGGCCCTCAGAAACTGGGAGATAATAAATGTTGGTTGTTTTAAGCTGCTAAGATTGGGGGGTAACTTGTTAGGCAATAACAGACAACTAATACAGCTATGCTAATGTTAAACTGCTTTTTTTTTTTTTTTTTTTTTAAACATCTTTATTGAAGTATAATTGCCTTACAATGGTGTGTTAGCTTCTGCTTTATAACAAAGTTAATCAGTTATACATATACAATATGTTCCCATATCTCTTCCCTCTTGCATCTCCCTCCCTCCCACCCTCCCCATCCCACCCCTCTAGGTGGTCACAAAGCACCGAGCTGATCTCCCTGTGCTATGCGGCTGCTTCCCACTAGCTATCTATTTTACATTTGGTAGTGTATATATGTCCATGACACTCTCTCACCTTGTCACGTCTCACCCCACCCCCTCCCCATATCCTCAAGTCCATTCTCTAGTAGGTCTGTGTCTTTATTCCCGTCTTGCCACTAGGTTCTTCATGGCTTTTTTCCCCTTAGATTCCGTATATATGTGTTAGCATACTGTATTTGTTTTTCTCTTTCTGACTTACTTCACTCTGTATGACAGACTCTAACTCCATCCACCTCATTACAAATACCTCCATTTCATTTCTTTTTATGGCTGAGTAATATTCCATTGTATATATGTGCCACATCTTCTTTATCCATTCATCTGTCGATGGACATTTAGGTTGCTTCCATGTCCTGGCTATTGTAAATAGAGCTGCAATGAACATTTTGGTACATGACTCTTTTTGAACTATGGTTTTCTCAGGGTATATGCCCAGTAGTGGGATTGCTGGATCGTATGGTAGTTCTATTTGTAGTTTTTTAAGGAACCCCCATACTGTTCTCCATAGTGGCTGTATCAATTTACATTCCCACAAACAGTGCAAGAGAGTTCCCTTTCCTCCACACCCTCTCCAGCATTTATTGTTTCTAGATTTTTTGATGATGGCCATTCTGACCGGTGTGAGATGATATCTCATTGTAGTTTTGATTTGCATTTCTCTAATGATTAATGATGTTGAGCATTCTTTCATGTGTCTGTAGGCCATCTGTATATCTTCTTTGGAGAAATGTCTATTTAGGTCTTCTGCCCATTTTTGGATTGGGTTGTTCGTTTTTTTGTTATTGAGCTGCATGAGCTGCTTGTAAATCTTGGAGATTAATCCTTTGTCAGTTGCTTCATTTGCAAATATTTTCTCCCATTCTGATGGTTGTCTTTTGGTCTTGTTTATGGTTTCCTTTGCTGTGCAAAAGCTTTTAAGTTTTATTAGGTCCCATTTGTTTATTTGTGTTCTTATTTCCATTTCTCTGGGAGCTGGGTCAAAAAGAATCTTGCTGTGATGTATGTCATAGAGTGTTCTGCCTATGTTTTCCTCTAAGAGTTTGATAGTGTCTGGTCTTACACTTAGGTCTTTAATCCATTTTGAGTTTATTTTTGTGCATGGTGTCAGGGAGTGTTCTAATTTCATACTTTTACATGTATCTGTCCAATTTTCCCAGCACCACTTATTGAAGAGGCTGTCTTTTCTCCACTGTATATGCTTGCCTCCTTTATCAAAGATAAGGTGACCATAGGTGCGTGGGTTTATCTCTGGGCTTTCTATACTGTTCCATTGATCTATATTTCTGTTTTTGTGCCAGTACCAAACTGTCTTGATTACTGTAGCTTTGTAATATAGTCTGAAGTCAGGGAGCCTGATTCCCCCAGCTCCATTTTTCGTTCTCAAGATTGCTTTGGCTATTCGGGGTCTTTTGTGTTTCCATACAAATTGTGAAATTTTTTGTTCTAGTTCTGTGAAAAATGCCAGTGGTAGTTTGACAGGGATTGCATTGAATCTGTAGATTGCTTTGGGTAGTAGAGTCATTTTCACAATGTTGATTCTTCCAATCCAGGAACATGGTATATCTTTCCATCTATTTGTATCATCTTTAATTTCTTTCATCAGTGTCTTATAATTTTCTGCATACAGGTCTTTTGTCTCCTTAGGTAGGTTTATTCCTAGATATTTTATTCTTTTTGTTGCAATGGTAAACGGGAGTGTTTTCTTAATTTCACTATCAGATTTTTCGTCATTAGTGTATAGAAATGCAAGAGATTTCTGTGCATTAATTTTGTATCCTGCTACTTTACCAAATTCATTGATTAGCTCTAGGAGTTTTCTGGTAGCATCTTTAGGATTCTCTATGTATAGTATCATGTCATCTGCAAACAGTGACAGCTTTACTTCTTCTTTTCCGATTTGGATTCCTTTTATTTCTTTTTCTTCTCTGATTGCTGTGGCTAACACTTCCAAAACTATGTTAAATAATAGTGGTGAGAGTGGGCAACCTTGTCTTGTTCCTGATCTTATTGGAAATGGTTTCAGTTTTTCACCATTGAGGACAATGTTGGCTGTGGGTTTGTCATATATGGCCTTTATTATGTTGAGGAAAGTTCCCTCTATGCCTACTTTCTGCAGGGCTTTTATCATAAATGGGTGTTGAATTTTGTCGAAAGCTTTCTCTGCATCTATTGAGATGATCATATGGTTTTTCTCCTTCAATTTGTTAATATGGTGTATCACATTGATTGATTTACGTATATTGAAGAATCCTTGCATTCCTGGGATAAACCCCACTTGATCATGGTGTATGATCCTTTTAATGTGCTGTTGGATTCTGTTTGCGAGTATTTTGTTGAGGATTTTTGCATCTATGTTCATCAGTGATATTGGCCTGTAGTTTTCTTTCTTTGTGACATCTTTGTCTGGTTTTGGTATCAGGGTGATGGTGGCCTCGTAGAATGAGTTTGGGAGTGTTCCTCCCTCTGCAATATTTTGGAAGAGTTTGAGAAGGACAGGTGTTAGCTCTTCTCTAAATGTTTGATAGAATTCACCTGTGAAGCCATCTGGTCCTGGGCTTTTGTTTGTTGGAAGGTTTTTAATCACAGTTTCAATTTCAGTGCTTGTGATTGGTCTGTTCATATTTTCTATTTCTTCCTGGTTCAGTCTCGGCAGTTTGTGCATTTCTAAGAATCTGTCCATTTCTTCCAGGTTGTCCATTTTATTGGCGTAGAGTTGCTTGTAGTAATCTCTCATGATCTTTTGTATTTCTGCAGTGTCAGTGGTTACTTCTCCTTTTTCATTTCTAATTCTATTGATTTGAGTCTTCTCCCTTTTTCTCTTGATGAGTCTGGCTAATGGTTTATCAATTTTGTTTATCTTCTCAAAGAACCAGCTTTTAGTTTTATTGATCTTTGCTATTGTTTCCTTCATTTCTTTTTCATTTATTTCTGACCTGATCTTTATGATTTCTTTCCTTCTGCTAGCTTTGGGGTTTTTTTGTTCTTCTTTCTCTAATTGCTTTAGGTGCAAGGTTAGGTTGTTTATTCGAGATGTTTCCTGTTTCTTGAGGTAGGCTTGTATTGCTATAAACTTCCCTCTTGGCAGTGCTTTTGCTGCGTCCCATAGGTTTTGGGTCGTCGTATCTCCATTGTCATTTGTTTCTAGGTATTTTTTGATTTCCCCTTTGATTTCTTCAGTGATCACTTCGTTATTAAGTAGTGTATTGTGTAGCCTCCATGTGTTTGTATTTTTTACACATCTTTTCCTGTAATTGATATCTAGTCTCATAGCGTTGTGGTCGGAAAAGATACTTGATACGATTTCAATTTTCTTAAATTTACCAAGGCTTGATTTGTGACCCAAGATATGATCTATCCTGGAGAATGTTCCATGCGCACTTGAGAAAAATGTGTATTCTGTTGTTTTTGGGTGGAATGTCCTATAAATATCAATTAAGTCCATCTTGTTTAATGTATCATTTAAAGCTTGTGTTTCCTTATTTATTTTCATTTTGGATGATCTGTCCATTGGTGAAAGTGGGGTGTTAAAGTCCCCTACTATGATTGTGTTGCTGTCGATTTCCCCTTTTATGGCTGTTAGTATTTGCCTTATGTATTGAGGTGCTCCTATGTTGGGTGCATAAATATTTACAATTGTTATACCTTCCTCTTGGATCGATCCCTTGATCATTATATAGTGTCCTTCTTTGTCTCTTATAATATTCTTTATTTTAAAGTCTATTTTGTCTGATATGAGAATTGCTACTCCAGCTTTCTTTTGATTTCCATTTGCATGGAATATCTTTTTCCATCCCCTCACTTTCAGTCTGTATGTGTCTCTAGGTCTGAAGTGGGTCTCTTGTAGACAGCATATATATATGGGTCTTGTTTTTGTATCCATTCAGCCAGTCTGTGTCTTTTGGTGGGAGCATTTAATCCATTTACATTCAAGGTAATTATCGATATGTATGTTCCTATTCCCATTTTCTTAAATGTTTTGGGTTTGTTATTGTAGGTGTTTTCCTTCTCTTGTGTTTCTTGCCTAGAGAAGTTCCTTTAGCATTTGTTGTAAAGCTGGTTTGGTGGTGCTGAACTCTCTCAGCTTTTGCTTGTCTGTAAAGGTTTTAATTTCTCCATCACATCTGAATGAGATCCTTGCTGGGTAGAGTAACCTTGGTTGTAGGTTTTTCTCCTTCATCACTTTAAGTATATCCTGCCACTCCCTTCTGGCTTGCAGAGTTTCTGCTGAAAGATCAGATGTTAACCTTATGGGGATTCCCTTGTGTGTTATTTGTTGTTTTTCCCTTGCTGCTTTTAATATGTTTTCTTTATATTTAATTTTTGACAGTTTGATTAATATGTGTCTTGGCGTGTTTCTCCTTGGGTTTATTCTGTATGGGACTCTCCGTGCTTCCTGGACTTGATTAACTATTTCCTTTCCCATATTAGGGAAGTTTTCAACTATAATCTCTTCAAATATTTTCTCAGTCCCTTTCTTTTTCTCTTCTTCTTCTGGGACCCCTATAATTCGAATGTTGGTGCGTTTAATGTTGTCCCAGAGGTCTCTGAGACTGTCCTCAGTTCTTTTCATTCTTTTTTCTTTATCCTGCTCTGCAGTAGTTATTTCCACCATTTTATCTTCCAGGTCACTTATCCTTTCTTCTGCCTCAGTTATTCTGCTATTGATCCCATCTAGAGTATTTTTAATTTCATTTATTGTGTTTTTCATCATTGCTTGGTTCCTCTTTAGTTCTTCTATGTCCCTGTTAAATGTTTCTTGCATTTTGTCTATTCTATTTCCAAGATTTTGGATCATCCTTACTATCATTATTCTGAATTCTTTTTCAGGTAGACTACCTATTTCCTCTTCATTTGTTAGGTCTGGTGTGTTTTGACCCTGCTCCTTCATCTGCTGTGTGTTTTTCTGTCGTCTCATTTTGCTTATCTTACTGTGTTTGGGGTCTCCTTTTCACAGGCTGCAGGTTCGTAGTTCCCGTTGTTTTTGGTATCTGTCCCCAGTGGGTAAGGTTGGTTCAGTGGGTTGTGTAAGCTTCCTGGTGGAGGGGACTAGTGCCTGTGTTCTGGTGGATGAGGTTGAATCTTGTCTTTCTGGTGGGCACGTCCACGTCTGGTGGTGTGTTTTGGGGTGTCTGTGGCCTTATGATATTAGGCAGCCTCCCTGCTAATGGATGGGGCAGTGTTCCTGTCTTGCTAGTTGTTTGGCATAGGGTGTCCAGCCCTGTAGCCTGCTGGTCGTTGAGTGAAGCTGGGTCTTGATGTTGAGATGGAGATCTCTGAGAGATTTTTGCCGTTTGGTATTACATGGAGCTGGTAGGTCTCTTGTGGACCAGTGTCCTGAAGTTGGCTCTCCCACCTCAGAGGCACAGCCCTGATGCCTGGCTGGAGCACCAAGAGCCTTTCATCCACACAGCTCAGAATATAAGGGAGAAAAAAATAGAAAGATAAAAAGAGGATAAAATAAAATAAAATAAAGCTATTATAATAAAAAATAAGAAAAAAATTATTAAAAGTAAATGTATTCAGAAAAAAATTTTTTTTTAATTTTTAAAAATAGATTTATTAATTTTTTATAGTAAAAAATAAGAAAAAAATTTTTAAGAAAAAAAATTATTAAGAAAAAAAATTTTTAATTTTTTAAAATAAAAAATAAGAAAAAACTTAATAAAAAATTTTTTAATTTCTAAAAATAGAAAATACGGAAAAAACTATTAAGAAAGCATATATTAGGAAAAAAAATTTGTTTAAGTAAAAAAAAAAAAAAAAAAAAAAATGGACGGACTTAACCCTAGGACTGATGGTGAAAGCAAAGCTATACAGACAAAATCTCACCCAGAAGCATACACATATACACTCACAAAAAAAAGAAAAGGGGAAATTAATATATCCTGCTCCTAAAGTCCACCTTTTGAATTTGGGATGATTCGTTGTCTATTCAGGTATTCAACAGATGCAGGCACATCAAGTTGTTTGTGGAGCTTTAATCCGCTGCTTCTCAGGCTGCTGGGGGAGATTTCCCTTTCTCTTCTTTGTTCGTACAGCTCCCAGCGTTCAGCTTTGGATTTGGACCCGCCTCTGCGTGTACGTCGCCTGAGGGCGTCCGTTCCCCGCCCAGACAGAACGGGGTTAAAGGAGCAGCTGCTTCGTGGGCTCTGGCTCACTCAGGCCGGGGGAGGGAGCGGTACGGAGGAGGCGGGGCGAGCCTGCGGCGTCAGAGGCGTCGTGGCGTTGCAGCAGCCTGAGGCGCGCCGTGTGTTCTCCCGGGGAAGTTGTCCCCAGATCACGGGAGACTGGCAGTGGCGAGCTGCACCGGCTCCCGGGAGGGGCAGTGTGGAGAGTGACCTGTGCTCGCACACAGGGTTCTTGGTGGCGGCAGCAGCAGCCTTAGCATTTCCTACCAGTCTCTGGGGTCCGCGCTGTTAGCCGCGGCTCGCTCCCGCCTCTGGAGCTCGTCTAGGCGGCGCTCTGAATCCCCTCTCCTTGCGCGCCGCGAAACAAAGAGGCAAGAAAAAGTCTCTTGCCTCTTCGGCGGCTGCAGACCTCCTCTCCGGCTCCCTCCCGGCTCGCCGCGGCACGCCAACCCCTTCAGGCTGTGTTCACGCGCCAACCCCAGTCCTCTCCCTGCGATCCGACCGAAGCCCGCGCCTCAGCTCCCAGCCCCGCCTGCCCCAGCGGGTGAGCAGACAAGCCTCTCGGGATGGTGAGCGCTGCTCGGCGCTGAGCCTCTGTGCGGGAATCTCTCCGTTTTTCCCTCTGCGCCCCTGTTGCTGTGGGATCCGCGCTGATAGCCGCGGCTCGCACCCGTCTCTGGATTTCGTTTAGGCAGCGCTCTGAATCCCCTCTCCTTGCGCGCCGCGAAACAAAGAGGCAAGAAAAAGTCTCTTGCCTCTTCGGCAGCTGCAGACTTTTTCCCAGACTCCCTCCCAGCTAGCACCAAAGCCCGAGCCTCAGCTCCCAGCCCCCGCCCGCCCCGGCGAGTGAGCAGACAAGCCTCTCGGGCTGGTGAGTGCTGGTTGGTGCCGAGCCTCTGTGCGGGAGTCTCTCCGCTTTGCCCTCCGCACCCCTGTGGCTGCGCTCTCCTCCGCGGCTCCGAAGCTTCCCCCCTCTGCCACCCGCAGTCTCTGCCCGCAAAGGGGCTTCCTAGTGCCTGGAAACCTTTCCTCCTTCACGGCTCCCTCCCACTGGCGCAGGTCCCGTCCCTATTCTTTTGTCTCTGTTATTTCTTTTTTCTTTTACCCTACCCAAGTACGTGGGGATTTTCTTGCCTTTTGGGAGGTCTGACGTCTTCTGCCAGCGTTCAGTGGGTGTTCTGTAGGAGCAGTTCCACGTGTAGATGTATTTCTACTGTATCTGTGGGAAGGAAGGTGATCTCCGCGTCTTACTCTTCCGCCATCTTGCCCCTACTCTAAACTGCTTTTTGATTTAGAGAAAAGAAAAGGAAGAGAGGCAGGAATAGTGATCATGATTCACTTCAACGTTTTTACCAAGCCAAGTAACATTCAAGTTATCTGGACGTCTTTCCCTGGAGGCCAGGAAATTGTACAAAGATACAGGGCATTTCCTAGAAATGATTTTTGTATTACTCATCTTAGTACACAGACATCCTCAGGTTGATGCCATGCATGGCAGTTGGGGAAGCTATACTGAATACCACAGCTACTTCCCACCAGGGATTTCCAAACTGCTACTTCATTACTCAGTCTTTTAAATAAGATATGTTGTATACGATGTCCCAGAATAAAGCCTAGCAAAAGAATATATACAAGGTAGGCACTCAATAAATGTATTTTGGTATTAGCAATAGGCTGCTATTTTTATTCTTTTAATTAGCAGATACTGAGCTCATATCCAAATCAAAAAGACCAAAGCAAAACAAAAGCCTAGAATCAAGGTTAAAATCATGCCACTATTTCTCTGCACTCATACATAGGGGCTTTCTTTTCAAATACAAACCCAGAGTTTAGTATATGCCATGAGACAGTTGCATGAGAAGTTACTTTAAGAGAAAAGTAAGTGTTTGATGTTCCTGTCTTCTAACACTGAAAATGGAAAATCTGCCCAGCAACTCACAAATCAGTGAACACTTGACAGAAAAATATGCTTTGGCAACTTTGCTTGTTGCATTCTTTAACAGGAAAATTGAAAACATAGGATCACAAGGGTCAGATGGTTATTACTGGAAGCTGGCTCTTATAAAATGTAATACATACCATTTCCCCCATCTAAATTGCATTGCTTTGTCCAAATCACCCGATGGGGCCCAGGATAAGGTGTTTTTCTGATGTAGATAACCACCTAGGTTTCTAAAAGCACATCCATTTTAAAGTGAGGGCCTGAAGAACACCAACAGTGACAGAAAAATGATATTTTTCTGTAACCTCAGCACCGGAGAGAAGAGTTCCACAAGAAATAGTTTATAGAAAAAGAAAACCTTATTATTAAACACATAGAGTGCTAGTCAGCAAAATCTGCTGCTGATGGCAACTTCCCAGACTAGAACTTTTAGACAGTCTCATTCTGTATTAGGATTTTAAGAAACTCTGAACATTTATAGATCAAGGTATCGTTTTGACTTTTTGGTAGATGGATCTATATGTCAACGAGAGGAAATATTTTAAAATACCAAATAAATAGCAGCTATCAAGGAAGGAGGGAGAGGAGGTACAACAAAGAACAATCAAATTGAGTAACCACTTCACATGAACCTGCACATGTGGTTTAACAAGGTTTCTAAGGGCAGCTAATCATAAAACTCGGTAGGTCTAATAATTGGCCCATGTACATACACTTTTAACAAACTGTAACCTAGATGACCCAACTCTCAAAACATCTAATGCCATCTTGGTGTCAGTAATTGGCTCCTAGCTTTAAAACAGAAACGGAGTCTAGACTCCAGAATATGGTGCTATTATTTTGAAATCCTAGAAAGAGAGAAACTATTCATTGTCTCCTGCTTGATTCAAACAACAATTCCTGGGACTTCCCTGGTGGTCCAGTGGTAAAGAATCTGCCTTCCAATGCAGGGGACCTGGGTGCAATCCCTGGTTGGGGAACTAAGATCCCACATGCCGCGGAGCAACTAAGCCCGTGCACCACAACTACTGAGCTCGCGGATCTCAACGAGAGACCCCGCGTGCTGCAAACTACAGAGCCCACGCGCCCTGGAGCCTGCACGCCACAACTAGAGAGAAACCCGAGCAGACCGCGCGCCATAACGAAAAGATCCCGCATGCCTCAACAAAGATCGTGTGTGCCGCAACTAAGACCCGACGCAGCCCAAAAAAATAAGGAAAATAAATAAATATACTTTTAAAAAACCAACAGTTCCTCATACAAGTTTGTAGAAAATCAAAAGGGGGACATATTCCACAAGGAGGAGGAGCGGGGTTCTCTCCTGAGTGTGAAACCAGCTCTTGGTGTTACTTCACTGCACCGGCCATTTGCCATTAAGGATCGTTCTTTTCTCCTCTTGGGAGAGTATGAGGAAGAGGACATTGTCTGAACAGTTTCTGAAAAAAAGGGGGAGTACATCTTATATACATTAATGGTGACCACAAATTTAAAGGGAGAAGGAAAGACACACGTGGAGCCAAGAAAAATAAGTGTTTAACAACTCTTTATCTCCAGGAGACAACTGGAACGTCATAGTTCTGAAGAGAAAGGTAGAAAAATGGATACCCATTTGGAAGAAAATGAAAGCTTTACTTAATTAATGTGTTAAATGCTGGTGTGAAAGAACCTTTCTTCTCAAAGCAAAACTACCCCTCCCCGCTTTTCCCAATGGGTAATCTCACCCTCACCACCGCCTTCTCATTGCTAGTATGCCTATTACCTTATCCCATACAGAAATGGAAGCCCAGATCCTTCTCCTTTCCTGACAATAGCATCTGCTAAGATCACGCCTTCACCTGGATTCATGCAGCACTTTTGTGCTTCATCTTCACAGAATCAGGCACCAGGTAGATGGTTAATAAACACTTGTGAGAGTTCAGTGCACTAGACCCATAGGTAAACAATTACAAGTAATTAAGTACCATTGAGAATAAGAGCATGAGCTAATTTCTTCTATGTAAAATTCCCAGAGGCCATGCAGATAGACAAACTTGAATTCCTCCAGAGCTAGAGGGCTCATTACTCCCGGAGGCTATATATTCCACCCTTAGATAGCTTTAATCTTTAGAAAATAGCTATATTAAGCTGAAATTTTCTTCCCTGGAATTTCTACCCATGAGGTTCTGTTGTGACCCTTGGGGCTCCAGAACAAATCACATCATGTCCATAACACATATTTGGCAACTGGAAGACTGCTGTCTCATCCCCCTTGAGTGGTCCTTTCCCAGCTGACAATCTCAGATGTTCACTGGTTCTTCTGTTGACATGTTTGCAGAAGTATTCCTTTAAGTGTGGTCCAAACATTATCATCATCTGAGGAGCACATTAACCAAGCAAATTGCAGGGACCCCTCATTCAAACCTAGTGAATCAGATTCTAAGGAGTGGGGCCCTAGAATCTGCCCACATTTAGCATGTGCCCAGATGATTCTTAAGCATTCTCACCAACCTCATCACTCACCTCTGGATGGGCCCTTTCGAACTATCACTCAGGACATTTTCTAATACTCCAGGTATGGTCTAGTATTGTCTTAGAAACACTCTGTAGACAGTTCAAATGGTTGTATGAAAGAAACACAACTGAACTTTGGAAAAAGGTCTATATGGTCAGAGCTATAATTAACTGCGAATGACATGTGCCCAGTGGACTAGGTAGTGTGATGGATGGCAGGATGCCTCAGCCTACTACGCGTCAGGCACTGAGCTAGCTGATTTTGTGGTACTGCCTACTCAGTCTCCATGACCTGCAAGATCCTTGTCATGTTCACCTTATTTAGATGAAAAGATGGAAGCTCTGAGGGCATATTTGTTCAGTATCAAAAAGCTGTGAAATCAGAACCCAGATTCCTCTGACCCCAAAGCCCAAATCTTCTCCTCCATTCCCTACCTAAAACTACCAAAAGTAGCATTCATGATTTGTGCAATATTATTGTCAATATGATCCCTAAATGCTGAAATGTATGAGAGGAGGACATTCAAAGAAAGTTATCATATTTTATACTTTTGTTTCTGGCTCATTCACCAGATTTCTGAGTGACATATTTAAGATGCAGTTGACACCTCTACAGTGTGATTGGCATTTATGTGCCTTCCCTAGCTCAGTACTCTTAATTTGCCCAGGCGACTGGGCTGTGATAATGTGACACTTAAAATGAAGCTTGAGGAGCTCAGTGTGAGCTTCAAAGACATAACCCACAATGGTGCACAGGATTGGAAATGTTTCCCTCTAACACCAGTCTGTCTACAATGTTATTTATAATCACTTTATACGGCAGCAAGAAAGAAACACCTAATGGAAGTAACTTTAGGTAGCAGAAGGCAGGAGATAAAACTGCTGCTAAAGGAGAGAAGACTAGCACTAGAAACAACAATTTTTAATTGGCTCGTCTCCTGATACTCCAGGCCAATATTTTGAGCAAGGATGGAAAACAAAGTCACTACCTACGTAGGCTATTCCATCCAATCTCCCACCTCATGATGGAAAACTCCAAACAGGCAAAGACACCTACACAAGCAGCTCATATCTTTATTTAGAAACTTCTGTTCCACTGTTGGGAAAAAGCTCCTAATCAAGACAGCCAGTGGCTCGGTGGAGATGAAGCTGTCAAATGGAAAGAGAAATCACACAATGAAGAGAGACTTAGATCCTAGCTCTTCAGGCTCTCATTCCTGCAGTGAGCATAAGGGGTTCTCCCTGCAATATACCTGCCTCATCAAACTTACAAAACAGAGCAATCTCAACTCAGCCCGGGGCCCGTGAATGCCACGTAAAGGTGATGGGGGACTCAAGAACCCAACAGCATCTCCTGAAGAGGTTAATGATGTGAAGTTTGTTTCCAACCAAAATTTCTTGTCTTGTTCTCCAGAGAATAGCAAGGTTACCAAAAAAATGCCAGGAGGTATGACTGCTACAGAGAAAGCAGAAAACAAATAATACCTGGTGCTCCATTTATTTGAAGTCACAGCTACGTTACATTATAGTAAATGGACTTTGCTGGTCTCCTTTCCAGCAGGACCAAATTGGAACTAAGAAGGAGCTGCAATGAAGAATCTGTGCAGCTATTTCTGGGCACAAAAGCAGGCCAACAGCAGCAGACGTCACGTTAAGAAAAACAATCCACTCTTGCATGGCGTACCATAATGTCACTACAGTTAGATGGATTAGAGGCTACAGTTCGTCATAGATAGCCATAGGATACCCACTGATAATCACACATTTTGTTCTACTGACAGATAACAGCAGCCCCCAAATGAGATGAGCTTCCTCCATACAAACACATTACGTGAAATCAATACTTAATTACGGCAGAGCCTGCGTGTGTTGCTGGCAGTTGGTTCTGGGAAGGAGGTGGTACAAGGCCACTCTGCTAGAGCAGTGAGTTAACAAGTTGAAGGAGGTGGAGGCACTATGGCAAGATAGTGCCCATCCTACTGACTGTGCCTGAGGCCTAGATTTAAATGAGTCACGATTTGGACACTAGGCTTGGGTTGGAGAAGATAACTGAGGCACGAATAATTACACTGTTAGGGGAAGAGCAGGCATTGCCTGTGATGGTAGTTGCTGAAAGGCTACTACAGATCACATCCTTATGTGGATGTGCAAGGCCCTCAGTACAGACCCCAAGCAGGGAGAAGTGGATGGTGCATGATGAGTGACCGTAGGGAGAAGCTGTGCGGCCAAAGGGAAAGAACAAAGAGCAGAGAATCAAGTGACGTGGGATGGATTCCAGCTCTCCTGCCCTAGCAAGCTGCAAAGTAGCTTGCAGTTCAAGCTACTTATCCATTCTGTCTAAGCCAGAAGACAACTGTGAGGGTTGAGTGGAATCGGATAGGCAGAATGTACTTTGCAGTCTATGAGGCTCCAGACCGTTGCAAGAGATGATTTTTATTTTAAGAATTGATAAGACCCAGGTCTGCAATATCATGAATAATCAAGAATAAGAAGCAGTAGCTTCATTTATTAAGCACCCCCAGTGCCATGTTAGGCAAAGTCACACTGAAACCTATACACACACAAAAAAAGAATAGAGGTGAACAAACTTGGAGGAGACATTCCAACTGCAACCAAAGATACAGGCAGGGAAATTAGAAAATGACTACATGATTCATCTATGCCATGCTCATGTAATTCCATACTAGAAAGTGTTCCACTTGAAAGCTGTAAGTTCATCCAAGAATTTTCCTATTGTTCTTTTTTAAAAATTTTAGTTTATTGTGCTTAGCCACCTTTTTGAAATGTATCACTTTCCTATACCTCATTCAAAGGCCTATGGGTTTGTTTGTTTGACAAAATACCTAATTATTAATTTTTTAAAAAATGAATTTCATAGGTATAGCCCCGAAAACTGTTGAAAGCAACATTAAAAGATATGGGTAGGAGGGAATTCCCTGGTGGTCCAGTGGTTAGGACTCTGTGCTTTCACTGCCGAAGACCCGGGTTCAGTCCCTGGTTGGGGAGCTAAGATCCTGTAAGTCACACAGTGCGGCCAAAAATAAATAAATAAATAGACAACTTTAAAAAAAGAAGCTATGGGTAGGGAACGAGAATCAGAGAAAACAAGAGGCGAGGTTTCAGGGGCTCCGTTACAAAACAGTTTAAAGGCTTCTCTTTGAAGGGAGAAGTGGGTTGTTTATGGATGAGAACTCAGCTCTACAGTTGGCCAGGCCTCACCTCTTCACCACTACGTGACTTTGGGAAGGTGAGTGGACTTTCTGAGGCCTCAGTTGCTGCATCTGTTAAAGGGCAAATGTGAGCATGAGGAATTCAAAGGTTTGCTGTGAGTGGCCCAAATTCTTACAGGTGGTTGCAAGGTTTCCCCATCGGCCTTTTGCTTACCTCAGTACAAAGCCTTCCATGAAATTAACAAGCAAACCGATCTCTTGATGGGGTGAGGTTTACTCCCTTGACTTGGGTCACCCACCCCTCACCAAAACCAGAGAAACTCATTTCACAACTGAGAAATTGGCCTAGCATGAAAATAAAACTCTTCATGCAATTCCCTGAAGCTGGCCCATGGGAAAGCAAGACACAGTCATCAGACACAAGTGCCTAGGTTTCTTAAAATCAGAATTTTCCATAGATGGGTCAAGAAGAAATGTACACTACAGTATTCTAGTTTTACTTGGCTCCTCCTTATGCATTCGCAAAATAGGATATATTCGACAGTGGATGTGTTACCGATTTAAACCAAATGTGCTCCCGAAATTTGGAGCGTTACAGGAGGTGTAGTCATGATAGAGTAGCGTACCAAATTACAGAGCCACCTCACTGAGTGCAGATTTGAATTATGTGAATTCAGTATAATGTGACATAAAATATGTTGAGACTCTCTGTATATGCAAAATTTTAAATAATGCAACACTAACCCTCCCCCAAAATAAAGTTTGTTGACAATCACACAATTTAATCTCAGAGCTGAAGGAGGCAAGTGAACTGTAAACTGAGTTTATACTAGGGCTACATGGGGACACTCATTTTATCTGGTAAACAAGGTCCCTCCTACCTTTGTTGGTATTTGCCTTGAAATAGGTGAATTTTGAATTATGCAAGGACTCCAGGGACATAGCCCTCAAATGAAGTACAACCTCTCTGTGTATGTTTTTTATTTATAATGTAAGAAATCAAAATCCAGACAGATGCCTGAAACCTAAGGATTCTGGGAGTAAGCATCATGGAACAGATTGTTCTAGAAAGAAGAAAGTGAAGATTTTGCTTTACGAGGTATAGCCTATGTCTGGTGGATGCCAGACTTCATCTAAAATTAAGTTTCATGATAGTTTTTTCACCCATCTAATCTGTCAAGGGCATATTAATGAAGTGACACTGATCTCAGTATCTAGGGCACGTGCAGGATCTAGCACACGCTGCTGGGCCTTTGTGCTGCTCTTTGGGCTCTTGCAGGCACTAACAGAAGATTCTCAAACTTATAGGAACATTTGGAAACCACTTACCAGTTTTAGAAAGTGCTTTCACATATATTAATGTACAGTGTTCTTATACGTCCATAATAACTCTGTGAGATAAGCAAGACGAGGAAACTAGGATGCAAAGAAGATAAGAAAATTGCAAGAAGTCACAGAACTAAGCTGTATGAGACCCAGATCTTCAGACTCCATACCAGGAACTCACTACATCATCCCAAGCTGTGCTCTGCTTTGAAATGGTCCAAGAGGAGACAGGTCCAACCCTGACAGTCTCTACTCAGCGTTAGGAATATCTCTCCAAGGAGTAACACCTCTTCACCCTCACACCCTGGACTGTTTGCTTGCTGCTTTGGGCTGCCCAGCATCCACCCTTTTAAACATCCACCCTTCCCCCATTAGATACAGTCTCGTGGGACAGTTGATGGAAGTACTCTACTCTCTCCTTCCAAGGGTGAGCATGTGAGCAAATAGGCCAATCGAATGCCTGTTCCCTTCCAGGAATCTCAATTTCAACCAAGAGAAGAACAGAACGAAAAAAGGTCGGGGCTTATTCAGTGAGCCTCAGCACTCTGGTGCTACAGAACAATTCCTGCCAAGTAGACTGCCTTGGTTCATGTCCATCTCTAAGCTTGCTTCTTCAGCCTCCCACTGATTTTATAAGTAGTCCCATCCCTTCCAACAAATTTCTCCCTAGTTAACTTAGCCAAAATCCATTTTGGTTACTTGCAATTCAAAAAACATAGCTTGAAACCCAACTAAGTCTGTGTCTTTGCATGTACATTGGTACCCAAAGAATGAGTGATGAGAGTCCCAGTGTGTGTGTGTGTGTGTGTGTGTGTGTGTGTGCACACGCACATGTGTGCACATGAATGTGCTCTTACTCTTAAAAGTTCAGATCACATGTCCAAGAGAAAATGAATGATGGAGGCATTATTACACAGAGAAGCTAAGGATGGTGTAATTACAAGGCTTAATTACAGTGCTCCCCTAAGTATCAAGTGCACATTTTTAAAATTTTCACTTATCACAGGGAAATTTAAAATTGACTCATAAAAAACCATCTTTTCCAAGATTTCAAAGGACATGGAAATTGTGCAGTATAATATTTTACTTCTTAAATGCCTTTTTTCCTCCTCTAATTCTGCCACCTCTATCTATGTTATCTACTATTAATGAAATTTTGTGTACATCCTTTTGGGTGTATTGATAAGTTAACATGCAAGTCATTTTTTGGGGGGGGTCTATATACTAGCTACAAATTTTCTATGCAGTAAGCATGATTTGTATATAAATTGTGAATTTATCCAACTAATTTGTTGAAATAATTCCAATGAATTGGAACTGCTAGGACTAAGGATATCCAAAATTTATAGTTTCAAGTCCAAACTAGTTTTCCCTACTATATAGACAGGACCTCATCAATCTTGTCCCCCAGTGTTTATGTGGGTATTATTTCCTAAAACTGTACCAATGTTACATTTTTAATCTTTGGTAATGTGGTATTACAAAGAAATTGCTTTTCTTCTGTTATTCTTCAGCTCTGTCATCTTCATATATGCTTAAACCTTACTAGTCACTTGCGTTATTTCATTTTCTTTTGTTTGTTTTTTTCCATTCCCTTGATATATCAATGTCTTTGTTACTGGTTTCTAAAAACTCATTTATTATTAAGGATGTTAACCATTTGTCATGCAGTGCAAATGAAATACCATATTTTATTGCCATCAATTTACTATGGTGTTTTGTATTTTGGTTGTGTATTAAAATATAATCCTGCTGTGCTTTAAAAAAAAAAGAAAGAAGATGCTTTGCAATTTTTATTTCTAGCATGTGACATCTTGTATAATTATTAAATATAATATGCTAAAAAATTTTACATGAGAATTTAAATAGGGGTTTAAGATTGCTCCTGTTGAAATGAATGAAAAGTTTGGCTTAATCTGATGTCCATTTAGTATTTGATACACTGTTTCATTGTTCTGCTTATCTTTTTTTTCACAACCAAAAATCAACGCAACTACATTTCTGTGATAATTGCATCATTGGACATACTTTTGGAGATGGCATAGTATTCCAAACTGCCGTCAAGCTTCAGGTAGCACCCCAGGTCTGCCCTTTTGTGAGCGTGTTCAACAATAACAACAACAGAAATGGATAAAAATATTTCCTCCGACTTTGCAAAAGTTGAAGCAGTTACCTCGAAGTTGTGGATCAAAAACCCCCAAGATTTCTATTAAGCTTAAATTGACTTTATCACATTTCCCCACTCTATAGCTTACTCTCTTGATGGCGTGCTTTTCTCCGTGATCCCAGTAATTCCAAAGCAATCACATTCCCAAGAAAAGAAATGCAATAAGCAAAGCAAATTCATAAAGCGGGACTCTGAATGCATTTCTGTCATCTTTGCTTTGATGTCTGACCCTAGAAGATGTACCCTGAGCAGCAGGGAGATCATTTGTAATCTTTATTACGATGGCAGCAACAAACACTGAAAAATGCCCTACGACTGAAGATGCTTGCTGAATTCTTTGTGATTTTTCAAAAAATATCGTATTGGGTATCAACACATGCACAGCAGGAGCAGCAACATATGCACAACATATGCACAACATGTGCACAGCATATGCACAGCATATCCCTCTCAGGTTTACGACCATGTGCCTAGAGGGTCTTAAGCTAGAAATGGGCAGAAGTAGTTAGTTCCCATGGAGGTGATCGTGTTGATAAGCTGCTTCTTGTTAAGGTTTTACCTGAACTTGAATGGGTTTGTGTGTTTTTGTTGACATTGACTATTTCTGAAAACATAATAAATGAATTGAGATTAGAGAAGGGAGGAAGGAAAGAAGGAGGGGGGCAGAGGGAGGGAGGGAGAAAAAAGGAAGGAAGGAAGGAAGGAAGGAAGGAAGGAAGGAAGGAAGGAAGGAAGGAAGGAAGGAAGGAAAGAAACATCTTCTCTTTCAATTTATGACATATGGGCTAGTCAGTTATCTATATACCTATTGTCACTGGAAAAATGTCAATTCCAAACAGACTTCCCCATCCCTCAGTCCCTGCCATATTCTCTTCCCTGATTTATATCAGCCATTTTTTTCTTTTCAGGAAATGCAAACGCATGTTAATATTATTCCATAAAGTACATCATCAGGAAAGCAAATATCAGGCATTGCACAGAACAGACTTTATCGCACAACCCACTAAAGATGGATTTTAAGCTTTGGTTTTGGGGAATTATCTATGCTGTTCTTTCCTCTCATTAATGCAGATGTTAAAAAATTAACTATATCAACAAAATACACTTTTGTAAAAGAGGCATGAAGACTTAATTAAGAATTTAACTGTGAATGTTACTGTAAAAAATTATAATTACATCTAATGTGAAAGATTTTAATTTTCCTTTGTCTAGTTTATTCATTTTTTAGGTAAAATTATGATAATCAGGTATTATACGCCAGATTACCCAAATGAATGGAATGAATGTAGATTTTTAAAAATTATCATATACTCCAGCTTTTCATGCTACCAAATTTAGGAAAGGTGTAGGTCATACATATTAATAAGGCTCTATCACCATTTAAATTTGCCAGCCAACTACAGGCTATTATTCTGAAAATACAGTTCTGCATTCAAGTGACCTTGATACTACTAGCAAGTCCACCAACAGAGTGTGTCTTTACTGTTTACAAATGCTTACATCCTCATTCTAAGCCCAAGAAGGATCTCTGCAGGCACCATTGCCTCCAGGAAGGCTCTCTACCCTCTCTTGCCCTGAATTTGCGAACCCTCACGTGAGCTCCCATAGTGAACTGTCCTTCCTCCCCGAAGAACTCATCATAAGGTAGAGATGAGTTCTGTTTCTGATGGTGGCCTGTGAATGCAGAATGCAATGGCTATGTCTCCTCCCTGCTATATCCCAGTGCGCAGCAAAGACATTCATTAGATGAAGGAGTCATAGGATGAGTGGATGAATGGATGCAACAAATATTGAGCACTTATTAGATGCCAGCTTCTATCTCTTGGGATATGGCTGTAAGTAAGGTAGGACCCCAGTCTATTGGATTCCCAGTAGAAGGTCAATAGGATCCCAGGTATAGGATTCCCGACAGAAGCTCACATTCTATTGAGGGGGTGCTCTCATCCCTAGTGATAAGATTTCAACATCTCAGCATGAACCTAAGAGAGGAACCCTCCCAACTTTAGAGTCCATTTCATGCCCCTTGTGCTAATTTTTTAACTGAGTAACTGTACACTAGAGTTTTAAACACAAGGTCAGCTTACAATACAGTGATACTCTTATTTTGTGTGGGTCATTATTTCTTGTAATTCAGTGTTCCTTGGGACCCTCTCAGAGAAGAGGATTGGCTGGGCTCAGGCAGATTCTGGCATTTCTGGTGTTCCTGACCAAATTACCCTCTAATGCCAACCACACTCATCCATCCTACCCCAGTTTTGGCAATAGATCATGACCTAATTCTCTGAGTCCCTGTCTGGGTAAGCCATTTAATATCATTCAGTTGTGCAATTTGAAGAAATGCTCTCTAATTTAATCAACATATGCCTATGCAATATATAAAAGAGCATTTAGTAACACCCATTGCCTGAGAATGGAATCATATCCAGTGTTTGCTCATCCCCATCCCGATGAAGTGAGACTTATTCCTCATAGCTCTACTCACTACCTGCAATAACAATCTGCTACTCACCCCCCAACCTCCAGTGTCTTCTCCATATCATAGCCAGCATATCCTTTATAAAGGTATGTGAGTTCAGAGAACTCTGCTCTCTGACTCAAAACCCTATGAAGACTTCCCATCACACTTGGGCAAGTCCTCACCACACCCTATGAGGCCTTGCACGAGCTGACCTCAGTCTCACTCTCAGGCCTCACTTCCTACCACACCCCCTCCCCTCCAAACACTGGCCTTGCTATTCCCAGACCCTGTTCAGCATGTTGCCATCTCAGTATTCCCTCTGCTTAGAACACCGTTTAGCCAGACTTTCCTATGCCTGGCTTCAGTCTCTGCTCAAATGACTTTTCTTCAGAAAGGCCTCTCATTACCTCATCAAAAACAGTCCCTGCTACCCTCTATCTTCTTGCTGGCTGTACTTTTATTCAAATCACTTAAATTATATGCTTATTTGTTTATTGTCTATCTCACCTCCTAGAGTGTAGATTCCACTAGTGAAAGCACTTAATCTTGTTTGCCTCTCTAGCTTAGCACCTAGAACAGTATCTGATGCTTAGGAGGTACTCACTAATACATGTTGAATGAATGAATGAGTGAATGATACACTTCCTGTATGCCAAGTTGCCTGACCTAGTTACCCTTCAGAGTATCATCTCCTCCTGGGTTTCCCAATACTGAGTTCTCCTGCATCAACCCAGTTAAGTGTCCTGATAACACTACTGATTGTCTATATCTGCCCCATCCAACATGGCAGCCATCATCAGCCACATGTGGATACTGAGTACTGGAAATGTGGCCAGTTCTAACTGAGATATGTTGTAAGTATAAAATGCACATCAGATTGTGAAAACTTAGTATGAAGAAAAGAATATAAAATACCTCACTGAGCTTTTTTTTATTCATTGCATGTTAAAATGATAATATTTTAGATACATTAGGTTAAATAAAGTACATTATTAAAATCAGCTTAAAGATGGGTACTGGAAAATTTTAAATGACATATGTGGTTCACACTTATAGCTTTCCTTATATTTCTGTTGAACAGTGCAGCTCTACACCAAGACACTTCTCTACTTAGGAGATGTAGGATAAAGTGAAAAGGGCATAGGTTTTGAGTCAGATAGATAGGTTGGGATTCTGGCCTTCCTGGCACTAGCCACATGGCCACGAGCAGGATCCTTAGATTCTCTGAGGCTCAGCTGCTCATCTGTTCAGTGTGTGTGATGGAAGTTACTTGCGAGGAAAGTTACGAGGCATAATGAAATGACTCACAAAAGGACCTTAGGTATCCAAGGCATTCAGCCCATGCTGTGCCTTCCCCACCTCCCATTAACTACAGAGTCCCGCCATCCAGACATCACACCTTTTCAGTCTGCTCCTCAAGCTCTGCCCCTTACCTGCAGCTAACCAGCCAGGCTGTGTTCTGTGCTACGTCAAGAATAAAGCGTTTATGTGGTCATTTCACAAACATGTTGGAGTATCTACTCTATGTGAGATACTGTGCTAAGGACTAGAAGCAGGGACAAAAGCTTGAAAAACAAATCCCTGAAAAGCAAAGAGCAGGGGCTGTGCAGTGTCCTTGTTGATGGTGAGGTGACAGGGCTGACCATGTGCACGTACATTGCCCCTCTTTACCTCAAGCGCCAAATGGAGGCTCTTTCGCTGATACCCTGGCTTTCGCCTTCAGTCACAGCCCATCATCATGCATAGCCTACTCATCCTGGACTGTGGCATGGCTCTCAAAAGCTGTACCTCAGAAATTTGCAGAGAGCTGAAGATACAAAGTAACAAGCCAGTGTTTCCCAACCTCTTACCTAGAGGTTTTGAGGTAAAACCCAGGAATCTGCATTTTAACAAACTTCACAGGAGATCCTGATGTATATATAATCAGAATTAAGAATTCCAGGAAGGTTGCTCACAAATCATGTGTCAGCATTTGCATTTGACCTCCTACAAAATGAGTTCCCTTGGGCAAACCACAAAGCCTTCCTGAACTTCAGACTCCTTATCTACAAACTGACACCTGCAAACAAGTAAGCTCTCAGGACTGAGTGGCATAATGCATGGGAAGCCCTTACAGACCCAATGGACTTCACGAATGTTAGCCATTTCAGTGCCATTGTTAAAGAACAAAGAGGGAACAACGGTACCAAAAGGAAAAAGAGCTTCTCTACCATCACCGCCTCTTTTCTCTCAAATGTTTGACTTTCCGCCACGTTTCAAGCCATCCAATTTTTGTTAGTTATTCTTAAGCATGTAGGACAGGTGTTCTAAGTGCTGGCCAAGCTGGACATTTCGTATTGGTGCAACAGAGCAATCACCACCAAAAATCCAATTGAAATGTCAATATTTTAGTTAAGACTAATGAAGACACTTCTCCTGTGGATGATGGTTCTCTCTTTGTCACGCTGTGCAGATTTTCAGCTTTGCAGTTGAAATGTGACTCCCCTCCCACCAAAACCCTCATGTACCTTCTCGACTCAACCCACATGGGCTGGAACTGGATTTCTCAACCATGTCACAAGAGGAAAAGACTGAAGAGTTGGTCAGAAACTACCCTGAAATGGTTAATTTAGAATTTTGTTCACAGAGTAGACAGCTCTGAAGTTTTTTAAACTTCCCTGGAGATTTCAGACAGGAGTTTCAGCATGTCTGGCCTTTCACTTCATCTTGATAGTGATGGGCCTCAGCTCAGCCCCTCTCTCAGCTCCTAGTCCTGGGGGTTGGCCAGGAACCCACTGAGCTGAAGAGAGAAGAGGAAAAAAATTGCAGAATGTTTCAGAGATTCATGTAGAGGGCCTTCTCGGCTCTCAGAAATGTCATTAGAGTCCCCCAGGAAAATCAGGTGGTATCTCCATCCAATTATTCTTTTATGATTTTATAATCACAGAGACATTTCTTAACCATATTGTATAGCAATTTCTTGCAATGTCTTCCCTCCCTGCCCTCCCATGAATTTCTTTCACATAGTACAGGAGTCAAAAAAAAAAAAAAAAATCAAGTGCTTTGCTTCCTTCCTAAGTCCAATGTCTAGTTAATTACTGGGTAACAGCTTTGCTTGGTAAAGGAAAAATAAACAAACAAACAAATGTGAAACCAGCTAGTTTTTATGCCAAAAAATAGGTAACAAATCAAAACTGCATTGTTTTCCCTGGGATGCTACCACAGATGTAACAAATGCGACGTAAGGAAAAAATCAATATTATAATCACTAAAGCAGCCAATCAAATAATTCTTCCAAACCACAAAGTAGTGTATATTCTGATGGTGACTAATGCCTGTCAGAAATCTTTAATGCCAACCAAACCTCTCTGCATAGCAGCATGAGGCAACTTGCCAGCAGGTACACCACCTGGCTGGTGAAAATGGCCCAGGCTTTAAACAACTGGGAAATCCACTGCCTCCTGAAATTTCTCTTATGTCTGAAGCTTGCTTTCCCCATGCAGATTTCCTTCATTTAATACCTTAGGTAACCAGTGTTCATTAGCATTCTTGCTATTTCATGAAGTTTTTTCTCTTGCTATTTTATTTTCTTCTATGGCCTTGGGTTGGGGTAGAGGGTAGGAAATTTTCCAGAACGCCAATCTTTTGATTTAATTTATGTTTCTTAGTGGGAAACAGTCTATTTTAGCCTCAGGCCCAAAGCACTGAGGTGATTTCCCAGTCCAGATCAGGAAAGCCCAGCTAGATTTCATGTAACGAAAGCTCAATACCTAAAGGTACACTCCTTTGGCCACCCAGGGGTAATTATAATGGAGTTTAAATGTTGGGCTCATTTTTAGGGCTTTGATTTTCACTTAAAGTTTAAGCAGCTGAGACTGATTCAATAAAAGAGGTTTTTTATTTAAAAGAGTCAATATTTAGAGTTATCTCTGAGGCCTTAAAGGAGAGAGTGATATAAATGTGATGAACCAAGTGGATATATGTAGTGTATTTCCAAATAGCTTCTTCAGTACATAGAATTTAACAACATATCAGTGTTGGAAATCACACTGGAGAGAAACTGTACATAATCTGATGTTACTTTTCAAAATAATTTCATTTATATTGAGATATGATGTTTAAGAGAAAAGGTGATCTTTTTGAGGAATAATTTTTTTGTAATAGGTTAAGGAGTAAACAGAGGGAAGAAGTAATGTACAACTGAGGACTTTACTCTGTCCTCATAAGCCTCTTCCTCTCGAACTGGGTAAAAAAGTCAAAGCAAATGGGTTGGGTATTAAAATAAGTATGATAAATCACTGCAAAGTATCTATCCTTAGTTAAATGCAGCATCCCCTAAGCAGAAGGCTTTGATCCCAGATGGCTTAAAGCTACACCTGAGATGAGATGCCACAGAAAGAGATAAGCATGGGCATGGCTGGACATGGAGAATCAGGAATTCTCTAGGCCAAAAGGAAAGTAATTAGAATTAAGATAAAATAAACTGATAGTAAGAGAAAATATTGGAAAGCAACCAAGGACATCTTAAAATGAGTAAGTTCTTTTCTTTTCATTCTTGCTTTGATCAATATTCTAATTTCTCAAGACCTTCTTACAGACTGTGCTTATCAGTTCTTTTACTTACGTTGTAACAAATAATTCTTGCAGCCAAGAAAATAAAGTGTTCTGGTGGCTCAGTCATCAGGCTCCTGAGGAGAGAGAGTTAGCCAACTTGTCTACCTCCATGACCTATTTAGAGCCTACTATACAGATGGGTGATCAACACTCAGTGAGTACCTATACTATGCCAAGAAATTTAAAGACATGATTTCATCTAACTCTCAAAATTATCCTGTGATACAGGTTCTGTCATCAAGTTAACTGGAGCTGAAGAGGTTGGGTAATTTGTTCAAGATCATGCCGCTAGTAAATGGCAGAAATGAACCTTAAGTCAGATCTTTCACAATTCCAAAGCCTATGTGTCTTTACTACACCCTACTGCAAACACATGTCCCTAGAATTCTTTAAAAAAGCCCTAAAAATGTGTCTTATAGAGTGGCCATCTAGAGGGATATACATTTTACAGTAACACTACAGAATCCTAAATTTGAAAATTTTCTCATGTTTCTAATGTTTTCAGAAATCTAGTCCTGTACTCCAGATCAAAAAAGACTCCTATATTCAAGGAAGGAGTATTTCTTTTAAGTCAGTAGAAACAAGCATAGTGCTTGTTGTACTTTTCTAAATTTACTCAATTTCTGCTTCTTTTTTTTAACAAAAGGGGAACAAAGAGCCCTACAAAAATTTGAGTTCAAAAACATCCCTGCCCTTTGTTTCTTGCTGATTATAGCTTTTCAAAAACGAATCCATTCCTGTAGGAACATTTGCAAAACTGACTCTAAATCCAATGAGCACATAAACACTGCTTGAGGAAAGTTCAACCTCAACTGTTTATTTGTCCTTTGAGCCCCATCAAATCCAATGTACTAACCTTCACTACAGATCAACACACCTCACAATTACCATTGCCATAAAGATTCCTGGATAAGAGACCACAGCACTACCTGAAAACCCACTATTCCAAGCAAACTACAAGGCAACAAGTTTTAATTTGTCTATTTTTAGGTTCCTCCTTGCTTGTGCTCATCATATAAATATCAAATCAACATTGCATTTGTGTTGTACTTCACAGTGGACAACATGCTATTAAAATATAATAAAATACTATTTAACATGCAAGCAATGTTATAGAATAATATTTAGTGGCATCCAAAAATTTTCACTCTGTACTGATTAAAAAAAAGAATACAAGTCTCAAAAGAATTTTAAAGGCTATACACCTCATTGAAAAGGATCTACAAGGATATATACTAAGTTGTTACTAGTGATTGTCTCTGTTCAAGAAGAATTAGTGCGTTTCTCTTTCCTTCTCTGTATTTTTTTTTTTAATTTGAAGAACTTGCGAGATTTTCAAAGTGAGAAATAATAAAAGTTATTTATGAATTTAAATCATTACCCATAAACATATATAAACACATATACTATATAAATATATATGTATACATATATTATATATATAATTTTACATATACATATAAAATTTTGGCCTCATAACCAGGAAAAATATCCTCTTATTTGGCTGTGAAATAGGTAAAATGGGTATTACTAACTCATTGTACATGTGGATAAAGGGAGATTAAGTAATTTGCTACTAGCTCGCAAGTGGAAGAGGCCAAAGTGATAGGCCTGGTGACTCCGATCTTGTGTTATTTTTGTAACTTCTTCATATATTGATGTGATTATAATTTTAGGAGAGTCAGTTTTCATTGCAAGTACATCCATGCCATTTATTATAACTTTCTACCAATATGGAAACATTAGATGTGATGTGACAAAGATTCCACCTTTCTGTCAATTCTGATACAGGGTAATGGGAGACATCATTAATCAATCACAGCACTCCATCCTACTGGCACAAAACACGATCTTAGAATCTTTTTCAACCTACTTCTCTAGACACCCACTTGCTGATTGGGGTTGGCATATGAGTAGAATTTTGCCACGGGCACCAGAAGGACCATGAGGGCATGCATGAGAGGAATTTGCCATACCTGCTGTATCAAATTGAACATCATCAGCAATTATATATACATACAACAACTCAACTACTGCCTTCAAATTCATTCATCTAGTCACCTAATGTGTATTAGACACTGTGGGAAAAAGAGATAGAGATTATGCATACATTTTACTTTCAAGGGGCCAACATTCTATTAGGGAAGGAGACTACTTCAAAAGGCTTGTACTGCAGAAGCGAGAGTTCTAAGCATCAGACGTCTCTGCTTGGAGAAAAAGCCAAAAGAGTTTGGAGAAGGGCAAGATTGACTCCAGCTAGAAGGTGCACAAGTAAAGCTTTATGGAGGGGCCAGCATTTGAGCTGGGCTTTGTGTAACAGATATGACTTGATCATGTAGGGAGGAGGAGGAGAAAGGAGTATTCCAGGCACAGAAAGAACATCAAAAAGGAGCAGAGGCAGGAAAATGCAGGGAGCGTGAGGGAAACAGTGAATAGTTTAGTCTGGGACTGCTTTTCATGCTTAGGAACGGTGGGAAATAAAGTGGAGAGTAATTGGAGTGAGAGAGTAGAGGGCACTAGACGCCAAGGTAAGGAGTTTGGGATTTATCTAACGGGCAATAGGGAGTTAATGATGCCTTTGAGAAGGTGGGCACCATGATGAAAGCTGTGCAAAGGAACACTTCCGGCAGCATCACACACCTGGGTGAAAACAGGCCCAAAACTTGAAGGACATCGCAAATCGAGAATTGAAACTCCCAAGCTCAGGTTTGAAGATCTTAGTGACTCTTTCAGGTAACACAGTAAGATAGGAGAAATAAATACCTCTGACCGGCTTTAGCACCTGCTTCTCTCTCCTGTAGTCAGAGTCTGTGTTGACCTGACCAGGACAGATCTAGCTGCCACTTAAGAGAAGACAAAATATGACCAGCTCCGTAATGGAAACCAGGAGCACAAATGCAGCTTGCTTCCTCAGGTGCAGGACAAATACATCAAGAATTCTCTGTGCTTCACCCAAGCTGGAGCCCAATTTATCTGCCAGCTCAGGGCTTCACCATCCTTACAGAACACAAGAAGAAGAAGGAGGAAAGGAGAAACAGGAGGACGTGGGAGGTCAAGGTAAGGTGCCAGAGTGCTCTACTTCTGAGAGCTTTGGGACAGAGGACAGGCTCCAGAGAATTAGTAACGAGCATTCATTAAACACTGTCTGCGGACTAGCACTTCACAGGCACTATCTCATTCAACCCTCAAATGATATCACAGGGAAGATACTGTTATCTCTACATTACAGATAAACCCAAACACAGAATTAGTGCCACAGAACGGAACCAGCTGAGAATTTCCCTATGAGCAGAGAGAAGTCACTTGCCCAAGATCCTAAGTCCACGTAGCTGGGTTTTATCTCAGGTCTGCCTGACTCTTCAGGCCACATTTCCGCTGCACCACTCAGCCTGTCAACTGACCAAATCAAATATCTGTACTTGCCGGGATCCTGGTTATGACCAGGAGTGGGGGCAGGAGCAGTCATTATTCCTCACTGACTTATTTTTACTCATTCCCTCAGCTCTCTTCTCTGTATTGATTTGGATTTGGGGCCTTTCTGAACAATGTGTTTATTTCCAAGGAGTTTTCCAGACCAGCATCAAAATGACTTGTCAAGCTCTGCTCCTGTGTCAGCTGCTTGACGTACTATAGCAGCCTTGCTCTTCCCTGGAAAGTCTTTGAGCCACTGACATTTACCTTTCTCATCTAGATTTCTGACATGGGTGTGACAGCTATGTGCACCACTCTATTTCTTTCCTGTGTTTTTCTTTCCACTCCACCAAACTAAGTTTCATGAATCCATTTCTTGGTATGCTCAGTAAAGCCCTCCAAAGAAGCTCTGGCAGCACAGGCTTATCACTGTTATTTATTGCTTATCTCCTCCATTCTGGATCTGCTAAGGGATATACCACCATTGCTAAAATATTAATGCTGCATCCCAGGGCATCAAAGATGACAGAGGACAATGGGCAGGTAAACGGTAATGCAAGCTAGGGAAATAAATAAGTCAGGGAACAGGCCAACTGCAGACCCAGAAGCCCAGACAATAGGCATCAACCATCCTAACACAGACAGGGATTGTCTTTTTTATTGTTACTGTGTTTAATCCAATCCTATCTTACTAGCCTCTAACCTTCAGGATCAAAGTGCTTCCTTGCCTAGCAAACTATTTTTTTGAGCTAAGAAAGATAATTCCCTGTAAGGTCTACAGTGGGAAAATTTTGAGGAAAGGCTATTGGATCAAAATAAAAGGGCATTTCATTCTTAACCACAGGATGCCTTGTTAGCGGCATGGATTCTTAACTCCACAATGCAACAAGCACAACGGAAACTTAAGTATTTTTATGTTTCTCCAAAATAGAATGATCTTCAGTGATTTCTTTACTGATTTATTGGATTAATTCATGCCCATTGTAAAAATTTCATAATCATATACATTACATACATTCTCCTCACTCCATAAAATGACTTCAGTTACCACTGGGATGAATATCCTTAGTAATATGTTACAAATATAAAGCGCATTTTTTTAACACAAAGGGATATATACCATACCTAATGTACTGTAATCTGCTTTCTTGTGTTTGACTCTATATCAAGGTCATATCTCCATGCCGAAACAGTAGTCTTTCAGTTAAAGATAACAGAGTAAGACATTTTAATTCTATCCTTTCCCTCTAAGCCTATCAAAAACAACTTTAAAAAATGAAAATGGAAGGAAAGTATATCCCTGTAGTAACGATAGAAGTAAATACACAAAATTCCAAACCATAGTCTGTGAACCACAAACCATGAACTCTGCCATATGCTTTGAAACTTGGCCCAAAATGTTAAAAATCACTGAGGGTTACATATAACCTCCCTAGAAATTAGGCAGGATTCCCTTAACATGCTGATGACCCAGGTCTGAAAGTTCAATATATGAATTCGTTAATAGAAACAATGAGAACGAGGGACAGAGGCAGGCCAAAGGAGGAGTGGGGACTGTCCCTGCACTGTCCCATTCTCCACAGTAGGAAAGCTAAGCAAGAAGAGCTCAAGAAGGTACATTTCATTTTTATTGTTTACAACCCAGGCTTACAAACAAGGTGGTTTGATGACCTGGTGTGCCCACTTTGTGCCTACTACCCTAGTGCAATTATAAATAGAAAGCCTCCTTTCACCACAGAGTGAATGATAACTTAAACAATGAATTCTAAGGTCTCTCTACTTGCTAAGAGAGACTGCTGGAGATGAGATGGGGTAAACAGAGGAAGGACAGCATTAGCCACTGGATTACAAACAGAGGACTTTGCCACTTTCAAGGGTTTCCCTTGAGTCACAGTATTGCTGAAAACACTGAAACCCAAAAGGAGACATCATTCTCAGCAGAGGAAACAGTGGTGAAACCTGAATCAAAGAAGTTGCAATTTACCCTCCCCATTCATCTCCACATGTTCTTATTTATAAACAAACACTTTTTTGTATTTTTCTACACAGCATTATAATTCAAAATCTGTATACACTACAAAGCAATCACCACAAGTCTAGTTACCATCCATCACCCTACAATCGACCCGCTTTACCCATTCCATCCACTCTCCTCTGGTAACTGCTAGTCTGTTCTCTGTATCTATGAGTTTGTTTTTGGTTTTATTTTGTTTGTTCTTGTTTTATTTTCTTTGCATTTGTTTTGTTTTTTAGATTCCATATATAAGTAAAATCATATGGTATTTGTCTTTCTCCATCTGACTTATTTCATTTAGTGTAATATTGTACCTTCAAGGTATTATCACAAATGTCAGGATTTCATTCTTTTATGGCTGAGTAGTATTCCAGTGTGTGTGTGTGTGTGTGTGTGTGTGTGTGTGTGTGTGTGTGTATGCCACATCTTCTTTATTCATTCATCCATTGATGGACACTTAGGTTATCTCCATATCTTGACTATTGTAAATAATGATGAAATGAACGTAGAGATGAATATATAACTTTTTGAGTTAGCATTTTCATGCTCTTCGGATAAATACCCAGAAGTGGAATAGATGGGTCATATGGTACTTCTATTCTTAATTTTTTTGAGGAATCTCCATATTGTTTTCCATAGTGGTTGCACCAATTTACAATCCTACCAACAGTGTACAAGCATTCCCTTTTCTCCACATCTTCTCCAACATTTGTTATTTCTTATCTTTTCAATAATGGCCATTCCAACAGGTATAAGGTGGTATCTCACTGTGTTTTTGATTTGCATTTCCCTGATGATTAGTGATGTAGAGCATCTTTTCATGTGCCTGTTGGCCATCTGTATGTCTTCCTTGGAAAAATGTCTATTCAGATCGTCTGCCCATATCTTAATCAGGTTGTTTGTTTTTTTGTTGTCATTGTATGAGTTCTTTCCATATTTTGGATTTTAAACCCTTATCAGACATATGACTTGCAAATATTCTAATCAGTAGGTTGCCTTTTCATTTTGATGATGGTTTCCTTTGCTGAAAAAATACTTGTTTTTTTTTTGAATTACTAAGTTATTCAATTACTTAGTTGAATTACTTGAAGATTAGTATTAGTTGGAAAGGAATCAACATTGGCACAAATGCTAAATAATTGGCAGAAAAGGTGTGGAAAGGAGGAAGGAAGTATTATAAGCCAAAAATTCAAACCAAGAAATATATATATATAGCCCCTCAAAGAAATTTCCAACATGATGTCTGAAATAAAAATAACTCAAAGAAGAAAGTTACTATGTTTCAATTTCTATTGCTGCATAACAAAGTACCTCAAAACTCAGTGGCTTCTTTTCTCACAAATCTGCAATTTGCACAGGGCTTGGGGAGGACCATTCGTCTATATCCCACATAACATTAGCAAGGGTAGCTCAACTAAGTCTGGTGAATGCACTGATAAGATGAATCACTCAGATGGTTGGCCTCTGGGTGCTGAGTAAGCTGGGAGCTCAGCTGGGGTTGTGGCCTGGGTCCCTTAATCCACATGGTCTCTCTATCTGGCTAGTTTGAGCTTCCTCACAGGATGGCAGTCTTGAGGCAGTTGGACTTCTTGTGTGGTAGCTAACTTCTAAGAGTACAGAAGTAGAAGTTGCCCAGAATTGACACGGTATCACTTCCAGCACATTTTACTGGTTAAAGTGGGTGACAGGGCCAGCTCAAATTTATGGAGAGTGAGCTATACTAGGACACAAATGCTGGCAGATATGACTCATTAGGAGACACTAAAGTAATAGTCTATTACAGTGAATCCTTTGACACCTAGTGATTTATCACATTCCCCACAGACCACCTAACTCATGCAAAATACACACCTCCTAATCCCTGAGAATCACCAGAATCTCATCCATTACAGCACCAGATTCAGACTTGAAGTCCAAGATATTGTCATTTAAATGAGCTCCAGTTCTGAATGAGGCTCCTCAAGTGCAGCTCTTGATCTGAGGATGTATGAACTAAAGAGGCAAGTTTTTTTTTGTTTTTTTTGTTTTTTTTTTTTAAATTAATTAATTAATTTATTTTTGGCTGTGTTGGGTCTCCATTTCTGCGCGAGGGCTTTCTCTAGTTGCGGCAAGCGGGGGCCACTCCTCATCGCGGTGCGCGGGCCTCTCACCATCGCGGCCTCTCCTGTTGCGGAGCACAGGCTCCAGACGCGCAGGCTCAGCAACTGCGGCTCACGGGCCCAGCCGCTCCGCGGCACGTGGGATCCTCCCAGACCAGGGCTCGAACCCGCGTCTCCTGCACTGGCAGGCAGACTCCCAACCACTGTGCCACCAGGGAAGCCCCTAAAGAGGCAAGTTTCTAACTCCCTGCACACACGTCCAATATATAATGGTAAGGCAAGGTCAGAAACACTAAAAGAGATACTCTCATTCAAAAGAGGGACAATAAAAGCACATAACAGTCAGTGGTCCATAATAATTCTGAAATCCAGCTGGGCACATATCACAGGTTCCTTGATCAGGATCCAGTTCTGTCATAACCTATGATGATTGTCCATGTCTCCTAGCTTTAAGCTCTGAGCTGTGGCTCTTCTCTTTGACTCACCTTTCCTTTTCCACAAAATATGGTCCATACTTACAGCTGAGGAGCTTTCTCAACCCGCAACATAAGTTAGGGGCCTAGAGGCCTCTTTTAATTCACAGCTATTTCTGTTAACTTTTAGTCCAAATTGATATAATTCCTATAAAACGTTTGTGTAATTTCTAGCTATCTAATTATAACTCAATGCATTAGAAAAGAGAAATGTCCATGCAAATCCTCTCTACTTTAGAACTGTGAATCAGAGTGCTATGACAAGACCCTTAAGATTTTTAGAAATTTATTGTCTAGCTGAGAGGGTCTACAAGTCATGCTCTTAAAATTACTAGAAGTCTTTTTATTCTAGATAAGAAAGGATCTATGAAGCACTGCCTTTCGTCTCTCTAATGTCTTAACAAAGGATCTTACAGAGTTTTGACCACAAAGCAACATTCCACAGGCAGTGTTCTATATTCTATATTTGCCCTGACACTGTCTCTTATTTTGAGAAAATTTTCCTGACTAAGAATGTTAGAATGAGAAATAGTTTTATCTTCTGACTTAGCAAGTTCTGGGTTGGAAATACTTCCTCTAATTCTGTTTAAAAATGAAGTAGTTCCTTCTTCAGTTCCTCTCTCTAACTGTACCTTATTATATGTAGATGAAAGGATCAGTTGGTGCTTTCAATATCTGGAAGTATTCTTAGCTAGATATGTAAGTTAGCTAGGTACATTTTCTTCTTTTCTTTTTCTTTTTCTTTTTTTTTTTTTTTTGGCCACACCACGCAGTTTATGATCTTAGTTCCCTGACCAGGGATCGAACCTGGGCCCTCAGCAGTGAAAGCGCAGAGCCCTAACCACTGGACCACTAGGGAATTCCCTAGGTACATTTTCTATTTTTCAAGTTACTACAGGTATAGTCTAATCAACTGTCCCATTAAATGTACAATATGGGCCCCCTTTTATGAAGCTTCCAGGAGCAGTTTCCTTTCTTCTTTTCAAGTCTCCACTGACAGTCTCCCAAGATGCTTCTGGCTCTGCCCATTGCCAGGTTCCAAGAAGAAGTCTCTCAGAAGAAGTTCCAAGAGAACAAGCCCCAATGAGCAAGAATATTTTCTTGAAATAAAGATGTAAATCTATATCTATAAAGACACACCATAACTCAGGAAAAATATATAAAGAGATATCCTGAAAAACTTCAAAGATATACAGAAAGAATTCTATGGCTATATAGGCCAAAAAGTAGTAGCCCATGTACAAAGGGGAAATAGTAGACTTGCTTCAGATATCTCCATGGTAACATTAGATGATAAAAGGCAACAGAGCAATGTGTGCGAAGTTCTGAGGAAAGTTTATACACAGCCAAGTCTACAGTAAGTACAAGGTTAAAGACAGAAACTCATTAGCCTTAAGGACTCAGAGAACATCCCCATGAGTCTTTCTGAGGGGGAAAAAAGATTGATGATACATCTAACCAAATAAAAGATAGCTTAAAATGAAGAACTCAAAAATGAATATGTTGTGATAAAATACCAGTGACAATTAAATCCAGTTCAACATAGAATTAAGACACATCAACATCATGAACTATGCAGAAAGCCAATGTTACACATCTTAACAATGTGTAAATAAAAATATAAAAGTTAGTGGAGAAGCAAGTTGGAACGAAGTAAAAGGTATTCTCAACGTCCTCATTTTTCAGACTAGAGAGTCTATAAATGCTGACTAAGTTTGAAACTAAAAATTAATTACCTCAAACTTTCCACATTTTAAAAATTGAGCATTATTAGAAATTATAGCCCTTCTTACCTGAAGTTATACAACAGCATTAGATGACTTTTCTGAGGTTAAATTCAAGTAATTAAAATTTTGTTAAAATTAAACATATAGAACTCTGGCCATTATAGAATAACAAGGACCCCATTTAACCTCCTATGATAATCAGCTAGAAAACTGGACAATATATAGGAAATAATCATTTGCAGACATTGGAAAATAGGCAACACAGATTGGGATCCCTGAGAGAGGGGAAACAAACAAGGTGATCCCTACAATTGTTATGGTTTTCTGCCTGAAGCAATTTTAAGACCATGAGCAGGGAAGGGATAACCAAATACAGGTTGATGGCTTTGCTGAAACACACATCAGAGATTGAGGAGGATGAAATGGCTGGAAACTGTGGGTGGAGCTCCAGAAAGAATGAAGTTACACAATAAAAGGGCTCTAGAAATCTGCATAAAGGTTACCTTGAGTCTTTGCTAAGGGCAAAGTTGTGCAAGAATAGAGTGAAATCCACAAGACAGAACAATGAATGGCTGAGTTGTGAAGGCAGAACAATTGCCAGACCTCACATAGGATTGATAGGTGTTCTAGCTTCAATGTGCCAGAGTAGGGAGTCCACAGTGATCACCTGGGCACTTCCATGGACACCCAGAGGAGTCATGATTTAGTAACAGGGCTGATCTATGCCTAGGGTTAAGTCTACTATACACTAATCCTCACAAAGCTTAAAATGAGGACTCAATGAGCTCAAACTGATAGAAAAATACATGTCTTTCAATACAGAGTTCAAAATTCTTTAAAAGAAGACAACATAGTCCAGACATTCAACTATATAATATTCACAATGTGCAGCACCCAACCAAAAATGACTAGTATAAGAATCAGAAGAATGTGACCCATAATCAGGAGAAAACTAAGTCGATAGAAACAGAGATGGAAATGACAGAGATTATGGAACTCACAGACAAGGATAAGTTAAAGTTAAAAGTTAAACAGTTACTATAGCAATATACTCATATTTTATAGAAAACATAACTATAATGAGGAGAGAAATCAAACATATAACGAGTCAAAGGAACTTTTAGAGATAAAAAGTACAATATCTGAAGTAAAAATTTTATTAGATTTGACAGTAGATTTGACCTTGCAGAAGAAAATACAGTTAATCTTGAAAACATAACAATAGAATACAAAGTAAATGAAGCTCCTTTTAGTAGTTAACCCCCTGTTACTATAATAATATTTTATAACACAAATAAAAACTTTATTTATTAAAATTACTTGTTAAAATTACTGCTGTGGTTTCTATTTCCTGACTGGATCCTGACTGGCAAGGCTGCTGAATACAAAGTCAGTACACAAAAATCAATTGTTTCTAAATACAGACAACGAACAATTGGAAACTGGAATTTTAAAAACAATATATAATAAAAAATTGAAATCATAAAGTACTAGAACAACTGGGTATTAGTATGGGAAAAATGAAACTTTGTCATTAACTTACACCAGACATAAAAATTACTCAAATTGGATCATAGACTTAATCGTAAAAGCTAAAATGATACTTTCAGGAGAAAACATAGGAGGAAATCTTCACACAAACAGGGGGTACACAAAGATTTTCTTTTAAAGGAGACAAAAGGCAATGAAGCAAAAAAACTAGCAAATTGAACTTTATCAAAATTAAAAACTTTTGCTATTCTAAAGTCAAGATTTTAAAATGAGAAAGGCAGCCACAGACAGGGAGAAAATACTTGCAATGCATATACATATGATTAATACATTTGACAAGGGACTAGTATCCTGAATTTATAAAATATCTTCCTTTACCACTCAATAGTATTAAGATAAATAAACCAATTTTAAAAATGAATAAAATATTTGAACATACAGTTCAAGGAAGAAGGTATATGGATGACCAATAAGCACTTGAAAAGCTCGGTATCTTCGTGTATATATAAAGATAAAAGAAATAACATGTAGAAATACTAGGACAAAACAGGGTCATATTCTACATGTCAATTCTAACTTATTTATTGTAATAATCATGGAGCAGCACAGAGAAGTGCATTATATATATATGGTATATAGTATATATATTTAGCAACAAAATGAACCCATGTGTAACCACTGCCCAGGGGAAGACTAGCAGATCACCAGCACCCTAAATACCAGAAGCCCCCATTGTATCCATAGCAATCACAGTCTTCTCATTCTTCATCCATTTTAACTCACTCCCTATGTCAATTTTAACTACTATGATTATTTCCTTGATTTATTTTATGAATTAACCTTCTATGCTAGCGAACCTAAACAATATCATCTAATTTTGCCTGCTTTTTGGACCTTACATAAATGGACTCATATTGTAGGTATACTTATTTTTGTTGCTTTTTATTTTTTGCTTAATATTATGTGTGTAAAGATTAATTCAGATCATCCCCCATGACTATGATTTGTTCATTTTCTTTTAGTATGGTATTCCATTGTATAAACATATCACAACTTATTTATTGACCCTACCATTGATGGATATTTGAGTTGTTGCCTATTTCTGGCTCTTATAAATAAGCTCTTATAAACATTCTCACATATGTATCCTGCTATATATATGCATGAATTTCTTTAGGAAGTATTCCTAGGAATGGAATTTCTAAAACATAAGAATATGTATATTTTTTTAACTTTGTTACAGAATGCCAAACTATTTTTTTGATGTGGTTGTACTAATTTACATTCTCAACATCAGTGTATAAGAGATCCAGTTGCTCCACATCCCCTCTAACACTTTATATTATCAGGCTCTTCCATTTTAGCCAATCTGATTTCATTTCCCTGATTGCTAACTAAAAAGCTGGGTATCTTTTTATGTTTCATAGCCATGTTGATATTCTCTTTTGGGAAGCCTTTTTAAAGCACCCATATTTGTATTAGGATGCCTGTCGTTTTCTTGTTGGTTACTTCTGAGTGGTGGGAAATTGAATAATTTGTTTTTTATTTCCTTTTTTGCTATTTTATTAACTATTTAAATAATGAAATAATAAAAAATTTTAAATAATAGAAACACATACAAACCTGCTTTAGTCTACGTGGTATTTCATTGTATAGACGTATCTTAAACTATTTAACCAATCTTCTAATGATGGAAATAAAGATTATTTCCAATTAAAAACTATTATAAACAACAATGCAATAAACAGTCTTGCACAAACACCGTGTTGGAGGAGAGGGGCAATGGGTGTTGAACGGTGGGGAGCATGGCACTGATGAGAACCCAGAACAAATTGTTTTCTTCTTCCCTGCCATGAACATGCTTCCCTGAAAGTCATGTCTGTATGCTGGCTCAGGTACATGAGGGAACAAGGTAAGAAAGAAGCAAGACAAAAGAAGAAAAAAGAAGATGATCAAAGATTGAAGGGAGTCTGGTTTTGTTCCCATTTTTTTAAATTACAGAAACGTTCAAACAGAGAAATTGAAAGAAGATCATAAGGAATACACACAGGGCAATCACTAAGCTCAACAACTGTTAACTTCTTGCAGTATTTGCTGCATATTTGCCTTTTTACCAGAGCGATTTTAAATTAAGCAGCAGGCATCCTGACACTTCACCCTTCAGTGTTTCCACCTATATCTCCTACAAATAAAGACTTTCTCCTATATACCCTCCTCATACAAACAATACAGCATTACCACCAAGAAAAATAAACCATAATCTAGTGGTACATATTACCCAGACCATAGTTTTCGAGCAGAGCAAATTGTTCATGAATTAGGTGGGAGTGGGGATGCAGGGAAGAAGCCTTCAAAGAAGAGGAGTATCGTTAGTATCGCTGTTCCCTCACCTCTCCCCGCCTCTCACCACGATCTAAAGGCACGGGGTGTAAGCGGCTATTAAGATCCAAGTTTTTATTCCTATTTTTTAAAGATTTTTTTCTGAGAAGCAAAGAAGTATATACTCATTATAGAAAATGTAGACAGTGAAAAGCTATCCACAAAACCATCAGTACAGTGAAAAGCTATCCACAAAACCATCCCTTTTTCTTTTTTAAGACTCTCACAGAGACTGAGGTAAACAAGGGAACGTTCATGGAAAAAACGTTGTCCTCGGCCTAAATCCTACTGGTGTTTGGTTCTTCCCCTTGCTTTTCTGTAGGTGGAGTCACCGGGCATGGCTGGATCCCACCCCAGACTCAGCCACCTTTTAGTCCTGTAGTTTGTAACCTGGAAATCTGCCTACCTGCTAGAAGAAGTTTGGAATGAAGGCTCTGTGTCCAGGTGCCAAAGCCAGGCCTTATTATATACACTTCACAACTCTGCCTACTTAAAAAAAATTATTTTTCCTCCCACAGATGGAAGCTCCAGATGAACTGTCTTGCCGGCTTCTCCCCACTGGAATATTCAGAGAGCTCTCAGACCTCTCCAGGAAGGAGAAAAACAACTTCCTGGTAGGAGCACAGTGTTGGAGACTGAAGTTAGAGCTTGAAACAAACAACTTTCAAATCACTCAGAGTCAGGCAGCCGGCATGTGCCAGGACTTGCTCAGCAGCTGGTGTCCAAGGGCGCAGCCTTCCTTCTCTTTCTGGCACGTGGGAGGATTGGCCAGCTAGTTAGACCGCAGCTAGGGTTTCAAAGGGTAACTCTAGACTTTTCCACAGGGAGGAAAAATGCCCCTTCTCCTCACCACTTCCCCATTATCTCCACAATCTCCATCATCGTGAGTCAGAGCACTCACCTCTCCAACTCCTGCCCTTCCCCTCCCCACCCCGCTATCTAACGGCCACCTGCTCTTCGCTCCTTACCAGCTCTGAGCAAGTGGTCTCAGAGTGCAGAGCCAGGAGAGAAACACCTTCTTGCAAACTCTCCTTCAGGTCTAGAGTCCTTCCAGTGCCAACATTGTTTTCTAACTTCTTCTCTAAAGCGAAACTCAGAACACAGTGGGGTAAAAACGCACATCTCTGAAGAACAGTCCCCTTCCTTGCCCTGGGACTCCCCCAGGGTGGGCTGTGGTTCAGATCTTCTCTACGTAAGTAACCTGTTGCTGCTTTCACTAACTGGTTTCTAGAACACTGCTTCACTTTTGCATACATCTGGTATCTTCCAGGATACTGGTTCCGGCCTCAATTGTAATGTCTGCAGTTTGGACTTTAGCATGATGACCTAAATCCTAGTAATAGCAATTACAATCACAATGATGTTCATAACAGCCCTTTCTACGTGTGTGTAAGTCTAAAGTTTTCAATGGCACTCTGGTACTGGAGCCAGACAGATGAGTGAAAGTGGAGATAATGTTAGTGTAAAAAGGTGGTAACTTCTAGCTGGCGATACAACTTGTTTGTACAGTATATATATATAAAATTGTAAATAATTTAAACCAAAATTAATCTGACCTCCTCACCCCTCCCTCACCATTAGTGGGAATAGTGGCACGGGCCGGTGGAGTGAAGAGTGAAAACTTAATATGCAATATTGCTTAAAACTGAATCTAATCTAAAAATTAAACAATATCTTTAGTTCAATCTCTCTTCCTAAAAATGCCCAGACTCTCAGAGGCTTCTCTCCCCTGTCTCTCTCCTTAAACAGGTATGCAGGTATCTTGCACACTAGATACCTAGATGTGAGTTTTACAGGATATCAGGAGGTACATGAAACTCAGGGTTTGGGGCACTGGGTACAACATACCCAGATGAATTCTGGGTCCATCCAAGATAACATCCTTGTCCAAATGCCTCAGTGGCATGGACAGTACCCCCCCTTCCGTCAGTTAAGGCCTTACTTATGTGACATAACTGCCTCCTTCCCTCCCTGAAGCCAAGAGTGAGGAAATTTACAACATCCCATTTCCGTTGCTCTTTTTCTTTATTTACCCCTTTCTCTTTCTACAATTTGCCAGGCAAGAAAAGGGATGGGCTATTGGCCTTTTACTACCCCTACATCCTCATACCCTAGAGCCAGCCTACTACCTGAGCAGCAGGTTATACCTGCTCTGCAGCATGCGACAACACTATAAACTGGATCCCCCATGCTTACCTCCATCCTCAATACTCCAAAAGAAGCCATAAAAATTTTAAATATTATTACAAGGAAATTATCCAACTTGCAAGTTGCCTTGCTGTCTAATTTGCCCTTGTATCTCAGAATCTAAGGATTATCTTCTTTTTTGTCTCTGATTTTTTTCCTTGACGAATCCTAATCTTCCTCTCCATTCCCACACTCCACCCCAAGAAGATGCCAGCCTGGGGCCAATGAGAGCAAAGATCAGATTCCCAGAAAGACAGAAGAAAAAAGCACATCAACAGTTTCTAATAAGTAACTCCTTTATATCAAGCAACCCTTTCACTGAGTTACACTGAGGTTTAAATAAGATATTGCATGTAAATTGCTTAGAAAAAATACTTAGTCAATGGATATGCAATAAAATGTAGTTATTAATTGTTATTTGTCACTCATTGTGTCATCTAACCACTGAAATGTGTGAGGCAGTTTGACCAGGTGGTATTCTCCATTTTACAAATTAGAAACATGAGGCTCAAAGGCACTGCTATTTTCTGTAGGTCAAATGAAAACTAAGCAGTGGGGACAAATTAGGGTTCAGAGTTTGTTACCTCTTCTCCTGTACTCAGAGTTTTAATCTTCCTTTCTTAATCAAGTTGCACCTCTTATATATAACTTTCTAGAACTCTTAGATCAAAGGTCAGCAAGCTTTTTCTGTTAAGGGTCACATAATAAATATTTCAGGTATTGCGAGCCCAGAGGACTCTGTCATAAATATTCACCTCTGCTATTGTAGCACAAAAGCAGCCACAGGAAGTACATGGACAAATTGCTGTGGCTGTGTTCCAATAAAACTTTATTTACAAAAACAAGCAGTGGGCCAGATTTCACCCAAGGGCTATAGATGGCTGACCTCTACTTCAAATCAATACCAAGTGCTTGGTACATAGTGAGGGATCCAAAATGAGTCTAGAAAGATAAATGAATAAAACAATGATTTGTCCTACTTTGAATTCTTTTAGCCCTACAAGGTTCTATTATCTAATCTAATAGTAAATTTCATGTACTTGTATTATTCAATGTAATTTCATATGTCTCTTCTCTTTCCATGTATAAAATAATATTGAATATGCATCTTGTTACTTTCCAGTCAGATAGGCCTGGAATTAAGACCTAACTTTTCCATTTGGGCAAGTTAATTTACCTTGAACTTCTGTTACCTCATTTGCAAAATGGGGATAAGGATACTTATTTTTTTTTTTTTTTTTTTTTTAATTTTATTTATTATTTATTTATTATTCATTTTTGGCTGTGTTGGGTCTTCGTTTCTGTGCGAGGGCTTTCTCTAGTTGTGGCGAGCGGGGGCCACTCTTCATCGCAGTGCGCGGGCCTTTCATTATCACGGCCTCTCTTGCTGCGGAGCACAGACTCCAGACGCGCAGGCTCAGTAGTTGTGGCTCACGGGCCTAGTTGCTCCGCGGCATGTGGGATCTTCCCAGACCAGGGCTCGAACCCGTGTCCCCTGCATTGGCAGGCAGATTCTCAACCACTGCGCCACCAGGGAAGCCCAGGATACTTATTTAACAGTAGTCTGAGGTTCAGAAATTATGTAGACACAGTGCCAAGTGAATGGTAGATAGGGATTAGACTACAGTCCTGCAGACAGGGACTTCTTTTATCCAAATTTTCCTATTTTTAGTCTTCCTCATCGCTTTTTAAGTGGATGGGAATTGGGAAGGGTGGTGATTCTGGTCTGGCGTGAGAGGGAAGGAGGCTACAGACTGGGAGGCAGGCCACGTGCTGAGGTGGCTTAGATGCTGCTTCCTCTCTCTAGCTGTGTCTAACTTCTGAGGTTTCGCAGAGGGCCAGGGAAATGTCCCCACTCTCGGCTTGAGCTCATTGCTCAAAGCAGCTGTTCCAGGAGCTATCCATAGTAACATGTTCAAGACCTACGTTTGAAATGCACTGTTGAAGATTTTAACACTTCACTGTCTAGGTTAAACTCTTCAATTGACATACATAAGAAAGCTTCACACTTTCTTCATGGTGAAGAAAAACCTGAAGTGGGGATATGACCAGTCAAAGAAGGAAGAAGTCCCCACAACAGTCGAAAGACCAGGAAGATCCTGGGGGTTCGAAGACATGAATAAACAATCCTAGCACTGCTTGTCACTTGCTGTTTGCCCTAGAGCAAGACGAACAGATCCTTTCCTCTGGACCTCAATATTTTCCAAATCTCAGTAATTTATTTCCCATCTTCATAATTCTTATCATGTCCATGTATCTCCATACTATTACTTTTTCTATACTTCAACTAAATCAACTAATTTATTTTACTTAGCCTTATCCTTCACAATAATACCTATTATATAATATCACGGGTACGCTAATTATATTTTTTCTATTGCACATTATAATAAATACACACATACCTATTGAAATATCAATTGTAACTATCATAATAAAAATGTTCCCTTTTCCCAATCCTTCCCTTTACAATCTAGACAGGGTTTCCTTTTCAAAGAAAATTTGCTTTTTACCCAAGCGAGACTGGTTCTTTTTTTTTTTAATATTTATTTATTTATTTATATTTTTGGCTGCTTTGGGTCTTAGTTGCAGCACGCAGGATCTTTCGTTGCAGTGCACAGGCTTCTCTCTCTAGTTGCAGTGTGCGGGTTCCAGGACGTGTGGGCTCTGAAGTTGCGGCTCGCGGGCTCTCTAGTTGTGGTGTGTGGGCTCAGTTGCCCTGTGGCATGTGGGAGCTCAGTTGCCCCGCGGCATGTGGGAGCTTAGTTCCCCGACCAGGGATTGAACTGGTGTCCCCTGAATTGCACGGTGGATTCTTAACCACTGGACCACCAGGGAAGTCCCAAGACTGGCTCTTGAACAAGAGAGAGGCCCTGGCCCTTCTGCCCCCAAAATTCCTTGATGAAGAACCTGGCCTCTGAAGAGGGGTCATGGAGTGGCAACCAGCTTTATCTTGAGGGAACTGAACTACGTGTTTCTATAAGAGATGGACTGTGCCAAAATACCATACAATGGAATTAACATCACTATTTTTGTATTTAGTAGGTCAATGCTATCTTATTTGAGTGTAGGTCACATAAACAAATGCATCTATTACACCAATTTTATTTTCCTTCCAGAGTGGTCGTTTTTTGGGATTTAGTGAACACGTGTACATCTTATTTCTACATAAAACCATTTGTGTGAGTAAGAAACACCTGCATAAGTAGTATTCTCTCTTAAAATTAGTCTCATTAGTTTTGGTTTTCCAGGATTAATATACCCATAGGCCACACAAAGCTAATTTAAGTAGTATATTTTCATTCTCTTATGCAGCTGATTGATTTTCTATCACTTTCTCCAATTAGGAACTTGAACCTTTTATCTTAGAATCATTATTGAAATCGTAACATTTATTAAAAGGGTTGGGAAATTTTTGCCTTCTGTCTTTTGTTTATTCATCATAAGTAATGGTGGAAATGGACAATTTAACTAAAGAAATTGTTCCCCTTTTTTCAGTTTTGGTATTTTTTGCAAACTTTCAACTATATCCTCACATGGAAAAGAAACTAAAGAATATTAAGACCGGTCCCTATAATTCATTTACGAAACATATATACATTTAGCTGAAGCCAAGTAATTATTGCTCAGGTTAATACTACTAACTTCCTGTAGAATAAGGCAATCAGTCACAGTGAATTAAAATTGTAGACCATCAATTGCAATGATCCAGTTGGTTAACAGCCACTACTAATTTTCATTTGATAAACTAAAGTGTGGTCCAGTGCAAAAGACTGAGCAGGTAGCTGCAGGCTGCTGAAGCATTTCATCTGAACCAGGTAAGCTTTTTGTAGGTGTCCAGAGCGTGCAACTTTTGAGCTCTCATGTAAAGTGCATGCCGGTGTGAGATGCAGTGCAGCTACTGGGGAGCTGGAGAGAACATCATCTGTCTTAGGGGTATCCCTTTGCAGCCTGAAGTACTGACCACCAGGTAGGGCTCTGGGACAAGAGCAGCAGAAATCACTTCTCACTCACTGGGAGGTCTAAGGTCTCCAAGGGCTGGGTTTGCTTTGTTAGGGTTGTTTTTCTTTGAGTTGTTCTTGTTGGCTGTCTTAATGAAGTGGGTAGGAGAAGACTGAAAAGCCAGGATGTTGAGCTGGGGATGCAAAATATTATTATTATTCCTAAATAGCATCCCTTTCATTAAACTCAGTTCACTCTGCTGGGATGCAGTTAGGAGTCAAACTTGATTTTGAGTCTGCCACTTACTAGCTGAGTGAACTTGTAAAAGTTATTTACCCTTTCTGAACCTCAATTTGCTCATGTGGAAAATTATGATAATGATATCAACCATCCCTTAAAGCTGCTATGGAAAGTAAATGGAATAATGCACATAAAGGGCTTAACACAGTGCCTGGTATGATGTAAGGATTCTGAATGGGGTAGCTATTGCGTTATGTTGTTTTCCACATATGCACAGGCCACCATCCTGACCTGGGATGGTACATTCCCATGCTTTCTCCTAATTTGTCTGGACCCTCTCAGAAACCACAGACACACACATCTCCCATTTGGCCCAGAATGCTCATAAAAGCCTGCCGATCTTGTTATTACACACCTTTACGTTTTTCCCTACCAACCTCTGTTATCCCTATTCATGGGGCCAACAGTGTGCTTATTTATACATTTCACCAGCATCGTTGAGCATCTGGATGGGCCAAACATTGGGATAAACCAGAGGCGAGCAAAGCAGACAGGACCCTTAATCTTTGAAAGTTACCGTCCACCAGGAGACACAGAACAGTCAACAGCAATAACAATTGACACAAGAAATACCACTTGCCATGGGAACACATAGTAGGGCCATCTATCCTCATCTTGGGTGGTATGGGTGGGGAGTCAGGGGAACTTAGCTTTGCTTTCTTCCACAGCAAATTCTTGTACCCCGAATCCAGCCAGCTATCACCAAAGTACAAGTCTCTGGTTACCAAAGGGGCCAGGTAGAAAATGGATGATATGCCAGTATCAGGGTATTACATATGTAGTTGGCAGCACCCACTCAGATACAAATCACAGGGTCTTAATATGGTTGTGAACGAAAAGTCGATCTATGGGCAAATACATTCTCGATTTTACAACTCAAACTCAAGTGCTCATGGGAATGCCCTGGGTGACAGTGTGATTTCTAGTACATCATTTTTTTTAATTTTTAGACTTTTAAGCCAGCATTTCTACAAATAACATGAGAGAGAAACATTTTTTTGTCAGTCAGTATCCCCATACCACTTGCTGAATGATCAGCTCATCTCTTGCCCATTCGTTTCAAATGCCAACTTTCTCATATACAAAGTTTCCATTTATTTATGAGTATATTTCCAGGCTCTCTGTCTTGATCCATTTGTCAATGCCACACTCTTCAATTGCTATAGTTCTATAATATGTTTTGATACATAGTAGGGCAAGGCCTCTCTTTGTTCTCTAAATTTTTCTTGGATGTTTGAAATCCATATTAAATGTCTTTACAAAGAAGCTAGTCTGAAAATCTATTGGTTTACATATCTCAATGTCAAACTCTAATTTGTGGCTTATGCACTGCTTTTCATTATCTATTATGTCCAACACTATCATGTCATCTCAGATTCCCTTTGTTTATATAATAAAAACAGGGTAGTAGAAATACTATGGCTTGAGTAACTGCAGGATCTAGATTTGAAACTAGGCCCTGTCATTTGCCAGCTGTATGACCTGGGGGACAGCATTTACTCTTCCTAAACCTCAGTTTCTACATTTATAACACGGAGATAAGAACAACCGGTCTCATAAGGTATTGTGAGGATTCTATAAGAGAAAGCAATAAAGATTTTATCAAAGCTCCTGTGCCACACTCATAGAGATACTAGAAGCTATGGATATGAAAAATAGGCTGTGATTTTTTTAAATGCTACATAGTGCTCAGTATCATTATTGGAGAAATTGGCTTGAATATTTCACAGCTGAATAAAAGCTTGTCCTGGAACTGGGAGTCTATATATCCTTTGGTTTTCAGGCAATGGAAATTTTGATGGCCTCATCTTATTCTGTGGCTTCTACTTTTAAGATGTTTGAGTGGTAAGCCACATATCCAAATCTTTGGCTTTTAGCCACAAGCCACAAAGGAAACTCCAAATTTCAATAAGTGTATCTGCCAAACTCAAATGGGCCGTGGTTCTACCTGGGGTGTCTTGTGAGACTGAGGCAACACATAATGCAACACGTGGACAGGATAAACCAAGGGGGTCAGAGTCTGCATCCCAAGAAAATTACCTTATGAAATGATTATCAGGAAACCAATCATCTTGGCCTGTAAATAACTCCATGTACAGTAATGTGGTTGTCACTTCATATCTGCTACTTCTCAACTGGAAGAAAAGGAAAATGCAAAAGTGTGAGATAAGTCCATAAGTATCTTTTAAGAGACTACTGCAAATTTAATTAACTGAGCAATTGAGTCAGACTTCTTTAAATTTAGATCTGAAATACGAGGGGTTCCTTCAGAGCTTTATTCTTGTTGGAATGGGGCAGTGCTGGCAGGAGGAGAAAAAACAAAACAACTTAAAATGTTCCACTAAATTTTAGCTCAGTAATGTTTCATCATTAAGAAAGGATTAAAAGGAAGAATTGTTTTGTCCCTTATAATCAGTAGAGTACACTAGAAAAACTGTACCCCAGTTGGTCTATATTTCTCCGAGAAATAGGACAGGGCCCAGTAAACAATTTCACTACATTAAATAAACATCATGATCCCTACTAAGTGTAAAGCACTAGGCATTGTAGGAAGTAAAATGGTGCCTAAGAGGTGGCCCCTACCGTCCAAGATCCCAAAGTCTAGGGGAAGATACAGGTGTGCAGGTGTATGTGGATCACAAGGTCCACATGGCTGAGTCCCCATGGTAGAGGCAAAGGTCCCATGAGGAGGAGAGGACAGAGGATGAGGAGAGGATCTTCAATCATTGGACCACATTACAGAGGTGGTAGGAACACTGAATCAAAGGGGTCCTCAGACAAGATGCACCCTTCTGCCACCTCCTGCTCCACACAGAAGCAGGTGGGGCCAGCCATGCCCACTGACAGACAGCAGGTTGGGGAGGTCTGTCTTCCCTTCTCCTTCAGGCAGCAGGTTGGGTATGTGAACTTGGAGTTGGCTCTGCAGGTCCAGGTCATCTCCCCTGCCTCCCTTCCTTCCTGCCTCCTTCCTCTCCTTTATATTTCCCTTCCTCCTTCTCTTTCTTGCTCTTTTCCTTCCTTTTTCCCTCCTTCCATCCCTCCTTTCCTATTCCCCTTCCTTCCCCTGAGCCTTCCCTTCCTCCTTCCCTTTCTACCTTCTTTCCTTCCTCATCCCTCTCTGCCTTTCTTCCTCGCTTCTTGTTCTCTCTTGCTCTGAGGCCCAAATACCCACTCACTCTCTGTGTCTGTCTGGCTCTCTCTTCAACATATCCAACAAACATACCGCACAATAAACACCATTCTCAATACTTCTATCTGGGGAAGTGGGCATAGGTGGTCTAATTAGATTTCTGCCTATACTGTCTTTTCAATACAGCTTTCACTGCAGTCTTGCCCTGAGGTGGGAGGGATTTTCAAGGAACTGCATTAAATACAGCGATGCAGTACTTTGTTTCCCCCATGGCTAGCTAGCTGTGTTTGTCCGCTCCTTTGCGGGGGGAAGGCTAAAGGAGGTGGGGAGGGGCACCAAGCCCCTGTCTGGAGAATTTCACACAGGCTGATACGACATGCGAGCATGTCTTAGAGGAGTTGAGATTTGAGCCAGGCTTTGGATACAGCACAAACAATTTTCTATTTGGGGAAGAGCAGACCTGAAGTTAACCCAAGGAAGGCTCATCTCTTCACTCCATCTCTGCCCTCCTGGAGCAGCCAGACCTTTAAATCTAGGGCATCTTGAATTAATCCCTGTGCTGTTTGAAATCATCCTATAAGTTCCTCATCTTTGAGCCCTGTACTAATGTCAGGTTAGAGGACTCAGAAGCAGTGTCAGGAACACATTTATTCCCAGAGGATTTGGGCTAATATTGCCATAGTGATACTAGAAATTACGACAAAATCTGACTGTCTCACAAAGAGGCACCTATCACCTCTTTGTGAAATCTATTCTCGGGAAATTTCTAAGTTGAATATTTTGAGCATCCACTTTAAGCATCTTTGGGATATCTGTGTCAGTCTGGTCTAGGAAATGATATATTTCTTTAGGATTTAGGATCATAGTTTGGGACAGCTGGCAAGAAGTGTCACTGCCAGCTTGTTGGTAGCACTGAGCAACTGAGATTGTGCTCATCAAGGAGGAGGAGAGCACATACAGTGTTCTAAGTATGTGCTGGGCACTGGGCGCTTCATGTGTCATCCTTACAAAGTCCCTGTGAGTTAGGTGCAATTGGTATTCTCCCTTTACAGGCCAGGAATCAGGGGACAGAGAGGGGAAGTACTTTGTGCCTTAGAGCACTCAGTCAACCAGTGTAAGGCAGAACGTCAGGTCCATGAGGATGGAGATCTTTGGGTTTCTTCCCCTGCTATATCCCAAGTTTCTGCACAGTGCCTGGCACATAGTAAATGTTCACTAAATACTTTATGAATGAATAAAGCAAGACTGCAATATAAACCCAGCAGTCTGGCTCTAGACTCTGTGCCCTTGGTATGGAAGGGGATCAGAATATGCCATCCCCAAATATGCCACTTTGGCATAAGAGTTATTTTGAACTGAAAGTGATTGAGAAACAGCAGATGCAAGAAAAGCTCTCTGCCCTCCTCCTTTCTGTCTAAAAGCAGGGTATAAATGTCCTTTTGTGAAGGTGAGTCCACTCCCCTCTCTCACACCAGGAAGAGGAGACAACTTTTATTACTGGAGGCAGCATTTACTTGAATCTGCATAAACAAATATTACTGAACTCTTACCTTCCATTAGTTTCTCCCATATATTTACTTTCCCACAACTTACTGTCCCTAGAAGCCCAAACTCTTTTCCTTCGTCTTGTCACCTCTCCACAAATTTATGGCTCTTTGTTAAAATAGTATATAAGCTCTCAGGCCCAACTGTTTCTTTGGGTTTTCATGTCCTTTTCTATGAGACCCTTACATATACACACAAAATGTTAACATCAAATACAAATTATATAAACTTTATCCTGTTAATCTACTTTTGTCAGTTGAATTTACATGGCCCTGATATTGAACCTAAGAGGGTTTTCCTCCCCATAGCACACGATGTCATTTCTCTCTTCTCTATCCTTCCTGAGTTTCCCCATCTTTTCCCTAGACTGCAGTTCTCAAACTTTAGCCTGTATCAGCATCACCTGGAGGGCTTCTTTCAGCAGACTGCTGAGCCCCACCCCAGAGTTTCTGACCAGTAGGTCTAGGATGGGGATTGAAAATATACACTTTTAACAAGATTCCTGGAGCTGCTGAGGCTGCTGGTCTGGAGACCACACTTTGAGAACCCCTGCCCTAGGCCAAAAATCCCTTTTAAGCTCTACATTTTTATACAAACATTCTTTCCCTTTATCTACCAGAAGAGGGAAAGCTTATCCTGTTCACAATGCTGAGGGAAAGAAAGAATAAATGAAAATTTCCTTCTCCATTTCAGCAGAAGCATACTCCAGAGCAGAAGGAGATATTGCCAGAGTAATAGAGGAGACCCATAATTTATAATTAGAGAACCTGGATTCAAGTCCTGGCTCCTAGTCAAGTCAGTTGACCTTTCTGCTCCTCATTCTGTAAACAGGAGCATGTGGATAATCCCTGCCTTTTCTACATCCCTGGGCAGTTGTGAGAATTAAGGGATAAAACAAGGATAGCATTTTGTAGACTCGAAAGGACTGTAGAACCAGTACGTGTTATAATGTAGTCAGCTCATAAAATCATAATGTTGGTTTTGAAACAAGAATTAACTCTGGTGGGTGATGGGTGAGTTCAGAAAGAAGCGTGGGCTCTCTTTATATACTGTACAGCTAAAACAAAATGAAACCGTGAGATGTTTCCAAGTAAAACATGAAAATTAAAGCTATATACTTCCAGATGAAGTACACTTCATTATCACAGGCCAAACATAAAATAAATAGGGCAGAAATACAGCTATCCGTCCCCATAAAGAACAGGGAGGAGATTTAGTGAACAATTCCTGAGTAACTTTAAATGCCTCTTCTATCTCTTTACTGCAGAGTCAAGAAGGGCAGAAAATTATGACATACTAATTATTATGATGGATGGGGAGCCAGTCCCTAACGTTAGCTACACTGCTGAAGCAAAGAGCAGCTCCACAGCTCACATACTTCAATAGACAAGACACTCTAGACGATAATGGGCAATACAGATTAACAACATTATGTTAAAACAGGATAATCATTCTTTTTCATTTCCTAGTTCCTTCCCATGAACCTGGTCCTGCCTTACATTTTTCTGTTTCTCGTTTCTAAGGTGCTGTGTATATCAGGCAGGCTCCTCTCCTGCTAATTAAAGGTGATGTTGTGCTTGCTTTTCCTGAGGTCACCAACAGCAGGGGTCCAGGGACCAAAGATTGATGAAACTACTGCAAGGGAACCGCCCCTTCCGAAAGCAAGATGAGGTCACGGGAGGATCAGGGATACAAAGCAAAAAAGCTCTGCAAAAATGAATTCTGCTTTTCTTTCTTTTTTTTTAAAGTGCTTTTTGAGAATTTTAACAACGCATTCAGCAAGCTGGTGTGGATGAGCTTAGAGTTAAGAGGTGGGCATTTTTTTTACTTTGGTTGGAGATAAATTCCAGACAACATCACATACTTAAGCAGCCATTTAGCGATGTAAGGTCATAAATCCATTCACTCATTCATTCATTCATTTATTCATTCAGGTAGTCAGTCAGTTAGTCATAACCAGTATCTATTAAGCACCTGCCATGTGCCTGGCACTGAGGGACACCAGGGGACACAATAGTGTAGGGGACGATACAGACATGAGCCCTACTATTCCCAAGGGGGAGATTAAACAAAAATAGACAAATATGCAGAATGGCTGCGACTTGTATAAAGCGCCATGCAGGAAAGAAACAAAGGGCTGAGACAGAGACTGACAGAAGGGGCTACTTTAGGTAGAGCACTCACAGAAGTGGGGGATTAACCGACATGAGAAGGACTAAAATGAGCTATGAATTCAAAGGAGACCGATCTCAGCAAGGGAGAAGCATGTGCAAGGTACACAGGCATGGGGCAAGCTAACTTGAGGACCTGGGGTAGAAGAAGCTGACGGTGAGTGAGCAACAGGAAAGAGGAGCAGCGGCAGCCGCGGAGACACACGGGAACCAATTCCGGCAAGACCTTGTGGGTCCTTCCAGGAGCAGGTGTGAGGTATGACACTTAGTCTACATATAACAGGAACACCACGTGGGAGGCTTTCGCCTGGGGAGTGATGTGACGTTTTCTCTGAGCTGTGCTGAATGGCGAAAGGGTATGCAGTGGAAGCGGACAGCCACTAGGAGGCAGTAGTTCAAGTAAGAGACGGTGGTGGTGGTGGCGGTGGTGAAAATGGAGGGAGCCAGGAAGACTGAAGGGAAATTTGGAGATGGGCTTGATGGGACGTGCTGATGGACTGGGTAGAGGTGGGCGTCAGAGGACCTGAAGCTCGCCGGCTTCAGTGACGGCGTGGGGGGCAGCACCTTTTACTGAGCTTGGCTAGAAACGGATTTGTGGGGAAGAAAATCAAGTTCCAGGGTGGAAATCTCTCATTGCTTTTGGAGTTTGAAGGAATTGTCAGTGTTCTGACACCATGTATACGTTCCCATAGCTCTTAGGCCACACTGATTCCACACAAAATCGTATCCTGGGAAGATGGAAATGGCTGGAAAGGTAATTCGTTGGCCGGTCCTAGGAGAGCATCCTACACTGACTTATGAGGTGCCTCCACTAGCAACTCGTGGCGGCCGCGGTTCACAAAGATGTTACCCACAATGGCGGCAGAGTGGTTTCAGCCCAACAGACTGGCAAAAACAGCAGAAACGTACATGCTAAACACTGAGCTGTTTCCACCGTAGAAACTGTATTAATGACAATTTCTAATACTGTATCTCATGTTATAATTTACGATGTATTTTAAGACAGTGCCTCTAAAACTTTCGTATGCATACAAATTACCTTGGCATTTTGTTAAAACAAAGATTCTGATTTAGTAGGTCCAGGGTGGGGCCTGAAATTTTGAGAGATGCTGAGGCCAACAATCTGAAATGACACTTGAACCATCAGGACTATAATGTACCTTATCTTTTTGCTTCTACACAGTCTTCAGGAAAGTTTAATCATCTTTATTGTACAGAAGAAAAAACTAAGCCTTAGAGAGTTTTAAAATATATCTTGTCTAAACAAGGAACAGTCAATAGGACCTAGAATGTAAACCACAGTTCACCAATACTAGTTACAATTAGAAAAATCTGTGAGGCTATGCAGGTTTTAATCCTTATTTAATAAAATTGTAATTTGGCAAACAGGTAAAAGAAAGAACTATTTAAAACAGAAGTGATCAATATATTTGCATGAGGATCAATTCAGAAAAAAAAAACGTTTGAGACTATATTTAACAGATATCTTTGTGTGTGTATAATTTTATTCATTTTTTAATTGAGGTATAACTGACATACATTAAAGTGCATAAATCTGAAGTGTTCAGTTTTATTCATTTTGAACTGAGGCATAATTTACAGACATTAAAATGCATGGATCTAATGTGTAACCACCACCCAGAACAAGATATAGAGCATTTCCATCATCCCAGAAAGTTCTATCATGTCCATTTCTAGTCAGTTCTTTGATTTCTATCAACAGTGATCAATTTTGTCCGCTCTTGAACTTCATACAGTTGAAATCGTATAGTATGTACAGTCACCTGATATCCACAGGTTGTACATTGTCAGATTCAACGAACCACAGATTATGTACAGTACTATTTTTATGATCTGTGGTTGACTGAATCTGCAGATGTGGAATCTGTGGATGGAGGACCAACTATGAGACTTTGAAACTCCACAGATTTTGGTACCCAGAGCTGGTCTTGGACCCGATCCCCCCTCAGATATCAAGGAATGACTGTACTTCTTTGTGCCGGCTTCTTTCACTCAATGTAACATTTTAAGATTCATAACCTTAAAGGTTTTTTTAGGTTTTATCAAGAACTATCCCACCTCTCACTATACAATATCTACAGTTTTCTTTCACCATGATTTCATGATTCTCCCACAATGAGAGGTTTCCCATTTGGGACTAAAATTATAGAAATTACCCATCTAGCAACCACTGAGCATTTGATTGTAATAATAAAGTTTGACCAAACTTTACTGTTGAGTAAAAAACACTTTTGAAGCTAGTTTATTTTGTCTCTTGCTGACTGGCTTTGTGAGTTACTTAATTGCACATTCTGGATTTTCTCATATTGCCTCTTAACATTGAACCCTCTAAAACAAGAAATTTCCTCAAGCAAAAATGAACAGCAATAGCCCAACATCTTTAAGACAAAGAAGTATTATTCAGTATACATTCAAACATGCAATTTTCCTCAGCCTGCTTTTTTTTTTTTTTTTATTCTTGGCAGCAGCCCTAGCAAAGGTAGAAATTTTATTGAGAAACAAACACACACACACACACACAAAGCCAGAGTCAAAGATCCCAGCCTTCTGCCAGCTAACCTAGCTAACGGGTGCTCCTCTGTCAGCCATACCTGCCAATAGATAATGAAGCTCTTGATCAGCTTGTGACCACAGCGGCCCAAGTGGGATGGGTCATGCAGTTCAGTCCTCTCAGCAGCCTAGTTTTTGCATCTCTGAGATGTGAGAGTTCCAGAAATTAGATTGCAGACCATGCCTTTAAGGCTGAGAGCGTTAAACTCTAATGCTCTAGTCAACATCTGCAACTTCTTTTCAGTAGAGCTGTGTATTCCATTACACACACACACACACACGCACTCACAATATGAGTGCTTAGTATATGTACAGAGTGGGCAGAGCCATCTGCATTTGGTGCCTCCCATGCATCTGAAATAACCCTTGACTTCTGTTGTGCTGGCCGCCAGCATCCATGTCAGGGCCTATCACTTTGCAGACTGGGTTTGAGAGAAATTTTTGTTTCGGCAGGAGTTTGTTTGCATTTTATTTTTTATTTTTTGTCTCTGAGACTAGGTGATAAAATCATATTTCTCTGTCTATCATGTAAGGTTGGGGATAAACTGCTGTAGGAGCTAGTTCTGTAATACTGAAGGGTTTTAGGGAGTAGCAAATGTTAAACTGTCTCTTTGTAATTAGAAGGCTTGCCCTGAGAGGCACAAAATGATATGTCCAAGAGGATAAACATTTTGTCCTGTTTGTCTCTGTATTCCCAACACCTAGCCCAGCGCTGGGCAGAGACTGATGCTCAATAAATATCTGTGGCATCAAGGGCATTTTGTATGCCAAAAATAAAGTAAAATAACATAGATGTTTAAAAGAAGTGATAAGGCAGACATTCCTTTCACTGACAAAGTACAGAATAATTATGGAAGAAGCAGGAAGACAACAAAAATATACTTTGGAAAAAAATGTTTATATCAAGAAAATTTCCGTAAAGTGATCCTAATGCTTTGTAAGACCAAAAAAAAAAACCTATAATTTTTATGCTTTTTACCCAGCTTCAAATTTAAGCATTCATAGCACATGATTTTATTGTAGATAATTACTGAGTGACAATCATATACAGATTTATTCAGTACCATTTAATGGAAAATGGCTCCCATAGACATTCACTAATATATTAGAACCACATTAAGGTATTAGACTTTTAATCAAGAAATGATCACCCTTCTCATGAATATTGATGTTGATGGCACAAGTGGTCAAAGATGTGAAGAAATACTATTTTGAATAGTAAGTTGCATTTCTCACTACAAAAAAGTGATAGTTTTGTCTGCCACATTTTGATGAACTTTGCTTGATTTGGTCTTACGTTTTCTTACACGGCCATTGCACCAACTGAGGCGGAGACATGGTGGAGAAGGGAAAAGAGGGAAGCACGATTCCTCCTTTCTGTTACTCCAAAACACAAACAAGCCCTTACCTGCTTCCAGGCCCTTGCATTTGCTTTTCCCTCTCCCTGAAATGTCCCATCCCCAGTACTTCATGGGGCCAGCTCATTCTCATCCTTCAGGTTCCTGCTCTAGAGCTCTCTCCAGAGAGGCGCTCCCTGAGCACTCAGTCCACAGTGGCTGCCTTAGTGGCCCTCCATCTCATTGCATTCAGCTGTGCAGTTGTCTTGTCTATTATCTGTTGACTTGTTAACTATTTCCCTCATTCGAATGGAAGCTCTCTGAGGTCAGAAATTCTGTCTGTCTTGGTCACCACTGCATCCCCAGCTCCCAGCCAAGTGCCAGCACATGGTGGGCACTCAATAAAAATTTGAAGAAGGAATGAATAAATGTATGAATCCACCACTTTTGTTTATAAAACACTTTAACTGCACACAACTTGAAGAATCAGCATAAAGCTGTTTCTAAACCCAGCCTCCCAAAGCTTAGTGGAGAGAGAAGGCAATTAGTCGCAACCTTTCAGGTTCTTTGGCTATTTCTTGGCATTCCTGTGGTGACAGGATAGTTATAGTAGAGAGCAGCTCAGATGACATGGGTTTGGCTCACATGAGAAACTTGGGTGGGAATCAAGGGGCTGCTTCTCTGCTGTTTCTGACAGAGTTCACATAAGGTACTATGTCATAATTTATAGTAACTTCTAAGAGTCTGTAGTCAACTCTGTGGACACCTCAGAGGTTGGAAAACCAGGAGATGTGCTACAAAATGTTAAAGTGAGGTGCCTGTGATATTAGCCTTTTATTCAAAGTGCCTAGAGTATCTAAATGCATTCATAATAGGTTGTTTAAGTTACATTAATTCTCAGTGTAATTCATATTCATTATATAAAACTGAAAAAAAAAATCCCAAAGCATCAAGATATCCAAAGAAGATCATCATAACATGTTTCAGTAGTGTAGTGTGACTTTGCAATGAGAATACCTAGATTCTAATACCTTTTTGGCCACTCACTGAATTTGTGACTAGGATAGATTGCAAACGGCCACAAATTTTTCCCATTCCTGTATGCAAGCCCCCCTGCAATGTGACTATGCCACTCTTGCAATCAAGAGGTGGAATCTATATCTCCACCCCTTGGCCCAACATGGCTTATTTTATTTAACCAGTGGGATGTTATCAAACATGACACCAGCAGAAACTCAAAAAATGCTTGGGTATTTGGTTTTGGCCACTCTCGTTACTGGGAACTCCTCCACCACCATGTGAACAAGCCTGTGTTAGCTTCCTGGAGGATAAGTGACACATGGAGTGAGGCCCAGCTGTCCCATTGGCCCAGTGAAGGCCCAGAGATGGGAGTGAGGCCATCCTTGACCATTCAGCCCTGGCCAGGTTACTGAGTCCAGAAGAATTGTAGTCAAGCCACAGAATTATGGCAAATAGTAAATGTTTGTTGTTTTAAAACACTTTATTTTGTTCACAGAAGCTAACTAATACAATAATTCTATGCAAATTGCTTAATCTCTTTAAGCCTCAGCTTCCTCCTGATCTGTAGAATAAAGATAATAATAGCACATTTCCCATAGGCTTTGCTTCAAGTACTAAATGGGATAATGTGTAGAAAGGATTTAGTATCATTCCTGGCACGTAGTTAAGTGCTGAGCACATTTTTATTGTTTTCTTCCAAGCTTCTTAGAAATTCAAGAATGTGCACTATGATTTTCTGTTCTATTTTGTTGATATAATATTATACTACTTAAAATTTATCCACAACATAAAACCATTGCCTCATTGTTTATTAATTAGGTTGTTTCTAACTTCAAAATTTGTAACCTCATCAGGGCCTCACAGAAGCACCCTCTCTGCCATACTGAAATGGAAGAGGGCTCTTCCAGGGCATTTGGGAACTTCCATGAGGCTTCTTCAAGGAGAAATAAGGAAGAGTCTTCCATGGAGCAAACAGAAACATTCTAGTTTATCCAATATAATAGTTTATTTTAAACAATTGGGTTGGGGAAGGCAGGGAGATTCCCAGGGCCTGAAAGTGATGCTCTGAGAAGACCTATGTTCTTTGTGGCAAAGAAGTCCCTTGTTGTTCCATATCACAAGTATTTGTTCTAAGACTAAGAAGCTCCTGATCATGGCAATCCTAGAATGAAGGGGCTGTTTCCCAAATTACTGGAGACAGCTCTACAGATTGTTGGAAAGCTCCTCCCTGGGATGAGGTCTGTATCATCTCCCAGGCAGACTCTATACTTCTAGCAGCTGTCAGAACCCCTGAGAAATGCCTGCAGATCCCTGTTGGTCAGTGGTGGTTCAGAGGCTGAGTGGCTGGCATGAAAGGTCACAGCCACAGCATACCAGGCACACTAACTTCCTGTGGTGATTCTAATGACCCATGTTTTTAGAGGTCCTGTTGGAAGACTAGCTCCTCTGGTGTAGGCTGCAGTGTTACAGAATCCCAGAAAGTGCACTTCAGCTCTGCAACCTCATAAAAGAGCTTCCTGAGGTTTGAAGCTGCAGGAAACAATCAGCTGTTGCCCAGAAAAGAAGAAAAGGTGAGGATCCCCACAAGGAATGGACAACTGTGCGCTTCATGACAAAGACCGAAAGAGCTGGAGATGATTTCTGGTGTGTGTCTCTATCCTTAGGATTAAAGACAATAGGGGGAGACCTTCAAGATGGCAGAGGAGTGAGACATGGAGATAGCCTTCCTCCTCACAAATACATCAGAAATACATCTACATGTGGAACAACTCCTACAGAACACCTACTGAACGCTGGCAGAAGACCTCAGACCTCCCAAAAGGCAAGAAACTCCCCACGTACCTGGGTAGGGCAAAAGAAAAAAGAAACAACACAGACAAAAGAATAGGGATGGGACCTGCACCAGTGGGAGGGAGCTGTGAAGGAGGAAAGGTTTCCACACACTAGGAAGGCCCTGCAATGGCGGAGACTGTGGGTGGCGGAGGGGGAAAGCTTCGGAGCCACGGAGGAGAGCACAGCAACAGGGGTGCGGAGGGCAAAGCGGAGAGATGCCCGCACAGAGGCTCGGCGTCGACCAGCACTCACCAGCCCGAGAGGCTTGTCTGCTCACCCACTGGGGCGGGCAGGGGCTGGGAGCTGAGGCTCGGACTTCAGAGGTCAGATCCCAGGGAGAGGACTGGGGTTGGCTGCGTGAACACAGCCTGAAGGGACTAGTGCGCCACAGGTAGCCGGGAGGGAGTCCGGGAAAAAGTCTGGAGCTGCTGAAGAGGCAAGAGACCATTGTTTCAGGATGCACGAGGAGAGGGGATTCAGAGCACCACCTAAACGAGCTCCAGAGATGGGAGTGAGCCGCTGCTATCAGCGTGGACACCAGAGACGGGCATGAAATGCTAAGACTGCTGCTGCCGCCACCAAGAAGCCTGTGTGCAAGCACAGGTCACTCTCCACACCGCCCCTCCCGGAAGCCTGTGCAGCCTGCCACTGCCAGGGTCCCGTGATCTAGGGACAACTTCCCCGGGAGAACACACAGTGCACCTCAGGCTGGTGCAATGTCATGCTGGCCTCTGCCGCCGCAGGCTCGCCCCGCATTCCGTACCCCTCCCTCCCCATGGCCTGAGTGAGCCAGAGCCCCCTAGTCAGCTGCTCCTTTAACCCCGTCCTGTCTGAGCGAAGAACAGACGCCCTCAGGCGACCTACACGCAAGGGCGGGGCCAAACCCAAAGCTGAAGCCCAGGAGCTGTGCGAACAAAGAACAGAAATGGAAATTTCTCCCAGCAGCCTCAGAAGCAGCGGATTAAATCTCCACAATCAACTTGATGTACCCTGCATCTGTGGAATACCTGAATAGACAATGAATCATGCCCAAATTGAGGCACTGGACTTTGAAAGCAATGATACATATATATTTTTTCCTTTTTCTCTTTTTGTGAGTGTGTATGTGTATGCTTCTTTGTGTGATTTTGTCTGTATAGCTTTGCTTTCACCACTTGTCCTAGGGTTCTGTCTGTCCGTTTTTGTTTTTTTTTTAGTATAGTTTTTAGTGCTTGTTATCATTGGTGGATTTGTTTTTTGGTTTGGTTGCTCTCTTCTTCCTTTCTTTTTTTTTAAATTACATTTAAAAAATTTTTAATAATTATTTTTTATTTTAATAACTTTATGTTTTTCTTTCTTTCTTTCTTTCTTTCTTTCTTTCTTTCTTTCTTTCTTTCTTTCTTTTTTTTTCTCCCTTTTCTTCTGAGCCATGTGGCTGACAGGGTCTTGGTGCACCGGCCAGGTGTCAGGCCTGTGTGTCTGAGGTGAGAGAGCCAAGTTCAGGACATTGGTCCACCAGAGACCTCCCGGCTCCACGTAATATCAAATGGCAAAAGTTCTCCCAGAGATCTCCATCTCAACACTAAGACTCAGCTCCACTCAACAACAAGCAAACTCGAGTGCTGGACACCCTATGCCAAACAACTAGCAAGACAGGAACACCACCCCATCCATCAGCAGAGAGGCTGCCTAAAATCATAATAAGGCCACAGACACCCCAAAACACACCACCAGACATGGACCTGCACACCAGAAAGACAAGATCCAGCCTCATCCACCAGAACACAGGCACTAGTCCCCTCCACCAGGAAGCCTACACAACCCACTAAACCAACCTTACCCACTGGGGGCAGACACCAAAAACAACGGGAACTACGAACCTGAAGCCTGTGAAAAGGAGACCCCAAACACAGTAAGTTAAGCAAAATGAGAAGACAGAGAAACACATAGCAGATGAAGGAGCAAGGCAAAAACCCACCAGACCAAACAGATGAAGAGGAAATGGGCAGTCTCCCTGAAAAAGAATTCAGAGTAATGATAGTAAAGATGATCCAAAATCTTGGAAAAAGAATGGAGAAAATACAAGAAACGTTTAAGAAGGACCTAGAAGAACTGAACAGCAAACAAACGATGAACAACACAATAATTGAAATGAAAAATTCTCTAGAAGGAATCAACAGCAGAATAACTGAGGCAGAATGGATAAGTGACCTGTAAGATAAAATAGTGGAAATAACTACTGCAGAGCAGAATAAAGAAAAAGAATGAAAAGAATTGAGGAAAGTCTCAGAGACCTCTGGGACAACATTAAACACACTAACATTCGCATTATAGGGGTCCCGTAAGAAGAAGAGAAAAAGGAAGGGCCTGAGAAAATATTTGAAGAGATTGTAGTTGAAAATTCCCCTAATATGGGAAAGAAAATAGTTAATCAAGTCCAGGAAGCACAGAGAGTCCCATACAGGATAAATCCAAGGAGAAACATGCCAAGACACATACTAATCAAACTATAAAAAATTAAACACAAAGAAAAAATATTGAAAGCAGCAAGGGAAAAACAACAAATAACATACAAGGGAATTCCCATAAGGTTAACAGCTGATCTTTCAGCAGAAACTCTGCAAGCCAGAAGGGAGTGGCAGGACATATTTAAAGTGATGAAAGGGAAGAACCTACAATCAAGATTACTCTACCCAGCAAGGATCTCATTCAGATTTGACAGAGAAATTAAAACCTTTACAGACAAGCAAAAGCTAAGAGAATTCAGCACCACCAAACCAGCTTTACAACAAATGCTAAAGAAACTTCTCTAGGCAGGAAACACAAGAGAAGGAAAAGACCTACAATAACAAACCCAAAACAATTAAGAAATGGTAATAGGAACATACATATCGATAATTCCCTTAAATGTAAATGGATTAAATGCTCCAACCAAAAGACATAGACCGTCTGAATGGATACAAAAACAAGACCCATATATATGCTGTCTACAAGAGACCCACTTCAGACCTAGGGACACATGCCAACTGAAAGTGAGGGGATGGAAAAAGATATTCCATGCAAATGGAAATCAAAAGAAAGCTGGAGTAGCAATACTCATATCACATAAAATAGACTTTAAAATAAAGAATGTTACAAGAGACAAGGAAGGACACTACATAATGATCAAGGAATCAAACCAAGAAGAAGATATAACAATTATAAATATATATGCACCCAACATAGGAGCACCTCAATACATAAGGCAACTGCTAACAGCTATAAAGGAGAAAACCAAAGTAACACAATAATAGTGGGGGACTTTAACACCTCACTTACACCAATGGACAGATCATCCAGACAGAAAATTAATAAGGAAACACAAGCGTTAAATGACACAATAGACCAATTAGAGTTAATTGATATTTATAGGACATTCCATCTAAAAACAGCAGATTGCACTTTCTTCTCAAGTGCACACAGAACATTCTCCATGATAGATCACAGCTCGGGTCACAAATCAAGCCTCAGTAATTTTAAGAAAATTGAAATCATATCAAGCATCTTTTCTGACCATAACGCTATGAGATTAGAATCAATTACAGGGAAAATAACGTAGAAAACACAAACACATGGAGGCTAAACAATACATCACTAAATAACCAAGAGATCACTGAAGAAATCAAAGAGGAAATTAAAAAATACCTAGAGACAAATGACAATGAAAACATGATGAGCCAAAACCTATGGGATGCAGCAAAAGCAATTCTAAGAGGGAAGTTTATAGCAATACAAGCCTACCTCAAGAAACAAGAAACATCTCAAATAAACAACATAACTTACACCTAAAGCAATTAGAGAAAGAAGAACAAAAAAACCCCAAAGTTAGCAGAAGGAAAGAAAACAAAGATCAGATCAGAAATAAATGAAAAAGAAATGAAGGAAACGATAGCAAAGATCAACAAAACTAAAAGCTGGTTCTTTATGAAGATAAAAAACATTGATAAACCATTAGCCAGACTCATCAAGAAAAAAAGGGAGAAGATTCAAATCAATAGCATTAGAAATGAAAAAGAAGAAGTAACAATTGACACTGCAGAAATACAAAGGATCATGAGAGATTACCAGAAGCAACTATATGCCAATAAAATGGACAACCTGGAAGAAATGGACAAATTCTTAGAAGAGCACAACCTTCTGAGACTAAACCAGGAAGAAATAGAAAATATAAACAGACCAATCACAAGCACTGAAATTAAGACTGTGATTAAAAATCTTCCAACAAACAAAATCCCAGGACAAGATGGCTTCACATGTGAATTCTATCAAACATTTAGAGAAGAGCTAACACCTATCCTTCTCAAACTCTTCCAAAATATAGCAGAGGGAGGAACACTCCCAAACTCATTCTACGAGGCCACCATCACCCTGATACCAAAACCAGACAAAGATGTCACAAAGAAAGAAAACTACAGGCCAGTATCACTGATGAACATAGATGCAAAAATCCTCAACAAAATACTAGCAGACAGAATCCAAGAGCACATTAAAAGGATCATACACCATGATCAAGTGGGGTTTACCCCAGGAATGCAAGGATCCTTCAATATATGTAAATCAATCGATGTGATAAACCATATTAACAAATTGAAGGATAAAAACCATATGATCATCTCAACAGATGCAGAGAAAGCTTTCGACAAAATTCAACACCCATTTATGATAAAAACCCTCCAGAAAGTAGGCATAGAGGGCACTTACCTCAACATAATAAAGGCCATATATGACAAACCCACACCCAGCATTGTTCTCAGTGGTGAAAAACTGAAACCATTTCCACTAAGATCAGGAACAAAACAAGGTTGCCCACTCTCACCACTATTATTGAACATAGTTTTGGAAGTTTTAGCCACAGCAATCAGAAAAGAAAAAGAAATAAAAGGAATCCAAATTGGAAAAGAAGTAAAGCTGTCACTGTTTGCAGATGACATGATACTATATATAGAGAATCCTAAAGATGCTACAAGAAAACTACTAGAGCTAATCAATGAACTTGGTAAAGTAGCAGGATACAAAATTAAAGCACAGAAATCTCTTGCACTCCTATACACTAATGATGAAAAATCTGAAAGAGAAATTAAGGAAACACTCCCCTTTACCACTGCAACAATAAGAATAAAATACCTAGGAATAAACCTACCTAAGGAGACAAAAGACCTGTAGGCAGAAAACTATAAGACACTGATGAAAGAAAATAAAGATGATACAAACAAATGGATAGATATACCATGTTCTTGGATTGGAAGAATCAACATTGTAAAAATGACTATACTACCCCAAGCAATCTACAGGTTCAGTGCAATCCCTATCAAACTACCAATGGCATTTTTCACAGAACTAGAACAAAAAAGTTCACAATTTGTATGCAAACACAAAAGACCCCGAATAGCCAAAGCAATCTTGAGAAACAAACACGGAGCCGGAGGAATCAGGCTCCCTGACTTCAGACTATACTACAAAGCTACAGTAATCAAGACAGTATGGTACTGACACAAAAACAGAAATATAGATCAATGGAACAGGATAGAAAGCCCACAGATAAACCCACGCACATATGGTCACCTTATCTTTGATAAACGAGGCAAGAATATACAATGGAGAGAAGACAGCCTCTTCAATAAGTGGTGTTAGGAAAACTGGACAGCTACATGTAAAAGAATGAAATTAGAAAACTCCCTAACACCATACACAAAAATAAACTCAAAATGGACTAAAGACCTAAATGTAAGGCCAGACACTATCAAACTCTTAGAGGAAAACATAGGCAGAACACTGTATGATATAAATCACAGCAAGATCCTTTTTGACCCACCTCCTAGAGAAATGGAAATAAAAATAAAAATAAACAAATGGGACCTAATGAAACTCAAAAGCTTTTGCACAGCAAAGGAAACCATAAACAAGACAAAAAGTCAACCCTCAGAATGGGAGAAAATATTTGCAAATGACGCAACTGACAAAGGATTAATCTCCAAAATTTACAAGTAGCTCATGCAGCTCAATATCAAAAAAACAAACAACCCAATCCAAAAATGGGCAGAAGACCTAAACAGACATTTCTCCAAAGAAGATATAGACTGCCAACAAACACATGAAAGGATGCTAAACGTCACTAATTATTAGAGAAATGCAAATCAAAACTACAATGAGGTATCACCTCACACCAGTTAGAATGGGCATCATCAGAAAATCTACAAACAACAAATGCTGGAGAGGGTGTGGAGAAAAGAGAAGCCTCTTGCACTGTTGGTGGGAATGTAAACTGATACAGCCACTATGGAGAACAGTATGGAGGTTCCTTAAAAAACTAAAAATAGAGCTACCATACGACCCAGCAATCCCACTACTGGGCATATACCCTGAGGAAACCATAATTCAAAAAGAGTCATGTACCACAGTGTTCATTGCAGCTCTATTTACAATAGCCAGGACATGGAAGCAACCTAAGTGTCCATCGACAGATGAATGGATAAAGAAGATGTGGCACATATATACAATGGAATATTACTCAGCCATAAAAAGAAACGAAACTGAGTTATTTGTAGTGAGGCGGATGGACCTAGAGTCTGTCATACAGAGTGAAGTAAGTCAGAAAGAGAAAAACAAATACCATATGCTAACACATATACATGGAATCGAAAAAAAAAAAGGTTCTGAAGAACCTAGGGGCAGGGCAGGAATAATGATGCAGATGTAGAGAATGGACTTGAGGACACGGGGAGGGGGAAGGGTAAGCTGGGACGAAGTGAGAGAGTGGCATGGACATATATACACTACCAAATGTAAAATAGATAGCTAGTGGGAAGCAGCCGCATAGCACGGGGAGATCAGCTCAGTGCTTTGTGACCACCTACAGGGGTGGGATAGGGAGGGTGGGAGGGAGACGCAAGAGGGAGGAGATATGGGGATATATGTATATGTATAGCAGATTCACTGTGTTATAAAGTAGAAACGAACACACCATTGTAAAGCAATTACACTCCAATAAAGATGTTTAAAAAAAAAAAAAGGAAAACAAGGAAAAAAAAGACAATAGGGATGATGATACAAAATCAGACATTCCATGCATTTTGAAGTGGTAAGCTTGTTCTTACCACAGTCTGTGCTAAATCATTTTAGCGTCTACTTCTTAGCAACTTGTTATGCATTCCAGCCATGCTATCATCTTTGACCTACTTTCCTTACTTTCTAAGGGCGGAAAATCTCTGCAGGAACTATACTCAATCAATATCCAAGTTCCAACCAATTATCAATGTGGCCGAACCACAGTTTGTGCCCCCAATTTTTGCCACAGACCATCAAGAAAAATACAGCTTCTTATTGTTTGGATTTATATATTGTGGTCATTCTATATAATTTATAGAATTTTATCGGTAAATCCAGTACAATGAAAACAGATGACAATGGATTTACTCATTAACTGCTTTTCTTAGTTCTCTGTAGAGAGGAGCTCCTCCAGAAATACCAGCATGCATTCCTTGGTCTCAAATCCAATCACACAACTTTTACTGTCAGTCTTAATGCACTTACATGTCCACTTTCTCACGCAACAGACCCATATGCTGAATATTTGCCTTGATATATTTATTTTATTTGAAAATTATTCTATGCCTATTTTCAAAAAAGTATCTGAGGCAACTTACAATGAGAGATGTATAAGATAATGCAATCAAAAATAGTGGGAACCTGCTGCATAGCACAGGGAGCTCAGCTCGGTGCTCTGTGATGACCTAGATGCGGGGGGCGGGGAGGGAGGTCCAAGAAGGAGGGGGTATATGTATACGTATAGCTGATTCACTTCATTGTACAGCAGAAACTAACACAACATTGTAAAGCAATTTTACTCCAATAAAAAATTAATTAATTAATTAATAAAAGAAAATGGAGAGGAGATATTAAAAACCATACTGAGAGAGTGGAACTATAAATATTACCAAGACATTGGCTAAGATGGGGGCATACACATTAACTTTATCTCTGACAGCACAGGAAACACTGTGATCTGTTGGAACGGTCAAAAGATTTGGATTCAGACAGACAGGATTCAGATCACTTAATGGGAAAATTTAGGCAAGTTACCAACCCTTTTTGCATTACAGTTTTTTCTACCCCAATGCTTATAAGAGGCATGTCATGGAATTGTTTTGAGGAGTAAATAACAACACAAATGTAATAAAAATAAATATATACATAGGTGATAACCATGTGCCAGGCACTCTGCACAGATTACTTCATTTCATTCTGACAGGGATTCTGTGATTCTTGACTACTATTCCAGTTTCACTAATTTGAAAAGTGAGGCACAGAAAGTGTAATGAGATGTCTAAGGTCACAAACCAGTAGTGATAAAGTCAGTATTTGGAGCTGGGGGTCTGGCTCTACTGTCCATACTCTTAACTGTTCTGCTATACTGTCTCTCGTTAACTCAAATGAGATAGTGTTAAAATAAGAAGTGAATGGGAGGTACTCCCATTACTCTCTTCAGTTTCCTGGCAGCCAAAGCAAAGAGGGAAATATTTTATATATGATAAATGTATAATATATACGTTGTAATATAAATGCATATAATAAAATAAACTACCTTTAGGAAAGACCCCACTGCCAGTACTGGTATTAAGTTACTGTATCCTGGGATGCTTGCTCACCTAACAGAGTCCTGGCTCCTCGCCCTGACTGGATGTATCTTTGGGCAGGGGGCGGGGTGATGATGCCACTGATGGCCTGAAACAACAAGATCCACAGGAGATTCTTGGAGATGCTAAAGACTGGCAACCCCTGAGCTCTGCTCTTTTCTGGCACTTGATTGTGTTGGTGAGTTGAAATGGAAGTGGGCTAATCCAAATCCACACCTTCACTTACTGAAAATTATCTTCCTCAACTTCTTCACCCATAATACTCCCCAGGGGATGCCCATTATCTATTTTGGCTGTTGGTCAAACCCTGAGCTTCAGCAAAATTCTACCATTGTTTAAGTTATGTCGGGGCATAGGATTAGGTTATTTAGGGAGAAGGAAATTTGACAATTTCCACCATGTGTTTAAGCAAGAAACCCTCTCACTAGCAAGGGGATAATTCAGCTCAGCACCGCCTGAAGTCATCAAGAGTCAAGACTGAGGGGGTGGTCTAGAAACAGCTGTAACACCGAGATGATAGGTTTATTCTGGATCAGAGGCCTATATTATGCATTTGAAGATTTTCTAAAGTACTAAAGATAAGAGCAAATAATTTGCCCACTCTTTCAACTTACAAAATCTTGGATTTCAGCATATATGTGTCCAAAGGAATATAGCTGAAAGAAACTGAGTCAGCTCTTTTTCTTAGAAAGGGCAACAGCCGTACTTTATGCTACTCTGGACAACGTGGTCACCAGTGACACTGCTAAGCAGTGTACCTCATAAATATTTCTAGTTCAAAGAGGGAAATATATCTAGTTCAACATACACACACACACACTCACATTCACACAGATGCGCTCACATTCACACACAGACACACACTGAGTAGTGTAGTCAATTTAAGCTTAAAAATATTAAGAGTGAACAGGGGCTTTAACAGCTGTTGTACATTTTGAATTTACAGCAAAAAGGTTGCTACTTAAAAAGTTACCAGCAAGTATGGGTCACCCATTAAGATCTGCTTTGCACCTTAAGCACAAGGTTAGCCCAACCTAACATGGTGGTTGGCCCATTAGGAACTTAGTAAATCTTTTTTGATAAATGAACAAGTGAATAAATGAATTAGTGGATACCACTTATTTGTTTAGACAAAAACCCAAAGTATAAGACAAAATTGGGAAATCTATGTAATCTCTAGGAATAGGGTACTGGTTCCTGGTGTTATAAGAAAAATAATTTGGTCTAGATGTTTTCCCCTACTTATGCTGAGCATAGAGTTATATTTGAGGGAAAGCTATGTAGACTCTGAAGCTTTTTTAAAAATGTAGAAAAATAAAACACTTTCACCATAAAACGTCACTGGGTGACTTGAAATATAAAATACATTAGAAACTTGGCAAAAAAAGAAAAAAAAAACACTAGATTCTTAAAATCATATGCTTTAAATTTTAAGTGGAACTATTTTGTTCTTTTTAATAGTTTAATTTGCTTTTGTGACTATTCTTTCTTTCTGATATCTCTTTATTCTCCATTCCACCCCCACTGTGTGACATTAAAGAGAATTAAGAGTTTACATCAAAACTCTGTGGGACACAATCATAAGGGAAATTTCCATGGTATCACACATCAAAGTTATTTCTTATACTCTCTCTATAGCTGGTGACATCCATTCATTCAACAAATCTTCTTTATACTTAGTGGGTATCTCAACAAATATTTACTGAGCACCTACCACGTGGCAGGCACTGTGCGAGATACTCGAGATGGAACAGAAAACTCTTCCCCCACTAGATCATGTAGGTCATAGATAGATATTAAATGATCACATGTTAATAAGTTCATGGAGATTGTGATTAGGATCATGAAGTTGAGTATAGATCAGTTCCTTTAAATAATAACACCACTGATGAAGGAATACAGACTTGATCCTAGAGTTGTGGGCAACTACTATAAGCGTTTTCATCTGGAAGTGACATATCAAGATCTTTCATGAAAGGTAACTTGGGCCATGCTGAGGAGAAAGGATTTAAGTGAGGCAAGGGCAGATGCTGAATGACCAATAAGGAGTCTGTTTCAGTATTATTATCCAACAAATACCATATTCCAGGTGACAAGTGATTGTGGCATGGTCTAGAGTGACACCACTGGAGATGGTTAGTGTAAAGTAAGGACGATAACAATAACCAAGACTGCCATTTGCTGTGCCATTCTCTGTGCTTAAACATTTACAATGATTGACTCATTTCAGCCTCATAGTCCTGATAATGAGGTACTATTATCATCCCAAGTTATTATCAAGGAAACTGAGGCACATAGAGGTTCAGTAAGCTGTCCACGGTCACACCCCTAGCACCTAGCAGCGATAAGAACTCAGAAAGTCAGTCTCCAAAGCTCAAGCCCTTAACCATTCCATGAGCTTGCTAAATTGAATTAGATCTTCTTCTGAATGTTTAAACAGCTACCTGGTTTTCCACGGCCCTGGCCATTTATTCATTCCCTGCCCAGTTCTTCCACTGCTATTCAACAGGTTAAATATTTTCTCATGGGCCAGTTCAAGAGAGTACCTTCAGTGGGAACTGTATCTTGTTCTTTATTTTTCTATCCTCTTCCTAGTCTCAGAAATGAATGTGTCTTGAAATTTTATGCGTTGACCTATTCTAAAAATTGGCCTCGGAATTTCTTCATATGAAATTCTTTTCTGCACAAACCATGGGTTATAGAACAGAGCTCAGTTGTGAATTTTGATGCTTCCATTTGAAAAGATTTGTTAATGTTGAAAATAAATATGATTCATCAATCTTGGGTAGTGAATGTGGATGGAAGAAAACTGTTCATTTACAGGGTCACTTCCCTATGGGAGCCTGAACAGAAATGTCAATTTAAAAGTTATGACCCTATTACTGAATTTACTGTTTTAGACTGTGTCCCATTAGAATGGACTTGATGGACCAGAGGCTGGACCAACTGTGAGTCAGGTCAGACATTTGCAGACCCAGAGGGCAAGGAGGCTCATAGGACCTGTCAGGTACCTGCAGTGCTCCTGATGAGGTTAGAGAGGAAAGTGTCAGATAGGTCTGCTGGTCAGGAGGAAGGGGAGGGAAGGGGGAGAAAACACGAGGTGACAGGGTGTCAGGGATATCCGGGAACCCATCACTGTGATTCACTCACTGAAAGGAGGGTTAGGGGAAGAAAGATGGTCAGACCTGAGCTGGAACTAAATCTTGAAGAAGAGAAGTGTTGCAGACAGATATTCGTGGTAGGATTGAGATACAAGAATAAAACACACGCGTGCGTTAGCAGCTGGAGTAGAGACTGAAGCTTGGTTACATTGAACATGGTGGTTCATTCAGGCAGCCAGCACTTCCTGTGTCAGGAACCAATGAAAGGTTTTGAGATTTGCAAATTAGCCAGTTCACCGTTTCTGCATGGCAGGAACTAGTCAGGCTAAGTGGGACGGTTTTTCCTTTTGGAGAACAGAGGCACATGATCAAGGCAAGCATAACTTCAAAGCAAGCTTGATTCATGTCACCTCCTGCCCATCCTAGGGTCAAGAGTATTCTTACACTCTGCAGTTAAATGGCCCTTGCTTGGAGATTAGAAGTAGCTTCTAGGTTCTAGGTTCCAAACATTTTCCAGCTTTTCTGGGCAATGCCTGTTACTATGAAATGAAGTCAGACCAGAAGCTCAAAGCCACTCTCTCTATAGACAGAACTCCATGTCCTCGGAGGAATCATGTTTCTTGCTGGTTCCCTGTTCTTGGCCTCTGAGGTGACCCTATCTTAGATTCAACTCCTCCGAGCCTGTTTCCATCTCTGGCTCCTACTTCTCTGAGAGCCCCAGACTTGACAAAGGGGCCAGGTCATGCTTACCCTCTGACATGGTTTTCCTCGACGGTACCCCGGCTCCTAAGGGTCATCGGCCCCATCTCACCTCCACCTTCTCCTGCACCTGGTTCTGAAACTAACTGGTGGGCGTTTTCTCCAGCCCCCACCTGCTTCCCACCCTGGCTCTATGCTGCACTTCTGCTTCTCTGTGGCAATCACAACTGACCTACTAAAATCACCTGCAGAACTAAGAACCCTCAGTGTTCCAGAGCAGAGCAGTAAGACTGCTGCACCACTGGGGGAATTTCCTGCTGTCCTGAGAGTAGGCTTCTTAAGATACTAGAACCGGAAGGGACTATCTGGCCCAATATCCTGAAGCCCAAAGTCTAGAGAGAACATGAGGCAGAATTAGTCAAGAACTCAGCTCCCCAGACCTCCCCCCACACACCATGCTGCCTCTGTCAATGAAGCTACTGGGTAGAAGTTCCGATAATTACAACAATGAGCCTCTTGTTCAGGGGCCATCTTACACTTCCTGCTTTCATTCTTGTCCCTCCCCTGCCAACTCCATTTTCCACCTGAGAGCCAGAGTGATCGTAAAAGATAAAACAGTTCACGAGTCAGTCACCTACTCAAAACTCCCAATGCCTTTCCATAACACTGAGAATAAAATCCAGACTCCTTCCCACGGGCCTGCCCGTGCTGGTCCCCGCGGATCTTCCCGACACTGTCTCCTGCCGCTGCCCCCTTCTCACTGCGCTGCAGCCACACTGGCTTCTCCCGAGTCCTCAAGCACACCAAGCTGTCCCCACCTCAGTGCTGGGAACGCTCCTCCCCCAGGTGGTTGGTCGTTCTCATCTTCTGGCTTAAGTGCCATCTCCTCAGAGGTGTCTCCCTCTGAAGCCTCCTGCCCACCCGCCCCATCACTCCATTCCCCAATACCAGCTTCATTTCTCCAAGGAACTCTGCACTAGCCGAGATGATTTTATGCACTAGTTTTTTGTCTCCCTCTCCTACCAAGTACACCCCATGAGGGCAGGAATCAGTTCTCATCCTCAGCACTGTGTCCCAGCACCTGGAATAATGACTAGCATCGTAGGTACTTATATGTTTGTTGAAAAAAATGACCACAGGCTCCTCGTCTGGAATGAATGTGTTATGATACAGTTTCAGTATATAAGTTCTGGAATTAGACCATGTAAAGAACAAAAACAAGGGGAAAAAATCTATTTGTCCATGTAGTTGTTTTAATAAGAACTAAAATATGTAGTTACTAAGCCCCATCTTATACATGATATTTTAACTCCATACTCTGTAAAAAGAAAATTGTTGCTGCCAAAATTACAGAAATGTGATTTTGATTTATAATAATGTAGAAACAGTTCTAACAAGTTGTTAAATCTTGTTTATTTCTGGGACTTTGCTAAATTTTTCTTTTCATGAAATTATTATTTAAAGTTCTAGTTAGTGAATTAATGTCAATAATTTAAGTGAATTTCTTTAGATGCAATTATCTTGGATTGGAAGGCAATAAAACAGTTGGAATTACTTTTAACAAATTGCACATTCTTTCCCCTTCATATACTCTACCGTTAACATCAGGGAAAGTTACTGCAGTAATTTCATATTTAAAGTGGAAGTGTTTGGTTTAGAGGGAATTACAGAGCTAAAAAGAATCCACACGCTCCTCACTTTCACCTTAAAGAAATAAAAACACCAAGAGGTCATGATTCCCTAATAAATGGTATTCAATCACACTCAATGTATTTGGATTTTGTTTTAAAGAAATTAGATTGGGGAGAAGGCATTCCAGAGCCAGAAGCTGAACTTTGAGAAGATAAATAAATTAATGCATAATGCATTTTTAAACTCATGAATAGCTAATCAGTTCCTTAACCTGCAGAAGTATTGGGCATTTTTACCTTGGAGAGATGGGGTTTGCCTAGTGTCTTGGAATGTAAAGGCAGTTACAGGAAAGGGTTAGTGATTAAAGAAGAAAAGCTATTCATCTGAAATTTCTATTTTTAGCTACTGGATGAGTTATTCAAGTTGGAAGATAATATTAAAATGTTATGGGCAACAGTTGAGAAGTTGATGTCTCCTTAGGTTGCAAACCATGCTCTGGAAACAGAAAAATTAATGATGACAAAGTCAATGAGCAAATGCAAAGAAAAAGCCTTGTAAAACTGATTTATCTTCTGTGAAAATGTACAGTAGATTAGACATACTTTATTTACTTTGAGGATAATGACATTGATCCTTTGGAATTCAGAATCAAAATATATTAAAGCAAATCATGAATATAAAACAGGAGAGCAACATAGATTTAAGAATGGGACTCCTGTTTGGATACTCAGCACACGACAGCTTTTGGTGGACACAGATTTCTTCTGTTAATAATCATTCATACCAGTAACTTTGCAGGGGCACATCCCACTCTGCCCACCCTCAAAGTGAAAGCCATGTGGAGAGTAGGGTAATGTAACAGAATAATGAAATCTGCAAGGATAACAGGGTAATGTAACAGAATAAGGAATGCCAGTTAGATGCATACAGTCTGGAGCCAAAATCAGCCTTTCCGGAACCACCCTGTTCACATCATTTAGCATACATTATATGAAGTGAGGCCAAAAAGTACACATGTATCTCTCAACACAAAAGCTTGCAGGAACAGGTAGACCTCAGCCAAATGTAAATAAATCTAATACTAAATCTATTTGGATTAATAATGAGACCTAAAATTACTTAACCTTCACACAACCCTATGAGGTAGGCACTAATATTACCCACATTTTGCAAATGAAGGAAACAAGACACAGAGAGTTCAGGAACTCTATACAAGAACAGACAGCTGATACTTGGCAAAGCCACTCTTGAATCCAGGCATTCTGGCTCCATATTTCATACTTTTAACCATGATACGATTATACAACCCCTATGGAAATTCTTGTACTTATTTAGCTGTCATAATTTTTACATGAATAAAGTTAGATTTCTTATGAAGAAGCCATGGAACCCTGATGCATGGGCACAAGCATGGGGGTTAGAGCATCTTTGCTCAGATAGAAGCTGTGTATGCCTGCCTGCTACTTCTCACCGAAGCACTTACCAGGCCTTCCCCATGTAGTATATTGACCTCAAATAATTCAGCGGTAATTAAAGTCTTTTAAATCACATTTTAAATTTCAAAATACATTTTTTTGGTCAGAAAGCTGCTTATTTTCACTCATATGCACTGAATTTTCCTCAGGTGTATGTCTTATTTGGTATGACTTTTATGTACACTATTAAAAATCTTAAGGACCCAGTTATCATTTCTATAAATATAGTCAACATCTCTATATAAAAAATGACTTGACAGTCACAGAGTGTGGCCCATATAGTGGCACCACAAATGATATTACTCACTTCCCAATATGTCCAAAGAATCTAGACACCCTTTGGATCTATTATAATGGTATTTAAGCTAAATTTAGTGAAAATGTTTGAAATGTCCTTCAGTTGCTTTTGACCAATACAACTCAACATTTTTCAACAATATAAGTTAAGCAGGTCTCTGAAACTAATGTAGACATTGATTAAAATGGAACTGCCTAATGGGAAGCATTCAGTATACATTTTAAAACAGTAATTCAATTATTCTTGGGGGGTGGGCAGAGGGAAAACAAAAAAGCCCTTTCAAAACCCAAAGCCATGAACAAAAGAGGAGAGCTGCTTGAGGTCTTTCTTTAAAATCCTTCAGGTTTATAGCTCTGCCAGCATAGGTTTCTCCTCAGCTCCTGTCCTTAGGCATTTATGTAATTCTGGGAGGACAGAGCACATATTAGCCATACTACTGACTTTGATAAATCACCTGAGCTCTATAGAATGCAAAAGGATATTGTAAGGAGAAATGCGATACTGTCTGTGATAATACTTTGAGGTCTCCAGAGAAAGGCACATATTTAAACACGGCAAAAGCCTAGGAGTGAGACGGTCAAAACAGCCAGGGCCTAGTTTTAGCTCCCCCCAGTGGCAGATAGTGGTAGATGATGACCTATCTGCCTTCATCCTTCTAAAAACTGTCCACATGCAGACCACTGCATGCCATTGATCATCTGGTCTGCAGACAGTCATTCCGGCTACTCTTATCTAAAGGGGATAAACCATACCAGGCTTGTTTGTTCTACCGTTTGTTTTCATGCTAAAGCCACACCATGAACATAACATTTTCCATCTGGCCATGCTACAGAGAGAAATTTATATGTACCAGTTGGTACTTAACAGTAGCTTGTAGCCAACTCCACCTTCTCATCATGTCCGTGGACACTTCTACACTTTAACAATATTGGAGAAAGGATGTTGTACTAAGGTCAAAATATCAATTCAAGTCCTAACTCATCCACTAGTTAACTGTGTGACCTTGAACTTAGCCTCTTTGAAGCCAATAACCCCTGCTTCATCTGCATTCCTGGGGGATAGAATGATCCAATGAACTATAAGGTACTGAAAATGTTTTAAAAAGGTAACGTGCAATTTTTCAGTAATAGTGCTATTGAAAAAATACCAATTGAATATAAAAGTAATCTAAAATATGCCCTATATGTAGTTTTACACTTTAACATGCATGCACACATGTAACTGAAACATAACTTTACAATGTAATCTCTCCATATGTACTCACTCATATGTCCTGAACATGTTCTGAACTTCAGGTCCTACACATTCTGTGCATCATAACCATGCCCAGCCCAGGTTATGGTAGAAAAGTTTATTTTCAGAGTGATTAACACTCATTTTTCTCCCTAACACTGCTATTTAGCTGAGCTAGAGATAATCTTCACAAGAAAAAAATTTTTCCTTAAAACACAATTCATTATGTTCAAAAATAGCCACAGTCCACTTAGAACTGAGTTAATGATAGATTTTCCTGAGTAGAATTTCTCCTTTAGTAATTTAGTAGTAAAATGTTTACTCCTGGAAAATGCTTGTTTCCCAGGGATTATTAATCATACTTTATTGGGAAGTAATCAGTAAAATAGTTTGCTTTCCTACCCCTTTTAGAAAATTTAAATGCTGAGATACTCATTTTTGCTATGAAAAGCTACCCAGTAATTACCATATTTACTTTTCATTTACGGGGGAATAATCTGTTTTAATTAAGCCTAACTGAAGAACTTTTATCAGATGTAATTATCCCTTTCAATAAATATGTCTCCACTAATTACATTTAACCATGGGATTTATAGCTCTTAAGTCATTTAGTAGGAAACATAATAAATCTTTAGTAATACATGTTAAATTACTATAAATTAATTCAGATCATTAACATAATAAATACATTAGGATAATTTTGCTTAATTAGTTAGGGTGGTTAACTCAAAATCCCATGTAAGCTTCATGGTAATCTTGATTTTCACCATTATTTCTGGAATGACACATTTTGAAACAAATCTATTGAAATATTTAAATATAAATCAGTTCCCTTCTCTTAAGCTTTAACTCTTTTAACAACTGATTATTTTCCAAAGAGGAAATAAAATTGACTGTCTTTTAGTTTTTGAACTTTATAAAAATTTGCATAAAACTTTACAAACTAAATATATAATATTTCAAGCAAAAATACTTCCTATTTCCTCCTTAAGGAAGCTAATTTTCATTTTCTGCTTTAATAAATGTATCCCAATTTTTAAAAATTTTACATATCTATATCTATATGATACATTTTAGGTGGATCGTTAAGAAGCCTGAGCCTTAATTAAGGCTAAAGAAGGAAAAGTATGTAGCAACAGAAAGGGAATATTAAACTAGGAAGCACTTAGAGAAATTTGGAACAAGTGAAAGGAAGTGTGTCTTTCACCATGAATGTAAACCTTATGGAAATTTATTATCCCAAGAGGTGGTGCAGACCAAAAATGTAATTACCCACCAAAATAGTCCAGCTAAATTCAGAGATGCTAGCATTCAGAGATGCTAGCATTCATAGATGCCAGACTCAGGATGAGGTACTGGAGAGGCAATATGCCATGTTCTCTCATACTTCTGCCAAGCATTCCCTGTGTTCTTTCCACTTGTTTTCACCTAGGGAACTCTTGGGACACTTCAAGATCCAGCTCATGGGCCACCTTCTCTAAGCAATATTAGAGAATAATCTGTTAGGTGTCTTTGACAGTACTCCCCCATTTGTTTCTGCATTTTCTCCCACACTGGATGATGAACTTCAGACACAGGTGGCCCTTCCAGACACGATATCCCACCCCTCAGTGAAGATGAAGTGAGAGGGCACTGCCACTGGTCCTGAATGAACTTGCAAAGAACCAACCTGCCTGTCCCTGGCTCCCTTTCTCCCTAGTGTTTTAAGTGCCCAATAAATACATTTGTTTCATTCTTTCATTCAGTCATTCATTTAGGAAACACTTAATTGTTGGGCACTGCTTTTTACCTCTCTCCCCTTAAATGACATTATAGATTCTCAAAGAGCATTTAATCTTCTCTAGGATATCACTCAGCTTGATGTTGGGAGAAATAATATGCATATTTAATTCCTGCTCTTAATGAGATTACAGTCCATTAGACTGTTCCATACTCTTCATTTCTGGCCCATTTGAAATTTCACTTCCTCAAAAAGGCTTTCTCTGACTCCCCAGAAGAAGATGGGGTCTTCGCATTTTAGATTGTCCTAACACTCTATACACCTCCTTTAAACCATTTTTCATGATATTTGCTTAATGCCTTTCTCCCACATTAAACTGAAAGCTTCATGAGAGCAGGGACCACATCTATCCTGTTCACTGTGCCATCACTAGTACCTAACACAGGTTCTCCCATAATAAGCACTCAATGATGGCCAGTCTGGAATAAAAAAGATCAAGGGGAAACTAGAACAAACAGTTTTAAAATTTGTATGGAAACACAAAAGACCCCAAATAGCCAAAACAATCTTGAGAAAGAGGAACAGAGCTGGAGGAATCGTGGTCCCTGACTTTAGACTATACTACAAAGCTCCAGTAATCAAAACAGTGTGGTACTGGTACAAAAACGGACACATAGATCAATGGAACAGGATAGAGAGCCCAGAAATAAAACCATGCACTTATGGTCAATTAATCTATGACAAAGGAGGCAAGAATATATAATGGAGAAAAGACAGTCTCTCAATAAGTGGTGCTGGGAAAACTGGACATCTACATGTAAAAGAATGAAATTAGAACATTCTCTAACACCATATACAAAAATAAACTCAAAATGGATTAAAGGCCTAAGTATAAAACGAAATACTATAAAACTCCTAGAGGAAAACATAAGCAGAACACTCTTTGACATATCACAGCAACATTGTTTTGGATCCATCTCCTAAAGTAAAGGAAATAAAAGCAAAAATAAACAAATGGGACCTAATTAAACTTAAAAGCTTTTTCCCAGCAAAGGAAACCACTGACAAAATGAAAAGAAAACCTACTGAATCAGAGAAAATATTTACAAATTATATGACTGATAAGGGATTAATATCCAACATATACAAACAGCTCATACAACTCAACATCAACCCAGTTAAAAAATGGGCAGAAGAACTGAATAGATATTTTTCCAAAGAGGAAATGCAGGTGGCCAACAGGCACATGAAAAGATGTTCAACAGTCCTAATTATCAGGGAAATGGAAACCAAAACCACAATGAGATATCACCTCACACCTGTCAGAACGACTATCATCAAAAAGAACACAAATAACAAAAGTTGGCGAGGATGTGGAGAAAAGGGAACCCTCATACACTACTGATGGGAATGCAAATTGGTGCAGCCACTGTGGAAAACAGTACGTAGGTTTCTCGAAAAACTAAAACTAGAACTAACATATGACCCAGCAATTCTACTCCTGGGTATATATCTGAAAAGAACAAAAACACTAATTCAAAAACATACATGCACCTCAATGTCTATAGCAGCATTATTTATAATAACCAAGATATGGAAGCAACCTAAGTGTCCATCAACAGATGAATGGATAAAGAGGACATGGTAGGGACCTCCCTGGTGGCACAGCGGTTAAGAATCCACCTGCCAATGCAGGGGACATGGGTTCAAGCCCTGGTCTGGGAAGATCCCACAGGCCACAGAGCAACTAAGCCCGTGCACCACAACTACTGCACCTGTGCTCTAGAGCCCACAAGTCACAGCTACTGAAGCCTGCACGCCTAGAGCCTGTGCTCTGCAACAAAGAGAAGCCACTGCAATGAGAAGCCTGCATACCACAATGAAGAGTAGCCCCTGCTCTCCACAACTAGAGAAAAGCCCACGCGCAGCAATGAAGACCCAAAGCAGCCAAAAATTTTTAATTAATTAATTAATTAATTTTTTAAAAAAGAGGACATGGTAGGTATATTCAGTGGAATACTACTCAGACATAAGAAAGAGCAAAATTTTGCCATAGCAACATGGATGGACTTGGAGGGCATTATGCTAAGTGAAATAAGTCACACAGAAAAAGACAAACACTGTATGATATCACTTACATGTAGAATCTAAAAAATACAACAAACTAGTGAACATAACAGAAAAGAAGCAGACTCACAGACATAGAGAACACACTAGTGGTTACCGGGGGGGAGGGAAGGGGGGCCACTATAGGGGTAAGATATTAAGAGATACAAACTATTAGCTATAAAATAAGCTACAAGGATATATTGTACAACATGGGGAATATAGCCAATATTTTATACTAACTATAAATGGAGTATAATCTTTAAAAATTGTGAGTCACTAATATGTACACCTATAACTTATATAATATTATATACTATACTTCAATAAAAAAAATGTTTAGCTGCAAAAAATAAAGGAATTATTAATAGGTAAGGAAAAAAGATCAAGGGGGAAATTGAGTTATTTCATTATATATATATCATTATTATATATTATAGCTAATACTATAAAGTGGTTAGCGTCAGGAACTCTTTCAAGTACTTTACATGTAAAAATTCATTTCATCTTCCTATTAACCCCATAATGTAGGTACTATTGTTACATTACAGATAGAAAATTTATGTGAAGTTTATGACCAGATACTATTGCTATTTTATAGATGAAGAAATAAAGAGAGATTATTAACTTGCAATCATCACATAGTTAGTCACTGGCAGAATTGTGATTCCAAATCACAATCACTAAACTATATACACTCTCTATCCCACTAGCCACAGGAGAGTGGGCCAGAAACTAAGACTATCTCTGATTTTGAAAGCTTACCAGATTTTCCAAGTATTATCATATTGCACATCTGAGTAAAGAAAAGACAGCGGACCCCTACCTCACACCATAGACAGAAAAATCAATTCAAGGTGGAACAAAAGATAGACATGAAAGTAAAAATGGTAGAGTCATTAGAAGAAATAGGAGAATATCTCTGTGACCTTGAGGTGAACAACATTTCTTGGAGAAGAAATAAAAAGCATAAAACATAAAAGAAAAACTTGATCACTTGGAATCTTTCAAGTTAAAAGTTTCTGCTTATCAAAAACACTGTAAAGGAAATGAATAGGCAAGCCACAGGCTAAGAGAAAATATTCTCAAAGTATATATTTGACAAAGAACTTGTATCCAGAATATATAAAGAACTCTGGCAACTCAATAACAAAAAGACAAACAACTCAGGAAAAAATTAGGCAAAAATATTGAACAAACACTTTATAAAAGAAAATATATAAATAGCCAATAAGCACATAAAAACATACTTAATATTATTGGTCATCAGTGCAACACAAATTAAAATCATTAAATACTAAAACTCACCCACCATAAATTTAAAAGATTGTTAATATGAAATATTAGAGAGGATATGGAGTACCCAGAACCCTCACACTTTGCTAGTAAGAGTGTAAAATGGTACAACTTTGGAAAAACCATTTAGCAATTTCCTAAAAATTTAAATATACAGTACCTTATGACACAATTCCATTTCTAGTATTTTACCCAAGAGAAATCAAAATATCTGTCTACAAAAAGCTTTTTACACAAATGCTTATAGCAGCTTTATTTATAGTAGTCCAAATATGGACACAAGCCAGATGTCTATCATCAGGATATTGGATACATAAGTTGTGGTATAATCATACAGTCAAATACTAGTAAGCAATACAAAGGAATAATCTACAGACCCATGAAACAACATGGATCAATCTCAAAAAATATCCTGAGTGAAATAAACTAGCCAACTAATAAAAGGACATTCTGAATGACTTCACTTATATGAAATTCTAAAATAGGCAAGACTAACATTTAGTGATAGAAATCAGATGAGTGGTTGCTTCTTCTGGGGCAAAGGAGGAAGAAATGATGAGAAAGTGGCATAAGGGAACTTTCTGGAGTGGTCTATAAAAGTTCTGTGCCTTGATACGCATTCAGTAAAACATACTGAATGGTATACTTAAGATCTGAGGATTTCACTGTATATAAATTGTACCACATTTTTTTTAATGGGGGAAAAACAGCCAGAGAAGATCCATGATGATTTTCATAACCAGATACAGCTTTCACACAGATAACACCAGTTTTAAAAATGAATGTGAGGAGGTGAAAGGACAAGAATAAATAACCATTAGTACATGAGGAAAGAATGCCAGTGTTGTTCTGAATATACTGGCAATTTGTATTTTTTTTTAACCCAGATGATTACATTAACATTCTTTTGACATTTTATGATAAAATAGTGTTAATTGCTTGCCTCCAGATAAGAGCAAATATTATACCCTGTGTCAGAGACTTATATCCTCCTTTAGAAAAAAGATGGACTCTGGGTCAGAGATATCTTTCCTGCCTTTCTCAGGCTGATAGATGCTCCCAAAGACCCTGAACAGGGGCCACTGATTTACTGCCAAAGTTCACAGAAAATGAAGTCATGGAGGCAGCTCCAATTTTATGCATAGCAGAAGTTACAAGGTCTGACTTGAAAGGACCCACATCCCTCATCAGACTGCCTTCAAGGATAGTGTTCCCACCATGATATGCATCTGTGCAGGAAGGTTCACTTGTCATCTGTGTGGTGGAAAGCAATTGTCATCCATGACTCATGACCATCAATATAGTCATCATCAAGCTAAGTGGAGACATCCATCTTTTCCCTCCTTTGTTCTAGCTTCCAGAACTCAAGTTTTGCTAAACCAAGTCCTCTTTTCCCCAACTTTCTTTACAGTTTGGGAATTTATGATTCACGGGGAAGCTTTTTCTTTGCTAATGAAAAGGAAACAGATGCTGTTGGTACCAACCTTTGCTCTACTTTCTGTCTTGAATGTGGATGGGATGTTTGGAGCTGTAGTAGCTCTATGTAGCAGCAACCATGAAGCAACGGCCAATAAGTTAATGATGATGAACTGGAGTCTAGAAGGAGGCTAGGTTCTTGATAGCATGAGTCAGGCTCTGCACCAGCTCTAGACTATGTACTTCTAGAGTTCCTGTTCTGATGGGTGAGGATGCTAGCTGGGAAAGTTCAAGGGCATAGCATACACTCAGGGAGGACCTAGACACATAGAAAAGATTGCCCTAAAAGCATGTAGAAACGTACATAAAAGAAATGGATAGCTCCAAAGATTAACTTTGTCCTGAGCAGGCCCTACATTTAATATCAGGTTTAAAGGATTAGATGAAAACAAAGAGGAAGCCTAGCTCTATCCACCTCACTACAAATAAAACTCAATTTCGGTTCTTTTTTGTGGCTGAGTAATATTCCATTGTATATATGTGCCACATCTTCTTTATCCATTCATCTGTCGATGGACACTTAGGTTGCTTCCATGTCCTGGCTAAGTGAAGTAAGTCAGAAAGAGAAAAACAAATACCATATGCTAACACATATATATGGAATCTAAAAAAAAAAAAAAGGTTCTGATGAACCTAGGGAATAAAGACGCAGACTTAGAGAATGGAGTTGAGGACATGGGGAGGGGGAAGGGGAAGCTGAGACAAAGTGAGAGAGTAGCATTGACATATATAGACTACCAAATGTAAAATAGATAGCTAGTGGGAAGCAGCTGCATAGCACAGGGAGATCAGCTCCGTGCTTTGTGTCCGCCTAGAGGGGAGGGATAGGGAGGGGGGGAGGGAGGCGCAAGAGGGAGGGGATATGGGGATATATCTATACATATAGCTGATTCACTTTGTTATACAGCAGAAACTAACACAACATTGTAAAGCAATTATACGCCAATAAAGATGTTAAAAGAAAAGAGGAAGCCTAAAATGTCTTATTTCCTAGAATTTAGGGAAAAAATTTATATTTGGCTTCCAACTTGGTAAATGAGTATTTTTCACCTTTTAGAGCATGTGTATATATATATATGTGTGTGTTTAAAGAAAGAGAGAGAGAAAGAGACACCAAGGTATTTGGTACTCTGTGCTTCTTTTCTAAATTTCTAAGCTTCTATTCTACATTACACTTTGCTGTATTCCATCCAAGGGGCATCCATTAATCACTGTCCCATTCTTGGCAGTGACAATATAGACAATGCATCATGTCAAAGATGTTCCTGTTGGGGTTTCCCTAGTGGCGCAGTGGTTAAGAATCCGCCTGCCAATGCAGGGGACACAGGTTCAAGCCCTGGGCCGGGAAGATCCCACATGCCGCAGAGCAACTAAGCCCGTGCACCACAACTATTGAGCCTGCGCTCTAGAGCCAGCAAGCCACAACTACTGAGCCCGCGAGCCACAACTACTGAAGCCCACGTGCCTAGAGCCTGTGTTCCACAACAAGAGAAGCCACCGCAATGAGAAGCCCACGTACTGCAACGAAGAGTAGCCCCTGCTCGCTGCAACTAGAGAAAGCCTGTGTGCAGCAACAAAGACCCAGCACAGCCAAAAAAAGATAAACAAATAAAAATAAAAGATATTCCTGTTAATAATTAATGATAATTTCCACAATGGGGGGGGGGGGTGGCGCAATGTATTATACCCAAGCTCAAGATAACTAGGCCTGCCCTCCACTCTTGTTGCTCAAGAGTGCATAAAGGGCAGCCTCAGAAAACAGAGTGGCCTACGTCCATTGCTCCCATTAATCTCCCATGAGGTAAATGATGGTATAGAAGGTATTTTGTAAGAACTGAGCAGTAACAGGAAGGCCTGCTCAGTCCATTCTTGAGCTTGTTGTCTACACCAGCTTTTATATCGCCCAGCTTGCATTAGAATGTGCCGCACCATCAGCTTTCCCACCTTCTCCTGCCCCCAGACATTCTAAATTTGAATATCATACAGTGGCAGACACTGTTGATTGCCTATCTAATGTTAAGTACCCCTTCCCTCTTGCTAACACAACCCCAGTTTTGTACAGGGCATCAATGGGTCCAGCTAAATACTCTCTTTTCCAGGTTCCCTTGCAGCTGAGGGTTGCCATGTGACACAGATCTGGTCAATGAGAATAAGTGTAAGTCTCTGATGAGAGCTTCCAAGAAAACTTGCTTTCTTGATCATATATATATATAATTTTATGTCTGTGTGTGTGTGCCTATGTATATATATATATGTAATATTTCTGGCACTCTTCTTCCCACTTCTTCCAGACTTAAATGTGGACATGGATGTCTAGAGCTACAGCCACTATCTTGTAACCAAAGGCAATGACCAAAAAGCTAAGAATAGCATATCATAGCATAACAGCATAGCATGACCACCTCTGTGCCCCATGTCTCTGTACATGCTTTTACATGAAGAAAATCAGCCCCTATTTGTTTAAGCCATTTCCTTTTGGTTATTTTCTTACCTGGAACCAATATATTCCTAAGTGATATAGGTAGGTGTGAGAACCTGTACTTTAAAAAACTGCACAGATGATTAGACATCTAATAAGCATTCGGAATTTAACATGTCTAAAACAGAATACTTTATTCCCACCTGCTATCTTCTTTCCCACTACCTCCCCCTCAAAAGATCTGCTCTTCTCCCAGCCTTCCCCCATCTCAGGAAGAGGCACTACACAATCTACTTTGTTGCTTAAGCCAAAAACCTAAGGATCATCCTTGACCTCTCTCACCCAACACCCACTTCATCAGCTAGAGTTATTAACTCTATTTCTAAAGCATGCCCTGAATCCACCTACTTCTTTCTCTCTCCCCATTCCAACCCACTTCTTCAGTCCAGGCTGTCACCATAGCCTCCTAACTAGTTCTTCCCCAGCAACCAACAGTCTTTAATAATACATGCCAGATCATGCCATTCTCTGATTAAGACCCGCTAAGAGCTTCCCACTGCACTTGGACTAAATACTTATCACAACCAGGAGAGCCATACATCACATGCCTCTGCTACCTCTGAGATCTCAGCTTATATCACTACCCACACCCTCACGTCAAGCCAAAGAGGGCATCAACCTCTCTGGGACTTTACACTGTGTCCCCTCTCCCGGGGGTGTTCTTCCCCTGTAACCTGCACATTCATATTATTTAGATCTTAGCTTAAGTACCACTTCCTCAGACTTGCTTTCCCTGGCATCTCTATTTAAAGCAGTCTTCCACTCACTCTGTCATCATTCCTTTTTGCTTCATAGCACTTACCACAATCTAATATTTTATTTATGTTAATTGATTTATTTTCTGATTCCTGCCATTAGAATTTATGATCCTTGAATTCAAGGAGTTTATCTGTCTATTCCTTAGTGAATCTCTAACACTTAGAATGATGCCTAACACATAATAAGCTCTTATCTAATGCATGAACAAATTTATTCAATGTATGATTTTACATCCACATGGTGGAACCACTTAGATAAAATATTCAGATTATTTATTTAATTTCTGCTTTTACATTGGATGTCCTAATCATAAGAAATACACTCTTCAGTGAGTGAACGAGGAATGTTGATTTCAGTCACGGCAAACATTCATGATTTCATTGATCTCCAATAATGTGATCCCGACAATGCTGTAAGCTTGTTGCTCATTCTTTTCAAGAATGAGAAAGAACATTTTTGCCTTGGATTCTGTTGCATTTTGCAAAAAATTTCTATTTTCCCCATTAAATGCACTCTGAATTTTCCCCTTTTTTTAATTATTAGGAAAGCACCTAGATCTAGTTATTTTCATAAAACATTCAGAGGTCAAAATTCCTGAACTTGCAGAGTGATAACTTCCCAGGACTCATTCTGAAGTCTATCGCAGCATTTGCCAATAGCTCTAAGAACAAAAATCTACCATAGAGGGCTTGGGGATACGTACAGTCATTTAGTTTGAAAGATAAATTATACCAATAATGTACACTATCACATGCTGAAGAGTCATCAACCTGCTTTAGTTCAACTTTGTTACCAAATTACTCATCTTAATTACTGCCTTCTTTTTCTTATCTCATTTTTCCATAGTCATATTAATGGTTGCATAATAATATTAGACAACGTTCACTAAGCTTAACTCTAAAAGTAATGGCTGTTTTAAATCAGAGTTAATTAGTATGTCAAGAAGTTCAGGTAATTATGGGGCCATGTGATTTTTTTAAGGCATTGGGGGGAAAGTCACTTCACCAAATGTTACATTCATGATTCCACAAAGTGTTTTTAATATTTTTCTTAATATTATCGCTGAAAACTGAATAACGCAATTCTTCAGTGATCATTTGTCATTGCTAACTACAGGTGAGTGAGCTCTCCGTAATCCTGCAATCACTGTGGAAAATAAATTTAACATTAATTTATGAATCTCAGTGCCATTTCTCTTCCAGGTTTAATAGTGAATCACAGTTTACACTATTTATATTTCATCACATATAAGGAAGGTTGTCAGGAGCAAAAGATCAGAGTAACATAATTCTCCTCTTCTCCTGCACTCTCGTCAACTGTTCATGGAGAACACTCAGTGGTCTGAGGGGAGTTAGAAGGCACGCTGTCCTTGGATGTGTGTGGGAAACGTTCTGGGACTTCAAGGGGAAGGAGTGAGTAGAGTGAGGGATGTCTCTGAGAACTGCGTGCATATGGAATGAGCATCATAAATAAAAGACCTGTTATCGTGGGTATCATGGCCCATAAACTTGTCCATCTGTGGGTCCTCTCAGAGGACCCACAACCTCTCCCTCAATCCTTCACAAAATAAGCAGAATTTCAGCACAATTGAGAAGGAAGAGCAAAAACAGTTTGCCTTTGTTTCACTGGTTCCTGAAATACATTTCTGCTCGAGAAATAAGACCTATCTCTTTAAAATCAACATTAGCAAAGAAGACAAAAGTGAAAACAGGAAGAACTGGGCAACAAAAATAAAGAGGCTCCCTCAGTACATGGATATATTCTCAAGTCTCAGCATCAATTAATCTTTGCGCCATTAATTACGCTTTAATAGGGCAGCAAAGAGACTGTGGGTAGTCAGCCGTGGACTAGGCCTAGCAAGGGCAGTGCCGTGGGTGCTGACTGGAGAGCAAGGAGATGTCCATCTGTTTCTTGACCTGCTGGGAAATCTCTGATAAGCCTGACCTCAAGTTGAGAGACAACAGCCTATAATACTATTTTCAACTATACTGAGTTCCCAACAAGGTAAAATCGTAAACATTTTCAATCTATTAATATTTACTGAGCACCTACTCAGTCTGAGGCACTATGGACTGCATAAAGATACATGGGCTCCTATGACCCCCTTTCTGTCGCCCGTAACAACATGTCACACTGACCACAGTTGATTGTTTAAGTGTCCACCTTCCACACAGGCTGCTAAGGAAGAAGAACGAGACTGTGTCTATCCAGATCCCACTACCTCTCCACTGCCTAACACATGGTAGGTGCTCAGAGAAGAGGTGTCCCCAACTAGCACATGAGTTGCTGAATGAAAATTAAGACAACGGCTTGAGAGAAGGGAGATCACTGAAGGCTGGAGTGGGGACTCCCTCAGATTGTCAGACATTGACACTGAGTCTGTTCCATGCTTTTCTAGGATGGAGACAGAGGCAAGCACCCAATGAGGGAGAATAGTAGGAAAAAGGAGAGACTAGTCGGGGTAGAGAGGAGGAGGTGTCCTATCACTAGGGTCTCAGTTGCTATTGTGTTTCTTTTTGTTCCCACTTCAGGTACATGTATAAATTGGGCTAAAATTATTATAAGGAAGTGTTGAGGACTAATATTCATTTACCATTAATTAATTGACTTAATAATTAAGGACAAAGCACTTACTTTCATGCTCCCATTTAAGCTGCATGACGATCTATGAGGTGTCATATCCCCATTTTGTGGATGAGAATACTGAGCCTCGGAGAGGTCATGTGAAGTAGACCAACCACAATCCAGAATAGTTGACTTCCAAAGCATTGCCTCCCTATTTAACCCCAAGTAATGACCTAGTCAGATGCTAATCCTGTTGAACCCAATACTTTAAATGAACAGCTCTTAGATGGTAAGATGAAATCAAGCTACATTTATTGAAGAGATGAGGAACCCTTTACAGTATGGAAGGGCTATGGACTACTGAGAAGCCTAGAAAACAATGAACTGTCCTAAAATACCAAAAGTTGATAAAGCAATGACTCCAAAATCAGAAGGTTTCAAGGTGGTGCAGGGTCTAGGAGGGTAGGAAGCAGCAAGCATGAGAGAGGAAGATGGGGTCTAATCCATGGTGTGATTCCAGTCTGACCAACAATACCCCTCCTAAAATTACCTCCCCACCACCTCTGTCTGACAATCGTCTTTCAGACATACACTCCTTGGCTTAAGAAATGTTATTTTGCTATCATCAATTGCCATCATGTTCCTTCAACTCAACTTCAAAAATATGTATCAATTACCTATTAGGAGAGAAAGCAGTGTGCTAGCCCTAGGGTGCAAAACTGAATAAAGCCAGGTCCCTGGTCTCAAGAAGGAGATGGGAAAACGACTCAATATATTGGAGTTTACACTTAGTGGGATCACCAAAGTGTTATGGGAACATGTGGCAGGGAGTGATTAATTTTGCTAGCCTTAGCTCTATTTCCAGTTCCATCCCCCTTCACATACCTGATTCCTCACCAATACCGTGAAGAGCCCCTCTATTTCTATTATACGCTCTCACTGTGGTAAGCATAATAGCCCCCTCAAATGTGCCCATGCCCTAATCCCTGGAACCTATGAATATATTATGTTAGATAGCACCCCCCAAAAAAATTGTAAATGTAATTAAGGCTCTGGACCTTAAAATAGGGAGATTATCCTGAATTATTTGGGAAGACTCAATCTATTCTAATCACACAAGCCCTTTAAAACAGAAATTTCTTGGCTGGAGTCAGGAAGATGCAGTAAAAGGAGAAGGCAGAGAGATTCAAGATGGAAAGGGCAATGAGATGAGGGATGCAGGCAGTCTTAGGAGGTGAGAGGGGCTCTCAGCTGACAGCTAGCAAGGAAACTGGGACCTACTACTACAAGGAATTAAATTCTGCCAATAGTCTCAATGAGCTTGGAAATGGATTTTTTCTCCCAGAGTCTTTAGAAAGCCACTTGGTCCTACAGAAACTTAGATTTTGTCCTTGTGAGAACCTAAGCAGAGAACCAACTGAGTCATGCTGTGCTAGACTTCTGACCCACTAAAACTGTAAGATAATAAATTGGTGTTGTTTTAAACTACTACATTTATGGTCTTTTGTTATTGCAGCAGCAATAGAAAACCAATACACTATCAAAAATGTTCTTCTACCCTCTTCAGCCACATTCATTATTTAGGTCTTATTCTAATGCCATGCAATCTGTAAAGCTTTCCCAACCCCCAAGGAAAACAAAACTCTCCTCCCTCTGGATTCCTGTCATACCTTATCTGGACTTTCGTGAGGTCACCTATTTCCCTCCTTTGTACTATTATTAGCTATTTTCATGACTGCTCCACTCGTTTATATATTGTGTCTTGTTTAGTTTTGTGCCCCCCATGAACCCAGTTACACTGGAAAAGACAGAATACATTGTCAAACAGCAATTCAGTGTATCCATATTTAGCATCCCTGGGTGTAGGGCAATAGTAGGCACTCACATGTCTTTCTGGCTGGTAGCCAGGGTAGTGAGATGTCAGTTCAAGACAATTCATGGTGAGAAGGGCAGTGTTATGCAAGAAGAACAGCTCATTAGTGATCAGTTGACACCATTTTATTAACCTATATTGACTGCTTTTTAAATGCAAATTGAATGCTTTAGTGAAAACTAAATTGAAATATTACATTGGAATTAGTCTTGATAAAAATACATCATAGATTGATGCTGGGACCATCACCTGTGCAGTTATAAATTAATAGTGCATCAAAAGCCAACTTGATTAATGTCCCTCAGTTGAACAAAGACAATTTAGTGTTTCAGGAAAACCATTAATTCATTGAGACATAGCAAGCAACTCTACATAAAAGAGCTAAGGAGTAAAATGTGATACTTATTCTTTAGAATAAACTAAAACTTTAATATATCAATGGTGCTTTCTTAGAATGGCCACCCAATTTATTTGAACAACTAATTAGCAAGGAGGTCAGAACTATCTGGAATGTGGAAAGATGATAAATTCTCTTTTAGAATATATGATAATATTATATAATTCTAATGATCTTATGGGGGAGGTGTAAAAACAAGTATCATGTACATTTTGGTTAAACCCACTCTGCATACATATTCATCATATATTACAATTGTTAAACAACATAGCCTGTCTAACATCCAAGTAAGTTGAGAAATCTCATGTGATCCCACAGTCCTTGACTCTAAGGAGAAATCAAAACTCCCAGCGGAGATATAAACATGAAATATGTACATATGTGTGCATTATTATTATTATTGATGTAATTGCCTCAAGTAATGCATTCACTGTAGGTAAAGAAAATCTATAGGGAAGTACTGATTTATCTCCTCACTACAAGGTGTCCTCCATACTTGAGTAGAGTGATATATTTATCTGTTTGCTAAAAAGGAAGTGCTAATAGGCCAATCTGGTTAAACTCCCTGGAGAGAGAACTGGATGAATGGAAGGTTGTTAAGAGGTGTAAACAGATGAGAAAAGGTAAACCAAACTGTAAATCAAAACCCAAATAATTGTTAGAGAGAGAGAAGAGAAAGTAATTTATGGAGCAGAAAACGCCATGAGTTTATGTATCCTAACACTGTCAGTGATGGGGAAGTTAGGGAAAGCATCCAATCCCAGATTGGCCAGGGATCTGACTGCAGTAACTGTGTTGTAGTGTCTGTGAAATAGAGCTGCATTAGGCCATAGACTCTAGAACTTAACTCCTTCATTCAACCAACCAGAAATGTTTGAGTGTCTACTCCAGCAACTCCCTGGACCAGGTGGTGAGGAGCTAAAAGAATGAATCGGAAGTAAATCCTGCCCTCAAATGGTCTGAGCAGAAAATATAACAGATGTAAAGAGGGCATAGGTTTTCAAACTTTTAGCAAAAGTAATCTCACATAGAACTCCACCAGGTAAAACAGTAGAAGGCCAGAGTCATAGATTCTAGCTCTACATACTATCATTTGAAAACAATCACTCTGATATAACCAATCAAGGTAGAAAATGACTTGCTCCATAAAGGAACAAAAAGGGTTCTATGAGAAGACAGAGAAAGTTGAGAGTATATTCACCTAGAGTGCTTGAGATAGCACTATCCAATAGAACTTTCTGAAATGTTGGAAATGTTCTATATCTGCATTGTCCAAAAGAGTAACTACTAGCCAGATGTAGCTATCAAGCACTTGAAATGTGGCCAGTGTGACTAAGAGTTTTTAAACTTAATTTTAATTAATTTTAATTAAATAGTCACATATACTTAGTGGCTACCATATTGGGCAACACAGGTTTAGAGAAAATTTTCATGGAGAAAGTAGCAGGGGCTTAGGAAATGGGCAGCGTTCAGACATTCAGAGGTGAACCAGGAAATGGCACTCCAAGTAGAGGGAAGTGAATAAGAAAGATAGGAACACTGTTTCCTAAAAGAAATATTACTTTTCAAAAGAATGCACGTGATATAATTTAGAGCTTTTATCTTCGTGGGTCTTTAGTCCCTTCTATCCAACAATATGGAATTGCCATGGATTTGGCTGATTAACACTCAAAGGATATTAGTTTCAAGATAACTAATCAGTCATCGTTTTACTATTTGCCGAAAATAGAGCAAAAACAAAGAGTAGGAACCAATAGCCATCAGCCCAGGAATGAGAAGCTTCCTGCCTGAGAAAGGTAATACTGAGGACACTTGTCTTCTGGTCTATCACTCCATCATGAGTCCATGGGTTTACACCCTTTTACTTCCTTGCACATACAGTATGACCTGGAACACATCATATAAACTTGCTGTACTTTGCACTATTTTTATAAATGAGCAAGAAATCAACCATATTTTTCAGTCAAATCATTTTTCCCACAATAATTAATATCTTATATAATTGAAAGGCAGCCAATCCGATTCAGCTGAGATTTATTTGTGAAAATTGACTACTTTTTCCCAATATATTAATATAGCATCAATTAAATAAAATTAAGCTGATTCTTACTTCCAGAGTCTCTGGTCAATCAAGATTAACGAACCATAAATTATGAAGATCACTGAAAAGTTATGGAAGAAAACCACAGGACTAATTGTTCCCTTGTCTTGCATTTGTCCCTACCCTGCAAATTCTTGGCCAAAACAAGCCCGACTCTCAAATTCAGCAAGCTCAATTCTGAAAGGAGAAAGGAAACACGAAAAGTATTGTGAATCAACAAAATTCCACTGGACCAAATTGTCACAGTCTCAATGATAATAGAAAAGATCACTTATTTGGGGTTTAGAGCGGTCTTGGTACTAAGCATTTTGTAAGTCATTTCATTTCATTCTGACGTCATTATTCCCATTTGACAAGCAAATAAACTGAGGCTTAGGGAAGAAGAGTTGGAACCCTGGCTGGTCCGACTCCAAATTGTGTCTTCTTTCCATTACTGTGTTCCAGACACATCATTATTTTCTGCTTGATTTTGAACTACTTTCAGCCTTTGCTTTTAGTAGAGGAAGCAAAATATAGCATTTATTGAGTATTTACTGCATGTGCTCTGCTGTTTACATTCATTCAACAAATATCTATTGAGTGTCTTCTCTGCCCCAGTACTATTCAGTGATTATCAAGACAAGTCCCTGATCCCTTGGAGTTACATACTAGTGGACAGAGACAAATAACAATAAACCATCAAATTAACACCAAAGAAATAACTTTAAAACAAAAAGAAATAGGATAATGTTAAGTGCTATAAATGGAAACAAAAAAGGTAGAGGGCAGGAAAACATAAACAAGATGAAAAGACAACCCTCAGAATGGGAGAAAATATTTGCAAATGAAGCAACTGACAAAGGATTAATCTCTAAAATTTACAAGCAGCTCATGCAGCTCAGTATCAAAAAAACAAACAACCCAATCCAAAAATGGGCAGAAGACCTAAACAGACATTTCTCCAAAGAAGATATACAGATTGCCAACAAACACATGAAAGGATGCTCAACATCACTAATCATTAGAGAAATGCAAATCAAAACTACAATGAGGTATCACCTCACACGAGTCAGAATGGCCATCATCAAAAAATCTACAAACAATAAATGCTGGAGAGGGTGTGGAGAAAAGGGAACCCTCTTGCACTGTTGGTGGGAATGTAAATTGATACAGCCACTATGGAGAACAGTAAGGAGGTTCCTTAAAAAACTAAAAATAGAACTACCATATGACCCAGCAACCCCACTACTGGGCATACACCCTGAGGAAACCATAATTCAAAAAGAGTCATGTACCAAAATGTTCATTGCAGCTCTATTTACAATAGCCAGGACATGGAAGCAACCTAAATGTCCATCGACAGATGAATGGATAAAGATGTGGCACATATATACAATGGAATATCACTCATCCATAAAAAGAAACGAAATTGAGTTATTTGTAGTGAGGTGGATGGACCTAGAGACTGTCATACAGAGTGAAGTAAGTCAGAAAGAGAAAAACAAATACCATATGCTAACACATATACATGGAATCTAAAAAAAAAAAAAAAGGTTCTGAAGAACCTGGGGCAGGACAGGAATAAAGACGCAGATGTAGAGAATGGACTTGAGGACACGGGGAGGGGGAAGGGTAAGCTGGGATGAAGTGAGAGAGTGGCATGGACTTATATATACTACCAAATGTAAAATAGATAGCTAGTGGGAAGCAGCCAGATAGCACAGGGAGATCAGCTCAGTGCTTTGTGACCACCTAGAGGGGTGGGATAAGGAGGGTGGGAGGGAGACGCAAGAGGGAGGAGATATGGGGATATATGTATATGTATATGTATAGCTGATTCACTTTGTTATAAAGCAGAAACTAACACACCATGGTAAAGCAATTATACTCCAAAAAAGATGGTAAAAGAAAAAAAAAGGTAGAGGGCAATAATATGATAAAGAGTGTCTAGGACAGGGATCTAATTAAGATAGGGAGCTCAAGGCCTCTCTGAGGTTATATGTTGAACTTTGCTTCAGATTCTAAAATCTACAGGATGAGAGAAAACATTCCAATCAGAAGAATCAGCCTGTTCAAAAGCCCTGAGATGAACAGTGTGGTAGGGGTGTGGGAAACAAGAGAAGAAAGAGTATGAGATATGTTTGGACTAATAAGCAGGCCATGCATGGAGTTTGTTTAGATTCTAGTCTCAGAGCAGCAAGAAGCCACTGGAAGATTTTAAGCACTAGAGTCACATAGGATTTACATTTCTAAAAGCTCACTTTGGCTGTAATGTAGGGAAAAGACTGTAAGGGGTATGTGTAGAAGCAGAGGCTGCTGCGGATGCCCATTTAGAGACTGTGGTGTCTGACAGCATTAAGTGGAGACTCGTGGGCAGATTCATGAAGACAGATCTGGGAGGCAGAGCTGAGAGATTTGTGGACTGGACTGGGGTTGGGAAGGTTGGGAGGACGGTGGGGAAAAGAGAGGAATCAAGGATCACATCCAAGTTATTGACCTGAACTAACAGGTGGATAGGGTACCCTTTGTTGAAATGAGAAAGGCTGGAAGAGGAGGAGGTTTGGAGTTTGATGAAAAGGAGGAAGAATGAGTTTGAGAGAAAAGAAAGATTCCTAGATTTTGGCTTGAACAACTTATTGAATCTTCACAGCAGCCCTATAAAGTTATTCCTATTTTTCACATGAGGAAATTGAAATTCAGGCAAGTTAAATAACATGCCCAAGGACACTGGATCTGAGCCAACGTGTCTGATTCTAGAATCCACACATGCAATTCTACACATCACTACCTCCTAGTACAGAAAGACTGAGATTTTGGTACTGGTTTTGTCTCAGTGAGTTTCTCTTTCCCTATTTATAAAACTCGGCAAATAATACTCACTGCCTAAGAGTTGTAAGAATCAAGGTGGTTAAATGGGGAGTTCTCCCTGTACTGTAGAGTTGCTTGTAAGAATAAATATTATATTACCAGCCATTGAATTCTGGCATATATTCTTGATTCTGTTAACTCTGCATACTCTGGTTTTGACCATGGCCACACCCTAGTCTGGTAGATTTCTGCTGTCTTATTTGGTTTCCAGTCAAACAGCTTTCCAGGTCCCATTCCTGGGAGCCCTGAAAGGGACTGAGAAACGCTTCCCTAAGCCTGGGACTGTGCCCTACTCTCAAATATCACTAGAGAACGTTAGGATTCTCCCTGCCTCCAGGATGCCTTTGTGATTCACCTTCAAGAAAATGATGTACCATGCTGAGCCTGGGGTTGAAATCTACACAAATGCGGATGCTGTCATGTAGACAGTTGCAGTGGCTTGCGTTCTCTGAAGGAAGCTTTCTCATGACACTTCACAAACTTGTGGGAGATATTCTTAGCCTGAAGCTGACAGGGTCCGTGACAACTGCCCAGCCACAGTCCCTTTGAGCTAAGGAGTGAGAGGAGGGAGGGGGGAAGAGAGTGGGAAAGAGAAGGTCACTATCTGTGAGCTCCTACTGGGTCCTAGGCCCCATGGTGAATATTTTTACTCATATTATCTCCTTTAACACTTATAACAATCTTGAAAGGCAACAATTATTTTTCTCATTTAACAAACAGACATTCTAAAGCTCAGTGTTCATTTAACTTGCCAAAGTTCACACAGCAGATCAGAAACAGAGTCACAATTCTGCCCTACATATATTTGACTCTAAAATACAATGTTGGGTTTTTTTTCCCCACTAAGCCATAGTGCCAAAGTATAGAATCATGAGAGAAAGGGGGCAAAAAGGAGGACAAAAGTGTCTAAGAGTATGAACTCAGAATCCTTTTGAAAATATGAAGTTGCAAGTCCATGGTGACCAAAAATTAATTTGATTTTCAGCTCAGGTATGTCAGAAAAAAATATCTAGTTTCAGTTATTGTTATACATGTAGAATGTAGGTTATCAAACTATAATGAAAAACATCGGCCATATTTAACAAGCCAGACTTATTTATTTCCCAAGGCCATGATAAGGAAGATGACTGAAATATCGTTTGCATAACTATAAAGAAACCATGTCAGCAAAAGGAGAGCAGTTTACTCCATTGCTAAGAAAATCAATTCTTCCATCCAAATGAGAATGCCAGGTGAGAAATGGAGACTTACATGGCTACCTTTCACTGTGATGTTTTGATTTATGTAAGTAAATTCTATACCTTTCCAGCTCCTATGTGCAGTTAAGCTGATGCATATCAGAGTCAACTCACTTTCTCATTCCAAGTTGATAATTTAAATGCTTACATCAGGACTTCCCTGGTAGCACAGTGGTTAAGAATCCGCCTGCCAATGCAGGGGACACAGGTTCAAGCCCTGGTCTGGGAAGATCCCACATGCCGCAGAGCAGCTAAGTCCATGCACCACAACTACTGAGCCTGCGCTCTAGAGCCCGCGAGCCACAGCTACTGAGCCCGCGTGCCACAACTACTGAAGTCCATGCGTCTAGAGCGTGTGCTCCGCAACAAGAGAAGCCACTGCAATGAGAAGCCGGTGCACCACAACGAAGAGTAGCCCCTGCTCGCCGCAACTAGAGAAAGCCCACACGTAGCAACAAAGACCCAACGCAGCCAAAAAAAAAGCTTACATTAAAAAGTTTCTCTGTTAACTTTCAGGGTTTTAAAAATGAAGGAAGTTTCCATTCTCCATCAGGCTCAGGAGCAACAGGAATTAATGTGATATTGTCTTTAATGAAACGTAGTGGGGACTTGTGATTCATGTTTGTTTCCAATCCTTTCCTTCTCTTTAAAATGCCATAAAATGAAAAATACAACAGCTGTTTCATATTAAAGAGGAATGCAGATGTGCATTAATGCAGCTCAAGAAATATTTTATATGTTTGGAAAATTTATTATTTATATGAATGTAATCAATCTACATTTTCCCCATTTAATAAAACGGCACTTATTTCAATGGCTTTGCCAGGTATTTCAGCCAAACGCACAAAAGGAATGGTCTAGGATCTAAGTCAAAGGTATCTTTCTTTTCTCTAGAAAAGTATAAAATAAACAACAAAAAATTTCTGGTGCAGTTTGTCCAACAAAGACATAAAAGCACCACATTCTCCTTATACCTAGATTAGTAGATTAACTAGCTTCAGTTGCTTATTCAATAATCTCATGAGAAGAGTCAATTGTTTAGGCTGAGCTTTGTCATAGGGTGAACTGTGATTGAACCCAGGTACTTCCTGCACTGGTAAAGTGTGTTTGGAGAAGGCCTCCTGGTGAGCAGTAATGCTTCCTTATTATTATACTGGTCTATTACCTACTTTAGATGCAGATATAAATTATTTAAAAGAAGAGAGCTTTCCCTTGCTAATTAATGGCAGGCTGACTAACCGGCTCCTATCAATGCCTAAGGCTTCATTTTATGCACAATTCTCCAACCAGTATAATAGCCCACTTCCATGGTTTCCTTGGGTAATTTTAATCAGTCATTGTGTACACCACAGAAACCCAGCAGCTGTGCACTTGGATGACTTTATTATCATTAGTGGCAAAGTGGTTGTTGAGCAGGGAAGTTTTCATCAGGAAAGACTACATGATCTCATAAACCGGGGAATGGCCAGGTTCTATTTATTTTTTTCTAGCAATAACTTACAACTTAGGAGATGAGCATATTTAGAGTGAAATTCACAGTTTAACAAAGAGAGATATATCTGAAGTTTCTTTCTAACACATATTCACTATTTCTTCATTCTCTCCCAGGGAATAAGAGAATTGTCATCATTTAGATAATTTCCCAGTGAATGAATGGGAGGAGTCTTTTGCGACGTTTGCTTTTGGCATTGGAAATATCAAAAGTTGCCTCATGGTGGTCAGGGAATCAATAATTTTCTGGAATCTTGGGGAAGTAACTCAAATAATTGACCCTAAAAGGAGATCTTTAGATCTCCTATGGTGAAAGATGCACATTTTTGGTGCTAAGAAAAAGTCAAATAACTTTATGGAGACATGATCACTCACAAGATCATGTTTCCAACAAGTCAGTAGATATTAATTTTACAAACCTGGCACAGCCCAGATGCTACTTTTTTATCAGGTGTCCCAATAATCCACATATTAGAACGGAGCTGCCATGTTTTAGCCTTTTAAATTTTCCTATATCACCTTAAATTTAATATGTAACCAAGCTCTTATCTTTTAAAAAATACTCCTAATGGGAGAATGCACTGCTCTTTCTTCTGTAAGGGTAATTTCTCTAGAGGAGACAGTAGTTTTGTCACAATTAGTCCCTTAACTCTTTGATAGTTTCCAAAAGCTCATTCTCCTCATTATTAGCATCCACGTGATATGTAGATCAATTTCTTAGCAATTCCACAGTAGTGTTGCCAAATGGAATGGACCCCAAAGATATTTAAGTATGATGTGTACATGTGCAGCTAAGGATAGAGAGAGTGGTATAGAATGTACAAGCTTCCTCCCCTTCTTGCATGCCCCATGGCGGTGATTTCCACATTTGTTACACCAGCCTTGATTCTCTGTGATGTTTATGGCCTTGCCTCTTGTGGGTGTACCTGGGAAAAACTATGAAGGATGTAAAAATAAGACTTCAGTCTTCTCCTGCCTTCCCTGTTTGGCTCTCTTTCTCCTTCTTCATCCCCCATCTCACACCCACACTATTGTACTCTAAAGGACCCGGGGCCAGCTGGATGGGCACTAAGTGATGCTCCACCCAGGGCTGCTTTCCAGGGCCAACAAACCCATCCCTCACCTGCTGGGAATGTCAGCTAAGGAAGGCTCCTAGCAGCATCCCTCACTGGAACATTACCTCAGCCTCAGGGAACGACCTCACCCAGTGTAATGCCCACTCCCAGGAAGCAGCCCACAATCAATGACTGGCAAACACTGGGATACAAATATCGGGCTCCTTGGCCTCAACTGGGACAACTCTGAAGGGCCATCCCACCTCTAGAGGCCCTGTAGGACTGGCTGAGGTCTCAGTTGCAACCTCACTGCACATCAGCTTCTCTCTCTGCCCAATCCTGCCTTCCTTGCCTCCATACAGGTTATCTCCAGAGAGCACTCCCCATTGAGCTTTCTGCACCCAACTTTTCATCTTTAAGTATGTTCCCAGGGAACCCAATCTAAGATAGGAGTTACACAGAGTAGTCTGAGACTGCTGTGTCATAAGGAAGGGTGGCCAAATCATTCCCCAAAGAGGCAAGAGTTACAACCAGGAAGACAAAGCAGTTACATCCAAAAGGTAAGTTACAGACTGAACTCAATAACCCAAAGTAAAATGGTGAGGTTTAAGATACAGATAGAATCAAACTTTTTAGGACAAATTCCAAGAGCAAAGGGAATACAATTTTCAACATCTTAATCTAGCATCTCTGGCTGCTCAGAACACTCACTAAAGTGCATTCTCGTAAACCTCCATTCTGAGGCTCCTACAGACTAACCACTGTGGTCATAACCATAGAATGGGATCCTGTAAGCATGCCTCTACAGACCACCCCTCTTCAGAGTTCCATATGAAATTCCAAGGCTGAGTAGCCCATCTGTCCCTTATGTCTACCTCCCAACGCTCTGCCTCTCTTATCACTGTCTTCCATAGCTCAGGCCATGAGTCAAATCCTCTGGGCAGCTGTCATTCCCCTGAGCACTCTGGAAGCTCAGGTTATTGCCAAGAAGTTACCTTAGATTTCCAGTGATGCTTATTATACATGACGATTGGGTTTTTTTCTTACAAGTTTCCTTTAAATATGGATATATCCTTCCTGGGCACTTGTTTCCTTCCCCTCACTGGGAAGGAGAGCCAATATTCTCCTGCCTCCTTCCCAAAAACAGCCTTTACTTCTCCTCCTCTGAGTTATAATGGCTAATATTGACTGGGCACCTACTATGAGCTAGGCACTGTTCTGAGTGCTTTACAGGCTCTATCTCATATAATGTTGACAGTGGTCTTGGGCAACAGTTATTATTATTTGATCCCCATTTTGCAGATGAGAGAAGAGAGGCACAGAGAGGTGACCCTAACTTCCCCAGGGCCACACAATCAGAAAGTGGCAGAGCCAGGATTCAAGCCCAGCCAGTGCTCTCAACCAGTAAGCTCTTTTGTCTTGCCCCATTCCCAGCATCCACTGGCATCCACTTCACATTCCTCTGTATGTTGAGGATTTCCTTTCCACTCTGAATGCTACCATCACCCAGTAATGTAATGTCAATATCCCCACTAAGGACCCCACCAAAGCCCTAGCTTCCCAGTTCCGTGTCCTCATCTATTTCAATGATATTCAGCATGACTCCCAGGGTCATACTCTTCTCAAAACTTCAATTCTGAAATTCCTCTCTGACCACCACCTTGAATTCTCTACTTGTCCTGCTTCTTCATTCCTTCTAAACTGCTCTCTGGCATTACTCCTTCCTTTCCTGATATGGCCCACCCCGTCTCCATACCTTCAGCTTCCTTCCTTCCTTCATAAGCCCTTGTTCCCTGTCTTCCAGTCAATTACTCTTTTATCAGCACCTGAAACTCCCTTATCTTCCTTTCAATGCAGATAGTATGCTGATTCCCAACTCTGCATTTTTCTGTTGTTGTTTGTTTTATTCCCAGTGACTCTGCTCTGAGTTAAGGACAAAATCCAAGTTCCTAATCAAGACCTTCAAGGCACTGCATGGTCTTCCTCAACCTGCTCATCTGCCACCACCACTCTCCCCCATGACGCAGTACTTGGTCCACAGTGAGCATCAGTTTTCAAACAAGCCACACCTCTCCATAGCTCCTTGTCTGAAATGTTCCTCCCTTTTCCCATTCTGGAAAGAAACAACAGGATCAGGTGACTTCTTAGATGAAGGATTAGGGGGAAGGAGGAGGAATAGTGGGGATGGGATAGAGGTAACAAATGGAAGATGACTCAGGAATGCTTACTCTGAGGACCTGCAAAGATCAGGGTGCCATTATACTGAAGGGGCACCACTGAGGAGGGAAAGCAGATGAGATAGAGGGTCAAATTGGGCCTTCTCAGACCAGAGGTGCTGATGAAACATCCATGCAAAAGCACCATTAAAACAATAATAATAATCACAATTAAATGTTGATGCCCCAACAATTATCTAAGCTTTACTATGATTATGTGCCAATGGTTATGCATGAGATATAGTTTATATGGATTAGCAAAGCAAATGAATTTGGGAGTATTATAGAACATAACTGCCATTCAGATAGCTGATAAAATGAAGGAATAACCAGAACTAACCTATATGGCTGCAAGCTACTTAGAAATATGACAAAAATCCTTGCCTAAAATAAATGCGAAAATGAGTGAGTTAGTTATCTCACATTTTATCTCACAAGCACTTATCATATTACCAGGAAATTTATATACTGATTATTATAATGAACTTAGTCATTAGGGCTAATATTGTTATATATGAAAACCAAATTTATCTGAGTCATTTATTTGAAATACTTTTGAAAATACATGTATGTATTTTGTCTCATATAATTTTCCATTTTTTACCTTTAAAATGACTTCTAGATGTTAGCTTTAGATTTTGTACACTCTGAAATTTTGATTTTCTAGAGAAAATGTGGAAATAAAAAAAAAGATAAGAACAAAGGCAGATGACAAAGCAGAAACATACTATTTATGCTCTAGAAACCAGGAACCACAAAGTGTTTACTTATTGAAAGAATTTAGGCTTTACCATATGTCTATTTTTATCACGAAAAAAATATTTTCCTGTAGAAACTAAAGTGTTTTTTAAGTGCTATGTGGATTCTTTTATATAGAAGCTCAAGAAACAGTATATTAGTCATTCTTGCAGAAACAAGAGCCACTTAACACTAAAGGCTCATAGTATCATGACATAGTAATTGGGCTAAGTTCAGAGGAACCCGAAGAGCAAACATGTTCCTCATGAAATCACCTATACTGCAAAAGAGTCAAGATTTCCTAAAGTTAATGACAGTGATGTTGGAACGTTGCTCAATCTCATACTACATCCACTGATAAATGAGAATCTAGCAAAGCTAGACCTGTTAACAATAGAAGCAAAAGCTTTAAAGCATGGTGATAGAAAAGGGATACCAAAAGAGAACAATATAAATGTCAAAGTATAAGGAGATCTTTGAGGAAATTGATGAAGTCTACATTTTTGTGCTGCAAAATTCAAGTATGAAGTAAAGGCTGTTGCATCATTCTATCATACCATTTTGCTACATAAAAACATCAACACCAGATTTATTCTCAGTAAACATCAATTAGTGTTATTATTGTTATTATTATTATCGTTGGTCATTAGAGTAATGGGAGAACGAGGTCCATTTCGACTCAGCAGGGAGGGAACTCCAGGAATAAATACTGAGACCTCACTGTCTTCCCATCCTCAGATTTCATGATGATGCCTCCCCTTGGCTGAACCCAACCTGAAACCATTGGTATATATATAGATCAGCTTCCTCAGGCCCAGAGACAAATGGAGAAGGGCAGAGAGTAGATCTAGAGGGGCAAACAAAAGGTGTCACACACACACACACACACACACACACACACACACACACACACACACACACACACACACAACCTGAGTTCTATTAGGCCAGACCCCAAAGTTCTCAAGCTATTTCATTTCTCTGGACAGCAAATTCATTTTGAGGGCTTACTATGTGCCAGGTATAGTTCGAGGTGCTGAAGACCCACTAGTGAACAAGATGGACAGGGTTCCCACCATGGCTGCCTTATGACTTTCGTGGGCTCCTTCCTCCATAAAAAATATTAAAAATTATATTTTATGATTGTGTTTAAAAATAAGTTTAATCCGCAATGAATTCTTTATGTTCATTATTATTACATTCATTTTTCTTCTAATTTTTAAAGAAATTAAAACATTTTCATGGGCCCCTAAATGCATCATGGGTGCTAGGCTCTGTGCCCCCTGTGCCCAGTGGATAAGTTGGCCATAGCCCTGGTCTCCGCTGTCATGGAACTTCCACTCTTGTGGGGGAGCCAATAACAAAAAGTCACAAATAAAGCAAGATGAAAACATCAGAAAAGTACAAGGAAGACAACCGAACAAGATCTCTTAGAAAGTGATCAGGGAAATGGGGCTGTATATGAGGGAGTGTCCTAGAGAGGGAGTGTTCAGAGTAGACTCCCTGAAGGGATCACAGTTGAAATGAGAACCTCGATGACTAGAAGGAATCAGTCTTCTGAAAATCTAGAGGTCTCACAGGAGGAACAGATGGTGTACAATCCCTCAGGCTGGAAAGAGCTTGGTGCATTTGAGAAAAGTAAGGCAGCCACTTGGGCTGAAGCATAGTAGACGATGGAAAGAGGGAAAAACGTAAGAGGTAGGCAGGGGCTAGGTCACACAATGCCTTACAGGTAAGAATTTGGATTTTACTCTAAGCTGGGGAGTTATATGGCTTGATTCTGAGAATGAATTACACAGAGAAGCAGGGAGACTGCTGACTACTATAGGCTGCCCAGGTGAGAGAAGATGCTGCTTTGCGCCAGGGGGATAAGAGTGGAGAGATGAAGAAAGGATAATGGATGTGAGATGTACCTGGAACTTAAAGAGTCAACAGGACCCAATGAATTGATGCAGGAAGTGAAGAGCAAAGAGAGGAATCAAGGATGACTTGAGGGCTTTGGGCTCAAGAACCTGTGGGATGGCAGTGTCAGTCACTAGCACTGGCTTCTATAAACCTTGCTACTCCAGTTATATTAGTAACTAACAAAATATATTACAGTGACATAATATGTTTAAAAACACAGATATACAATGCCGTGGTTCTCACACATCTTTTCAGGAGCATGTTTTTTGTGGGAGCACACCAAATTTGTGGATTCATGTTGTTATTTCCAGTGACATGGAAATAGCTCCTTTGGCCACCATACTGCTTGCTGCAACTGTGCCAAACTGTTATCAACAAAACCTTGCCTCTTGCTTTCTCATCTTGCCTTTTAACCAAACATCGGTGTTTTGTAGCCAACACGTGCCTTTTGGACACACAAGTGCCTTCAGAAGGACCTAACTGGTTCAAGATTATCTGACCCACATGCTCTTCAATCTTTTGGTCTGGGACCTGACTCTCTTTTCTGTGTTCCTGGTAAGAATATACCATTTGAATTCTGGATCTTCTTTGTTCATTCAAGTACATTCTAAAGTATTTGAATTATCATCCAACTAGATTACTAACCACTTAAGGAATGATAAAATCATGTTCCTATTCTTATTCCTCTTATCTTCACATTCTGTATACTTACTCTGGATGATCTCTGATTCGTTCATTCTACAAACACTTAGCGCTGTTTAGATTCAATGACAGTGATGACGGGAGCTAGCATTCACAGAGCGCTCACTATGTGTTTGCCAGGCATTCATTTAGTCTTCAAGATGATCCTGTAAGATAGATACTATTGTTATCTCCGTGTAGAAATGAGGAAAGAAAGGGTAAAGATATATTAAGGAACGTGACCAAGATCACACAGCTGGTGCCCTTTGGAGCGAAGATTCAAACCCAGATAATGGAACTCCAGTGTCCATGTGTTATAAGAACTCCCCTATACTGTTTCATTAGCTGTGTGCATGTGAATTACAGACCCAAATATCCAATGCCTTACTCTCTGTTTGGAGGGCACACGGGAACCGAAAACTCAAAGTACTTTAAACTGAGCTTATCTTTCTCCCTACAGATGTTCTTCCTCCTCATAAATCTCAACGAATGGTGTTACCATCCATCCAGTTGAGCAAGCTAGAAACCTTAATGTCATTCTTGACTTTGTCCCAGCAACTTTCATCCCCAGACATCATTCAGTCATTAATAATGTCCCGTCTCTTGTACCTGTTTAGTACCTTTCAAATTTATTCATTTCTCTATCCCCACCCTTCTAACTTCATTCTAGCTTTCACTCTGTTACCTGATTAGCCTCCATGTGGTCTCCGACAGTAGTGAGTAAACATATCTGTGCTGAAAAAGATGCTGAGGCCATGACCAAAAGCAATGGGACTAATGTTGTGGTTGACTGGTGATGTCTCCCATGGGAACAATGAGCAAGTATCAGCACCAGTACCAGGACTTGCCAGCCTTGCCCTAGCATTCTAATGCAATACTTAATACATGGAGGGCCCGCAATAAATGATGCTAAATGAATGAAAAATTGATATGAATGCCTTACTGTCTCTGAGACACTAAGAATAACCTATAGCTGGTCAACAGCTGTGTACTGGGATGCTCTTTGTTGCTAAAGATGATAATAGATCACTTCATTTCTACCAATCCAATCTAATTTTACAGTTTTTGGAAGCTACTTCTTGTTTCTTGCCATGGTCTGTTGACACATGCCAAGTCTCTCAAGTTTCTTTCTCACCCCACCTAACACCCCTCCCCCACACACACCACCCTCTGCTCTATCCCAGCTTTAGGCGGTCTGACCATTTTAAGTGTTGACAATCCACCCAAGGAAAATTCTACATATTCATCTTATGATATGTCCCCAATAATAAAGCTGTTCCACTTGTAATGTGAACAAATAACATACAGGAAGAACCAGTAACATGTAGAAATCTAGCCCCTCAGTCCTTTAGAAGTTTAGATATGACTTATGCTACAAACCTTCACCTTGATTTGGAGACTAATGTCTTCTTGGCCCATATTCTATCCACTAGAATTATGTTCTGACCTTTTTAATAGGGTTTCCTTCTTTGTCAGTCTACTCCCTAAACTTGTCAGATATTTCCCCTGCAAATGATGGATATTTTATATTTGGCTGACTGCTTTATTTTTACTTCTCAGGCAAAGCAAGCTTTTTATATATTAAATTGTTTGGTAGATACAAAAGAGGGTGTTATTTTTATTATGTATCTTATTCTTAATGCTCACAATCAACAAGCACAATCTCTAATTCTAATTTAGTTTATAAAGGTTACAATGGTCTGTTGTGCTGCCTCCCTTGAGATTCAAGGAGCTTACTAATAATAATGCAGAGCTGCTGAACCATAATACCTAATGGTCTGTAAAACTAAAGACATTTTAACATTTGCAGGACTCCAGTCCGCCACAATTAATTCTGATCAGATGTCCACAGTCCAGAGTTATTATTAGCTGGCGAGTGTCAGAAAGTGCTGGCCATTTTGAAGGTGGATCTTTGCAAATACACTTTGTTGCCAAATAATTAGAAGTTAACATTCAAGTTTATATAAAAGATTGCGAATGGATAGGAAAAAATGTTTCAGCAATTAGTTAATTTTTTGCTGTGCTGGCTTTTCTTTTGCGGTTGAAATGCAACCTGCTTGTATAATTCATATATGTCAAATAGTATAAGTGTTTTCAAGTTGTAACTCAGTTGGCTAAAGGGAGCCCTTCAGATATTCAGGGAAAGAGAATGTATACGCAAATAATGGAATGTGCCTAAATCTCTGTTTAACAAGAACATTAGCATCATGACTAGTGAGATGTTAGGGTTCTAGATTTCACACAGGGTCTTCTCCCTGATGTTTTAGGGGCAGATGGAGCCCAGAGACACCTGGGGGTTCAAGTCCAAGGACCAAGTTTGGAGTGGGGCCACACAGTGTCAGATGGGTAAGGGGCAAGCAAGGAAGCCACTGGATATTATCAGGCCGACAGATATGATCATCTGTAAGAATTCCCAGAAAGTTTCATTAGTCACTTACAAGGTGGGTAGGAGAGGGTCAGGGACACACAAGTCACAAAATGCCACAAGAAATTATCGGACCTATGCTATGCAAGGAAACAGTAGTTGAAGGGGCATATACAAAGCTGATTAGAATGCCATCCTGTTCTCAAGATACAGACTGATAGGGATATGGTAGTGAACACAAAACAGTTACAGAAGGGCCACACAGGGCAGAAGGAAGCACACAGCATAATGAAGAGGACAGCATTAGAGTCACACCATCCTGGATTCAGTTCTGAGTCTGGCACTAACTCTTGATACAACCTCAGACCAAAAGAAATAAAACAACAACCTAGGGCTACTCTAATGAGGTCGTTGTAAGAATTAAATGAGAGAGATAGGAAATATAAATACATACATATATTTATTTATTTTAATATCGTATATATCTGTAATGGTTTGGGGAGTAGGCAATAAGAACACATTCATTGATAGGTAGCAATGGTGGCAGCAGCAACCATCGTATGAAGAGTGTGATTTGTAAAGAAAAGAAGTTTCAACAAAGCACCACTGGCAGCACACAGGCGCGAGAAACCAGTTTAAACTACGAAATCTATAATAATATTTCACAATATCTAGTCTTCCCTGTCTCAGTAAATGCTAATTTTATTTGCTCAGGCCAAAAATCTTGGTTTCATCTTTGGCTCCTCTTTCTTTCACACCTCATGCCTAAACTCTCAGCAAATCCTTTCGGCTCTATCTTCAAATACATCAAGAGTCCATCCACTGCTCATTACCTCTCCCACTACCCACCTCCTTCAAAGCTCATCATCTCTTGTCTGAATTCTTCAGTGGCCCCCAAACTGGTCTCCCTGCTTCTGCCCTATCCTCCTATCCTCTGTTCTCAATGCAGCAGTGACAATGGTCCTTTTAAAATGTTAGATCACGTTCTCCACTGCTCAAAATTCTCCAAAGGTGTCCCTGTCTTAGAGTAAAACTCTAGGTCCTTAAGAGGGCTGCCAGACCCTGAGGACTTGGCCTCCTGCTCTGTCTCTCTTCTCATTCCCTACCACCCTCCCCGATTCTAGTTCTTCTCCTGCCGTCCTGGCCATGATGATCCTCAACGACACCAGCATGCTCCTTCCTCACTCCTTCACATCTGCTGTTTGGTTTTTGGGCCCTCCAAGAGCAGATGTCAAGATGGAATCAGATGAGCAAGAAATGTACTGTGGGGAAATGTGGGTGAAGGATAAAAGGGATGGAGAGGGAGAAGGTGGGAAGGGCCTTTGACCACAATGCCAGGCTGGCACCTGTGAAGGAGAAAGAAAGCCAAGAGGATTGCATAGGAAGGTTTCAGACTGCAGCGCAGTCCTAAGGAAGCTTCTGGTAGGCCAATGGGTTGTCTTCGAGTCACAGTTGCCTGTCAGAGGCATTCCCCATCTCATGGAATATGTACCCGATTATGCTCCGTCACTGGCTGGGAGAGGCTCAGGAGAAGGGTGACCTCCATGTAAATGTGGCTGTGGATCCAGACAGTGGCAACCTGACTGTAGCCAGTTACGTTCCGCTAGAAGAAAACCTGTGTCCATCACACTCTTCCCTCTACCTGGAATGATCTTTCACCAGATAGCACGCCTCGTTTCCTCACTTCCTTTAGGTCTCTACCCAAATGTCACCTTTTCAGTGAGGCCCACGTTGACTACCCAAATAAAAAAGTACCCCTTCCCTGGCCCTTTCTACCTACCTTATCTTGATTTATTCTTCTTCATAGTGGTTCTCTCCATTGTGACGTATAATATAATAACTTGTTTGCTATCTCTTCTCCCACTAAAATGCAAGCTTCATGAAGGCAAGGATTTGTCTGTTCTGTTTACTGCTATATTCCCAGTGTTTAGAATAATGTGAATAATACACAACACATAGAACTTGCTCAATATATATGTTGTGAATAAATAAAATTTAAAGGACACAGGTTAATATCATCATTGTATGTGCATTTAAATTCCCTGCTGATTTTAGAACCTGATCTCCCCATATAACCTTGTTTAACCTTCTCAACAATAACACAAGCAAATCTATTAATATGTATTCAAGTTATAGAGGCTTAATATTAAGACATAATGAAATAAACCATGTAGTCAAGCAGAACCCTTTAGATTTCTCCATCCATCTTCATTTACTGCCTCAGATTTGCAAACTCTCTTAAGGACCCAGATATCTCCATACAGAATCTTATTTTACTCCTTGCTTTATATATTTTAGTGGTTCCCAAAGTTTAGTGTGCAAAATCTACTTTTTAGGATTGTATACATAAGCCATGTTTCTTGTACTTATGGGAGACATAATGGATTTTCAAAGGTAATTTTGACATCTTCCATGCTATCTGTGGGTTAGGTTCTCCAGAAGCAGACCCTGAGATGAAGATTCAGGTGAAAATGATTTGTTAGAAAGTATTCCCTAAAAAAAAACTGGGAGGGTCATGGAAAGTGGGACTGTGAAGATAAGGAGGCCAAGCAAAGGCAAAATATCAAGCAAACTCCCACAGAAAGTAACTTTGGCTTAATCTTGCAGGGGGCGGGGAGGCGTCTATAGATAGTGGAAGTTGCTCCTCAGACTTGGTTTTTGTTTATTTTTTTTTTTAATTTATTTATTTATTTTTGGCTGTGTTGGGTCTTCGTTTCTGTGCGAGGGCTTTCTCCAGCTGTGGCAAGCGGGGGCCACTCTTCATCGCGGTGCGCGGGCCTCTCACTATCGTGGCCTCTCTTGTTGCGGAGCACAGGCTCCAGACGCGCAGGCTCAGTAATTGTGGCTCACGGGCCTAGTTGCTCCGAGGCATGTGGGATCCTCCCAGACCAGGGCTCGAACCCGTGTCCCCTGCATTGGCCAGGCATATTCTCAACCACTGCGCCACCAGGGAAGCCCCTCAGACTTGTTCTTAAGAGTACTGTACTCCACTCAGCCACTGGTGAGGGGCTGCCCCCAAAGGGATGTAAATTCCCAGGCACTTTAGCTCTCCGTCTACACCAGCAAAGTAGGCAGCAGCAGTCTGTGTGCAGTTCTCCAGAAAAGAGATCCTGGTGCTGGATATGGGAAGGGAAAACACAGGGGGAGCCAGAGTACATGAAGATGGTAAAGGGACAAAGGGATGGAAGATGATGTAGTAAAGGGATTAAGGGTATATGGACAGAGCACTGACACTGCTGGTTGTGTTTGCTGACTACCTATCTGTCTCACTAAGTACCGTTCCAGAAGGAAAAAAAAAAGAGGGCGGGTGGGGGAGGTAGCTTTATAGTAAAACTTAGAATATATTTTTCAATTTTTTGATTTCCCTTCTTATTCATGAGCATTTATTTATAAGTGCAATGGAATTTCTTTAAATCACCTGGTATAATGATCCAAACATTGTGCTTGAGATCACATCTCATTGGCTTTTTCAGTAGGGCTGTGTTACAAGACCATAGAGCCACGCCAACCATATGCAGGCTTCCTTTTCTGCATTCAGTTGTTGACATTAAATACCGTATCCTCCTCTCACTGTGTTGCCACCTCAAGATCTCAGTCAACTTCTTGAATCTACGGAGGCTTCTGAACAACTGCTCAACTCTGAGCCAGATGGCAGGGGCAAACATTTCAGCCGGTCAGACAAATTTTGGTGCCATTCTCTACACTAGGAATTCTGTTCACAACAGCTTTTTTATGGCAGATGAAAGGATAAAGTTATACTGAAAATTGTAGTCCGTGAAACAAACAATGCCACTAGAGGCTAAAGAACAGCATCCAGTGAAATCAGGCATGGTAAGTTCTGAAGGCTTTGGTATTCTTTTTTGGTAACTGAGCTAATTAGATTCTTTCAAAATTTCCTTTCTGCAATAAAAGTCCATTATTCAACAATTGTGTGGAACATGCCCCAATTCACGGTTCAGTAATCCTATAGGAGATTCCCCCAATGTGGTCTCTGTTTGAGGGAGTTCCTGTGGTCTTCTTAAGGCCTGTGACAATTTTTCCACTGCTCAACATAATATCACAGAGAGATGAAAACTAACAGTTGTTGGATGCCAGGTACCATGGTAAGTACATATACTGGTTTATTTAATCTCCATAATAATATTATAAGGTGGTATTACTATATGCTTTTTATAGATGATAAACTTTAGGTTCAGAGAGATAAAATAACTTGTATAGTCACATAGCTAGTAAATATGGAGTCAGAATTCAAACCCAGGGAGGCCTGATACAATCTGCTGATACAAAGGAAATAATTTCCAAAGCAGGAGTTATTCCCAGGAAGTAGCACTGAACCCCAATCAAGGGAACATTCCTTGTCTTAGGCAGTTCAGGCCACTCTAACAAAGTACCATAGACTGAGTGACTTATAAACAGAAATCTATTTCTCACAGTTCTGGGGGCTAGAAGTCTGAGGCCATGGTCAGGTGAGGGCCCTCTTCCTGGCTGCAGGCCTCTCGCTGTGTTCCTACATGGCAGAATGAGTGAGAGAGCTCCCTGAGGTGACCAATTCATGACCTTTATAAGGACACTGACCTTCATGACCTTATCATCTCCCAGAGGCCTCACTTCCCAATATTATCACACAATGAGGGGTAGGGTTTCAACATACGAATTTGGAAGGACACAAACATTCATTCCACACATTCCCTGTTCCAAGAAGAATCACTGATGACACGTACGTGGCTGGATTTCAGAACTGCTATAAGCAGTGACTGCCACGGGCCCTCTACTTCCCTCCTTTTGGGATAGAAGTATCTACTGTGGCAATACTGTGCCTTTCTCACCATCGTGTGTTGAGAGTGTGTAGGTATAAACAGCTTGTTTCTGTAGTTCACAGGTCTTCAGATCAAGAAGAATCTGTACCCAAGGAGCTGCACTCAGTGATTCATATCCAAAGAGACTCATTCACATCCAGATCTGATTTCAATAAAGAGATCCTTGACAGTCAATGCTGTAATGTGATGTAATTTGGGAGGGGGAGTCCTTGGAAAAGAGTGAGTGTATTTTGCTTGTGGGAGGCATGTATATAATTTGTGGCCAGAGGGTGGACTTTGGTAGCCTTAAGATAGCCATAACTTTTTTGCTACCACCCTATTGAGCAGTAATCCTCCTCCCCTGGAATCTGATCTGGCTTTAGTGACTTGCTCAACCAATTAAATGCAACAGAAGTGACATTCTGAGTCTCCTAAGACCAGGTCATAAGAAAGATTACAGTTTTCACATCTTAGAATGTTTACTCTGGGTGAAGTCAGCCATCGAGTAAGAAATCTGACTACACTGACTACTACCTTGCTGCTCAAACTTGACATGTGGAAAAGCCTTGAGGAGACAGAGAGTGAGTCCTGGCCAGCCCCAGATATTTCACCTGTCTCAACTCAAGCACCAGATATGTGACTGAAGAAGCCCTCTTAAACATTCCAGTTCCACCAGCCACAACACACAGAAGAAGTAAGGCAACCAGCCTACAGCTAGAACCAAGGCCCTTGGGCACATGACTCCAGGTGAGCTTTCTCAACCATTTCCTGCCATGTGAGTACCCCAGATGAGACTTCAATCATCAAGATGCAGAGATAAGCCTCTCTCACTATGCCCAGGCCAAATTTCTGATCCACAAGATCATCAGCATAATAAAATGGTTGTTGTTTTCTGTCATTAAGTTCCGGGGTGGTTTGTCAGACAAAAATGGATAACTGGAACATATAGTTCTAAGGACTCCCTAACGAAAGTGATTGAGTTGCCCAATCAGTAACTAGTTGTTTGAAATGACCCTTTTAAAAAACTCAGTATTATGTTCAATATCATTTATTATTAATCTTATTATTAAAGTAATGCAGGTTCATTAGAAAATATATGAAAGTATAAAAAAGAAAATTAAAATCACCTATAATCCCACCATCCAGACATACATTTACATTTTTAAAGTGTATATGTGGGGACTTCCCTGGTGGTCTAGTGGTTAAGACTCTGTGCTCCCAATGCAAGGGGCCGGGTTTGATCCCTGGTCAGGGCACTAGATCCCACCTGCCGCAACGAAGATCCTGCATGCTGCAACGAAGATCCCATGTGCTGCAACTAAGACCCAGAGCAGCCAAATAAATAAATATTAAAAAAAAATAAAGTGTGTATCTGAATTAGGATGACACTATATATGACCATTATCTACTGCTGCATAAAACCATACCCAAACTAAAGGTTTATAATAACAACTATTTTATTATTGTTCACAAGTCCGTGGGTCAACTGGGTGATTCCGGAGGCAGCTGGTGAATCAAAGGGAGCTGAATGGGCTGTGGGCAGGCAGGTTACTTTATAGAGCCAAAGCTGGGACGTCTCTACTCTCCATGTTCTCTTCTCCTCAAGAAGGCTAGCCTAAGCTTTTTCACATGGAGACCTCAGAACAGGAAAAGCATGAGAAGATTAACTACAAGATCTCTTGCAGCCTAGACTTGGAACTCCTACAACATCATCACTTCTGCCCCATTCTACTGGTCAAAGAAAGCCAGAAGTCCAGTCAGATTCAAGCGGGTACAGAAAGTGACTCCAACTCTTGCCAGGAGTGGCAGCGAGTTCACACTGCAAAGCTGCATGTATGCGAGGATGGGAGGAATCTGTGGCTATTATTATTATTATTATCATCATCACCTACAACAGCGGTCCCCAACCTTTTTGGCACCAGGGACCGGTTTCGTGGAAGACAATTTTTCCACGGACTGGGGAGGTGGGGGAGGCAGGGGGATGGTTTGGGGATGATTCAAGCGCATTACATTTACTGTGCACTTTATTTCTATCATTATTACAGTGTAATATATAACGAAATAATTATACAACTCACCATAATGCAGAATCAGGGGGAGCCCTGAGCTTGTTTTCCTGCAACTAGATGGTCCCATCTTGGGGTGATGGGAGACAGTGACACCAACGTGTGTTGCTTATGTCCAGTCTACTCCGTGATCTCGTTTTGATTGCTGTCACTGCAGAAAACCCTGCTTCACAAAGATAGGATGTTGGAAATGGAAGCAGGCTTTTCAGTGCTTTTGTGGCAATCTCAGGATATTCCGCCTTGACTTTAATCCAGAATGTATGGAGATTTGAAGTTGTCTCAAACATACTTTTAAGGCCACCATCATTTGTGGTCTCAAGCAGCTGATCCTCTTCTAGCACGGACAAAGTCGATTCACCTGGCTTATTCACAAATGGGTCGCGGATCCATGCCTTCCCAGTTCGGGGGTCTTTTGTGGTCGGGAAGCAATGCTCAAACTCTTTTGAAAGCTGAGGTAGGTGATCATACACCAGCTGGGAGAAAGAAGGCCCTGGCTCAGTCTCTTTCAAAATCTCTGCTAATGTTTGAAATGTCAAAAATCCCAGTGTTTACTCACCGCCCCCATAATTCCAGTTTGGCTTTGAATGCAGCCACTTTATCTGCCCACTTGAACAGTTTTTGTTCTCCACTGAAGTCACAGATTGAGTTCTCTGAGCACGTTGAACATGTCACACAAGTAAGCAAGTTTTGTGACCCATTCTGTGTCACTGAAATGTGCTGCCAGTGGTGCCTGTTTTTCTAAAAGAAATCTCTGGAGCGGCTCTCGTAACTCAAAAACTCTGGCCAGTGATCTACCTTTAGAAAGCCATCTCACTTCTGTGTATAAGAGAAGACGTGTGTGCTCTGCATCCATCTCCTCACAGAGCTGCATGAACAGACCTGAGTTAAGGGCACGTACTTTAATGTGGTTGATAATTTTAATCACATCCTGCAAAACGTTGTTAAGTTCAGGTGACAGTTTTCGGCTAGCCAGCATTTCTCTATGGATGACACAGTGTGTAGACTCACATTCAGAAGCGACCTCTTTGACCCCAGTAGTGAAACCCGAAAGCCAACCAGTCATGGCAGCCACTCCGTCCGTGCATTTACTGACACAAAATGACCAATTCAGTTTTCCTGATATGTAATCATTCAAAGACTTGAATAGTTCTGCAGCTGTGGTGTTGGTTGGTAACGAAAGTGCACATAACATATCCTCATGCACAACCTCCTGAAAAAATATATCGCACAAAACAAGCATTGTTGCCTTGTTGTCAACACTGGTAGACTCATCAACCTGGATTGCGTACCACGGTGACTCATTAATCCCAACAAGTGTGCCTCAATATCTTCTGCTATTTCATCAAGTCATCTAGTTATGGTGCTAGAAAGAGGAACACGTGCCACCTTTTGAACTGCAGCCTCTCCTAAAAGTCCACGACAAATGTCCTTAGCAGCAGGCGGGATCAACTCTTCACCAATAATAAAAGCTTCACCAAAAATAAGGGCTTCTTAGCTTTAGCTACACAATTAGCCACTAAGAATGATGCTCTCAGTGCAGACACATTTGATGAAGTGGTAGCCTTTAATAATTGCTTCTGTTCTTCGTGTTCACGCTTTTTTTCTTGTGAAAAACTCCAAAGGCTTGTCTTTTAATGCAGCGTGCTTGGTCTCCATGTGGCGAAGCAGTTTTGAAGGTTTCATGGCTTCCTTGGATAGCTGGTCGCCCCATATAATACAAAGCGGGCTTGGAGAATGTAAATCACCTGCTGCAATGAACCTGTAATTTAAGTAGGACTCTTGGTATTTCCTTTTAAATGCAGCTTTCTTTTTGTTGGCAGTCTTAGAGTTTTCTGCTGTCTCATCATTGGGTCTTTCCCCCTTTTCAAAGAAGCTCTCCAGCAATGTTTGTTTTTTACTCATTTTGGCTAGGGTTAGCTTGTGGACTTACCGAAACTGTGACTGAGACAAGTGCGCAGTGCAGAAAAGAGACGTGGAAGGAAGTGATAGACAAGATGATGGGCGGGACATGCACAGACTAAAATAAGTGTCAGATTCTGACTTAAAGCCTGCCACCAGATGCAGCTTACTTGTCACTTGTCTCTCACTGGTAGGGTTTTGATATGAGTCTGCAAGCAGTTGATTTATTGTGGTCCCTGTGCAGTCAAACCTCTCTGCTAATGATGATCTGTATCTGCAGCCGCTCCCCAGCACTAGCATCACCGCCTCAGCTCCACCTCAGATCATCAGGCCTTAGATTCTCATAAGGAGCGTGCAGCCTAGATCCGTCGCATGCGCAGTTCACAGTAGGGTTCATGGCCCTATGAGGATCTAATGCCGCTGCTGATCTGACAGGAGGCAGAGCTCAGGCGGTAATGCGAGCAACGGGGAGCGGCTGTAAATACAGATGAAGCTTCGCTCGCTTGCCTGTCGCTCACCTCCTGCTGTGCAGCCCAATTCCTAACAGGCCACAGACCAGTACTGGTCCATGGCCCAGAGGCTGGGGACCCCTGATCTACAACACTATACTTGAAATTTTCTACCCAAACGTTTATAAACTGTTATGCTCGGAAAACACAATCAAAAGTTAGGGTAGGTAAACTCTGTCCATCACCCTCTAAGAAAGACTGTTATGTCTCAGATAGATGAGTCCTTATCTCAATAAGAACTCAATAAGAAACACTGTTTCTTTTCTTCAAGGAAAAACTTGCAGCTCCCAAAGCCAAATTTTTGAGTAAATAGATCAATCAATTCAATTCCCATTTCTCCTGCCCCAAACTAATGGGTTATTTAACTGCCCTGAGTTAACACCACCTAAGCATCTCATTGAGGCACCTGGTCACCACCCTCAGAGCTTTCCCATTCTCTGAACTGGATAACTGAGTGATGTAGTGATAGTGACAGGGTCCCTGGGCCTCAAGATGACCTTTGTTGCCATATTTTAATTGAGTGTTTATCTCAAAGACTTGTAAATATCCTACACTGCAGTACAAAGTCCACCAAGATTTATTTCTGAGAGAAATGGTTATCTCTATCCTGCTTTGGGCAAAAACATCCCAAGAGCTGAGGTTATACACCCTGAATAAATTAAATCCCAGGGATACATAAAGGTTAAATGAAAAAGTCGAAATAAGTAGGTGATCCAACTAAGTGGATCCATTTGAGAAACACCTGGGAAGGGAGGGTAAGAACTATACCCCTGTCCTCAGCCCCAGTGTGGACTTCTATTCTCCATGGACATAGCTATTAATCAAATGGATTATTTTTAGAATATCCTAGAAATGAAAGTGCCCTTCTGGATTGTTATTGTCCTCTCTTAGGTCAATGATACACGACAAACTTATCATGAAGTCTGTTAAGGAAAAAAAAATCTGCGATGTTCTTTGTGTCTTAAAGCACAGAAATTTCAACGTGGCTGAGGTCCATACTTGGTCACGATTCCTTTGCAAACTTCTCCATGGAATGCCTTATTTTGACAGTTTGCATTATGCCCATTTTGACATGACACAGTCTAATAGCCTGGTATTAAATGGCAACCAGAGAAAGAGGCAATTGAGAAAAGTGATTACAAGTATGGGCCTTGGCAGGGACTGATCTGGTTTCAAGTTCCTACTCAGCCGACTACCACTAGCTATGTGGGCTTGAGTAAGTTAATTCAACTGTTGAAGCTTTGGTTTCCCCATCTGTGACATGGTGATAAGTTGGGTAGAGAAATTGATTGGGAAAATGCAAGGAAAGTGTCTGGCACCGTGTCTGGCACATGGTGAGTGCTGACTAAATGTAAGGTCTTAGAGAAGGAGGCCCAGCGTGGTGCGACGAACCTCTCTGTCAAAGGGATGTCAGTGGGGCAGATAGCAACTGCAGGAGAGGCTTTCTATGCTCTAACGAGAAGAATACACTATACCTCATTAAGCACACATAGGACGAGACGTGATCCACGTAGGAACTGGATTCATGGAACAGCAAGGTACACTATAACGAGCTTAAGTAAATCTGTGAAATCCTAAGTCTCTGTAACTATAGAACTTTTATCATTCTCTCTGGATGCATATAATAAAACTTGGAAAGAGAGAAATTGAACAAACCCTAATGTCACTTATTAAAATTCAGGAAAACAAACCAAATCTAGGTATTATCGCTCTGAGGAATCTAGTTAACATCAGAAGTTACTTTTCCTCGCTTCTCAAAATATTCTCTTTCCCTCACAGGCAAGGGAATGTTGTGCTCACTGCTACTAACCAAGCAGAGGCTTCATCACAAACTTCTACAGGTCAAGTGCCCACTCTCTCCCAAATCAACCATGAAGAAAAGATAAAGTTCATTAATCAAAGGGCAATTAACAACTCATGTTTACCTAGACCCAAAACAATGTGTTGAAGAGTAAACAACATGTGGTTTTATGTAATTTTGTAGTAAGGGCTATTATTTTAGTGAATTTTAACTCACTTTTCCTCAGTTCATTCATGTCTTATGAATATGCACAGTTGTAATCTAGGAGATTTTTTCAGTTGATTGTAACTGTATTTATCAGGTATTATTCTCCTGTGTTGCTCCTTGATTTTAAAAGAATAGTGTAGTATCTTCTAGGCCCATATACTCACTGGGGTTTCCAACTTGCATGCTGTTATAACAACCATGATGTTTTTGGAGATTTAAACTGGTGTATGATATCATGACCCAGCCTGGCCCAATGATATAAAATACTCAGATTAAAGGAGAAAGAGGAGATTAAAATCATGAATATAGTATAAGGAAATTCCCAGCTTGGACAAAAATCTTATAGTATATGGAATACAGAGCAGATGTCCAGTGGTTAGGGAGAAGCCCTGGTGCAGGGAAATTGCATACTAGAAAATTAAGGCACTATATCTTCTGCAGGCATTCATGAATGATGTTATTTGGAGGAATGCACCATGAGACTGCAGTGGAGGCCACCTAAACTGCCTCCTCACCAAACATTTAGTGGGTTTCTTTCCAGAGTACACATCCCTAATTTTATAAACTAAATCAGTGGGGAAATGGGATTTACTTTATACAATGTACTTTACTGGCAGCTCTTTGGAACACACCTATTCCATAAAAATAAAGGATAGGTGTCCTCCATCTGATCCAAACTTCAAGAGGCATGTGGGTCAAACTCCATGAGTTTCAATATGATCAGAAGGTTTAACACGTCTAGAAAACAATCTACAGCCTTAATGATGACAAATACTTCAGCTCGTTTCTCATAAACGCTGAGGCTGGAAATGCTGTCAGCCAGCGTGGCAACCCCTAGATGGGGTGCAGAAGCAAAACTTATGGTACATGCTTCCAGCAAACATTTCATCAACTATGTCCAGCCTACTCAGCAAGCCATTTCTTTGCTCATTGATCTGTATCTTATTTGCCATGTAGACCCAGCAAAACAAACATTTTCAGTGACATGATTGCAAATGTTTCTGTCACAGAGGCCCATTGCAAACAGTCTCCAGTTTGGATTTATTCTTGGCAGGCAGGGCTCTGCTCCAGAAACCTATGAAGATTTCTCTTACTGTCCACATCTCAGAGGGTGTCTGTCCTACCAAAAAAAAAAATACTTTGAGATTTCTGCCTCAGCAGAACAGCAGCATGAGATCCTCCTGAGAATCAATGTCCCACCTAAAATATTCATGGCTAAGATTCCCAAAGGCTGATAAAGCAGTGCCTCAACTAATGACATTTCCCCTAGCACACAATCAAAAACATGGGTCCCAGGGATATGGTCAGAATGCTTCACTCTTTTGCATTGTTATTAATCTTCAGTGTTTCACTGCTACTGAGATATATCTTTTAATAAAAACATATGAAACTGTGAAAAAATTATTTCACCTCATTTTATGGACTGTTCTGATCATACTACTCATGAATCATGGATGGTTACATCCTGTGGCATTTTAGTTCTGCTCACTTTATAATTTAGTCTGACATTTGGATAGCCCTGGCCCTTCTGCACTAAAGTACTTTTGAATCACTTAATTATAATCATTACATCTTGGGGGGAAATGTGTACCTGTAATAACTTGCCACTGTTAAGTGGCCAACTGAAGATAAAGTAAGTTTTTGATACAAAGAAAGAAGAGTCACCCTCTTTTAAAAGAATGGTCTAAAATTTTAAAACTTTGGGTGGCAAATTACAGAAACCTATTCAGACTGGTTTGAGCAAAATAATGGAAACCCACTGGGAGTATCCAGTAGTGTGTCTTTGAATTCAGAAACAGCAATCCAGCCAGGCTTGGGGAACTGGAACATGGAATTTGTAAGCCAGTGGGAACCGAAGTAACCAACCTTATCCTCTCTCAACTTCCCTCTTTCCCTTCTTGAATCACGTGATTTCTCAGGTCACACGAGATCCTACCATGCATCTGCTTTATTTACGTTTCCTTGTCAACGAGTGTTTTCAGTTTCCCCACGTACAGCACAAAAATGGCTGCCCCAGCTCCACAGCTTCTGTACTTCCCAGCTCCAGAAAGACAACCAGTTGCAAATTCTAAGGGAGAGAACACAAGTGTGCCGACTTGGTTCAGGTGTTCACCCCTGCCCTTAATAACTGTGGCTGCTTCGTCAGTGAAACATACACATATTAAACCCTGTTAATCATTAACCCTTTGGAGTTACCTGAAAGAAAAATGTCTATGTTTAAGGATAAAGCATGAGGCAGGTATACATGATGAATGGAGTGGTGGAATTCTGAGATTGGAAAGGACATTAGAAATCATCCTATGGATATTCCCACTGATATAGAAGTCCCCTAACAGCTCAGCTTTCCTAGTGGAAAGCCCCCCAAGGCGTTCTCAGTTTGAATACTTCCTGTGACTGGGTGCCCACTTTTCAGCAGAGGATCATTCTACTAGTGGGAAGATTTCATCTTCAGATATGTCTTACTTATATTGAACAGAAATTGCCTCCCTCTAACATCCATCCATGCTCAGGTCTGCTCTTTGGAGTTCACAAAAGAGTTCAAGTCTAGCTTCCATATGGCAAACATTTGAAGACAGCTGTCCCATCATATCTCCTCTTCTCCAAGCTTGACATTTTCACATTCCCTCAAACATCCCTTTGGATGACATCATGCTGACAGCCCTTCTCTGCATGCTTTCTGGTTTGCCAAGGCCCCTCACTATATGGATATAATCATTTAAATTTGTGGAACATCCAAGAGGACGTTGTCTGAGACTATTACTAATTCTCACCTAGATGCAGTATTTCTATTAACATGGCCAAAAACTGTTAGCTTTTTTAACCACGCACTTTGGTGTAGGATTAAACAGCCCAGGTTTCCTGGGCCCATAAGCTGTCTCCTTCCTTTCCTAGCTGTACGACTTTGGGCAAATAATCCCTTTATGACTCAGCTTCTTACCTGTAAAGGGAAAATATGCACAGTGCCTACTCCAAACAGTTGCTGTGAAAATTATATGATAATACATGTAAAAAGCTGAAAATAGCACCTCGCACATGGCAAGTGCTCAGTTAGTGTTAGGCATTAGTTTGGGATGAACTAAATAGAGCTGTCCTTTATGTGACTTTCTCAAATGGTTAAATTTGATCTTGAATGGCTTGACCTCTTAGTTCAGTCTACAGATACCATTTTTGTGTCCTGATTATTTCCACAACAAATTAATCATTCTTCTTAGGCTTGTCTTATCCACAAATTTGATTATTATGGCCTACTTGCCTTCAAGATAATGAAAATGCTGAGTAAGATAGAACCAAGGAGAGAATTTGAGGCGTACACAGAGTGTTTTTATATTGCAAATGCTTTCCTGCCTTCTTATTTGAGTTAGATACTGTTAGTTCTGTTTTTCAGATGAGGATGTTAAGATCCCAAACTAAAGTTGCTTGTCTGAAGACACAAAAGTAATAAGTAATTAAGCCCAAACTGAAATCTAAGACTCCCTGTTACCTCAGTGTTCTTCAGATACAGTTGACCTAAAAGCTAAAAATTCATATCAATTTTATCTTACACATTTAAAAAAATCTTCTCCATAGGGCATAAAGGATATTGAGTGAGAATGTCAACTTGGAAATGATACGGATCTGCTTTTGAATCTCAGTTCCACCACTGAGTCACTGAGATGATTTTAAACATGTTACTTAATTTCTCTAAGACTCGGTTTTCTCATCTGGAAAGTGGGTACAATAACAGTACTTAGCTCATAGGCTTGCTGAGAGGATGAAATGAAGTAATGTGTAGAATGCTCATCACAGTACCTGTGTATCCACCATATGGTAGCTGTGATAATTATCATTCATAATATTATCCATGAGAGACTGTCAAATAGCTTATTACTAAAGGCAAGAAGTATTACTTCTTTTGGCCTTATTCTGACTATACTATTTGCTTTCAAATAAGAAAAAACAAACAAACAAAACTTGAAAACAAACCCTTAAGGAAATTCAGGTTTTTGGACTATAATGCCACAATTTCCAAAGTTATGTAACCAAATTCTCCCCAAGTTAGAGTAGTGTCCACTTTATGGGACAGATAACTGCTTGTGATTTGTAAATTATACTGCTTCTCCTCACAGCAGCTCCGCAGTCGAGATTTCAAATTTAATAAGGTCTAATCCCCACAATTATTATTACTGCTGCTATAGGCTGAAGTGTGATACTGTGGTACAGTAGCAAAGAATAGTTTGATGAGCAGATCAGATTACAGTCTTGGACACAAGGTCGCTCCATGACCAAGGCTGTACTCTCAGCTTTAGTCATCCCACACACGTGGTCACTGGTCACTAGTTGTAAGACCAGCAAGTAAAGAAATGTGTGGATGCTGGCAGTTACCAGGCTGACTACTGGAACTACAACCCCAAAGCCATGTTCTTACCAACTGTGGGTCTCTGGCACCCACTGGACACCCAAAAACTACAGATGACAAACCACTGCTCCTGGTGTCTAGGTCTCAAGAAATGGAAACAACCTCATTAACAGAAACAGATCATCTGGATACAATGTGAGAACCAAGAAGCTCATAGTCCCCTCCCCAGTATTCATTATATAGACGGTGTGTGATAAACGCACAAGTCCAGAGTAGCGTCTTAAGGAGACAATTAGGAGAAACTGGAGTAATAGCTACTTTTATTTGCCTATGTGCTCTTATTTCTGCCTTATGTCTGAAAAGTGAATATTACTCAACAGAAATAAAATTGTAATAGCACAAATATAAATGTAATGTGAGGTCCAAGTGCAATTTTACTATTTATTTTGTGGAGATAAACAGTAGAAGCACATCTGAATAGAAAATGTGTTATAAATCAAGCCAAGGACTCACAAACTAATCCCATTTAAAATATATATCCACTCAACGTGGCAGAAAATGAGGCAGTGTCAGTAATTTGGCATCCTCGTGCAAGGAAGCCCTTGCACGAGTGGGAAGAGTCCTTGAGAACACTGTTATTCTACTTCCATGTATAGCCTGTGTGTTAAAGGGGATCCTCGGAAAAAGGAAGCTGATTCTAGGGGCTTCAGCTCTGTTGAGGGCCGGGGACAAAGGAATAACAAGAAGGAGGGGACATTTATAATTTGAAATTTTTTTTTCAGGTGGCTGCTCCCTGCAGACAAAATTGAAAACCAGCCCGCCACGAAGCAGATGGAGTATGTGGGAGACCCCAAGTACGCAAACCACCAACATCTAAGGGAGATGCCAGATGGATGTGGAAAAGGGTCAGTTCCAGGAAAAGCAAATTATATTAATGTTCTCATAGAACAGACAGGATAGAAATGTAAGTATAGTGAATGTACAGGCAAGATAAGAGAGTAGGATTCCGCCCCTGGCTGTCCAGAATGAGTTTCTTGGACTGGCTTGGCTCCTACCAGAGCCTCTTCCAACAACCAGAGCTCCACCTCCATGAGGGAGTCTTTGTAACACGTGAAATTGCTATTCTCAATCTTAGTTTCATGTCTGCTTCCTTTCTAGAAAATGACTTGCTATTTTGTATGCATTTTCCTTCATTTCCTTTCTTCCTTTCCCCCACTAGGTTCCCCCAAAAAGGCCTATTATCTTCATTATTATATTGCTAGACTCTACAAGAGTTCCTGGAACCCAGCATGCAAGTGTTCATTAAATATCTGTCAAAGGAATGAGCAAATTCTCTCTGGTACCTATAAAGTAACACCTAAAGCCAGGGATGACATATTTGCTTCATTCTGTGTGCCAGGTATGCTCAGTAACCAGCAGCTTCCGGGAGAAGGTGAGTCTAGGCTCAGTGGAAATGTGCCACTTGGCTCTGCGGCAGGAATGGGATCGCATGCCTCTGCCACTCATCCTCCACCATGCTGCAGCTCCTTCGGTGAGTGCAACTCAGGTTACACATTGAATTCCACCGGGGTGGGCTGGGAGGGGAGGAGTACGGCAGGCATTTGTAATTTTTAAAACTCCCTGGGTGATTCTGACTTGCAGCTGGGGGTTGAGAAACACTGAGCTACCAGCTTCTTGGAAATTCACTGGTCAAGCCCAGCAGCAGGTCCTGTTTGGGATGGGAAGAGGGACAACTGAAAGGAGAGGAAGCCTCTAGACCAGAACCTGTCCAGAGACCCAGACCAGTCTACCTGGGCCTGTCTGTGCCCTCAGCAGTAAGAGAAACCGCTGCTCTACGTCTGTGCGCAGCCCACATGCCCTCCGTTCTCCAAAGCAACCACTACTTCATAATTGCAAAGTGTGGATTTCTTATTGCTAACTGGGAATAAGAAAAGAGCATTTATTCAGAAATTCTTGACTTGTGGTAAACCAGATGCAACCTCAAGAAGAATTAATCTCATGCGTGCAGTGAAAATTTTTGTACAAACCCACAAAATGTCCAAGAAAAGTAAATAATGAGTGTTTAATTTCCCTCTGTATAATTTGACTAATTATATAACTTTCAGATTATAACAGTGCTTGGGTAAACATAATGATATCTTATTTGCCACAAATTCCCTTAGTTTAGTTAACCAATTACTTTTCTAATTCTTCAGGTATCATTAAAGCCATTCTAATTTAAGAATAAGCAGCTGTGTATCATAACAGAGCTCCAAATTTAACCCCGGTTACCTAATAAATGTATAAAAGGGAAACAATTATCTATTCCTAATATGCTACTTAATTACATGGTTTGAGGAAGAAATAATACATGCTAATGATGAAATTAAAGACTTTAAGATCTAATTTGATTACATTCTGTGAACACTGGTTATAACTTGGCTTGCAGCTAAATCTATCAAGATGACTTTCCCATTCACATGGGGCTAAAAGCAATTTTCAGGCAAGAGGCTAGAGTCATGGTGGATTGTTAGTGTTGGATAACTTTTATCATACAGCACCTCATGCTCTGGACCTATTAGTTGGTAACAAGCATATACCAAGCTAAGATGATGCCCATAAATAGTGCCATTAGCTGATTGTATATAAGACAAAGGTGTCTAATGGACCAATATCACACACTTTCCTATAGTAGCAGGGCTTATTTTACAATGGGTTATTATGCTAATAGATTGTAAAATAGTATACAAGAATGCGGCTTTAATGTATTTACCCCTGTAGACAAGGCGGGGGGAAAATGCTTTGCAAGCAATTATCATGAATTATTACACTATCTAAAAAACAATTACTGTAGACTCATGTGTTTCAGTTTTCCAAGTTTATTACTGTTGGCATGCACACAGTGAAAATAATTGAGTAAGCCATTCAAATCTGCACTTATAAACATAACATCCTGAATGCAGGGATATGAGTATATGTGCATCCATCTCCCTTTGCCCCCCACCATTGTTCTCCCACTCCAGAAGGACTTTACATCTTGAATGCACCAAGTACTTTTAAGAAAGGAATTGAACAATGGCTGTAATTTAGAATGCAATTAGGTGAGCCACTTTTCCTTTTTTACCTCAAATTATGCACAGCGACCTGCACACAGCTACCACCACCTCCTTCTCTCAGTCCCGGCTGTTGTTCTTGAATATCAGATCAGGGCGATGTAACTCAACCAGAGAAGCTGAGGCTAAGAGAGGTCCCCAAAGTAATCTGGCTAAACTACAGCTCTTCTCCCCCTTCCTGCCTTGCTGACAACATCTGTTAGGCTGATTCCCTGGGGACTTATGCATCTTCATTGAAAACTCTCCACAAACTTGGAGTTCATGGTAACTACTCCAGCCCACCCACTTCCCTGGCACGTCTCAAAACGTGTGCTCAGTGAAAGGGAATTGAGTCTGTGAAAGCAGGCTAAATGAACAGGGTCTTTTCAAAAGATAAGTCTGACCACGATCCCCTCCTCTACCCCTTTAAAACGTCTCATTATGGTCTGCAAACCCTGCCTGTTCAGGTCTCTGCTCATCTCTAGCCTTTTCTTGATTTCTTGCACCACAGGGCCTTTGTACGTGTTGTTTCTGCCACTCATAAAACTCTTCATTCACCCCCTGCGCCTAGTTAACATCTAACCAAACTTCAGATTTCAACTTCACTTTCCTTTCCTCTGACCTCCTTAGTTAGATCACTCGCCCTACCTTCCCTGCCATGCCCATGTTATTCTCTCAGCACATCACATTCTACTCCTCCAAAGCCCTTACTGCATTTGCAAATTTGACTCTTATTTGTGTGATTACTTGCTTAATTAACATGGGTCCCACACCAGACTCCAAGCTCCATGAAGGCAGGAATCCATCTGCTTTACTTGCCATTGTAGCCCCTCTAGTACAGTATCCAGCACATAGTGGGTGCTCAGTGAATATTTCTGAATGATTAAACATATAAGCAAGAGCAGAAAGATAAAAATAAATATCATGTATGCAGGAACAAGAATAACTAACTTGGAGTGTGTGTATTGGGGCCCGGTGAGAGAGAGAATGGTGTAGATAGTATAGAACCACTTACAGTCATCATTCACAATACAAGATAAATTGTAACTATTTAGAAGGAAAAAAATCAACAGAGATGAGAGAGTATGGAAGATTTTCAAGGCAGAAAGCCTAGAAACTAGATGAAAATGTGTTTTAAATTGCGGGGCGGGTGGGGCGCAGTGGTAATCCAGTGTCCAATATAACATGAACCAAGAATAGCTCAGGAAAGAGCAGAGAATTTGTCTAAAAAGGTAGAGAGACAGATGATTTTCACGGGAGTACTGGGGACAGGTGTCAGACTGCAAGGACGTAAGCGAAAATAGAGGTAAAGAAAAGAAAATATTTGGGTATGAATGGAGAGACAGAAATCAACCAACACTTACCAGCTACATAGTGTGGAGTGGAGAAGTGTTCCAAGATGGAAGAGATGGATCTATGTAAACGGGGGGAGGAAGCAGTTCATGGGGGGAGTGAGTGAGTTAGGGGCAGGAGACTGGGAAGAGGCTACAGGGCCAGGCAGCACACCGGGAGCAGTGTCCCTCAGGAGACCACGGGCTGCAGGATGCTGATAGAAAGATTAGCTGTGGGAAGAGGCAGACTGCCTCCCAGGAGAGCACTAGCAAGGAGAGGGAAGAGAGGCACAGAGGATCCAACAGGACAGGCGTGGTGTAGCCTTGGCCTGTTTCAGGAAGTAAGGACCAAGGGCTTCAGGTGTAAACCCAGTCTGGAGGAAAAAAGGAAGCCTGGAACATAGGCTTTTTATGCTTTGTCTGCAAAAAGAACAGGGAAAAGCAAACTCTCCCGCTCCCATTATGAAGGAGAATGCCTCTTCTGGGTTACGGCAGAGGAAAAGAACTTTTAGAAGTTGTGTGTTGGAAGCACCAGTTGCCACAAGAGTGCTGAGTTCCCCCGGAAGATCACACTCGGCCATCTGTCAGTGGCAGGGCTGAGCATTAGTAACGTGGACAGCAATGCAGCCGCCTGAGGAGACCCAGCGCATCTCCACCGCAGCATCAGGCGTGTTAGGCAGGGCATGTCAATTTGGTAACCTCGCTCAAATCAAATGATGAATGGCCAGCCTGTGAAGGAGAACCACGGTCCCTGAGCCCCGGAAGGCCCGGCCATCTGAACCACACCTGGCACTGAGTGAGGCCTGCACAGTGTTCCTCAGGCGGAACCGCCATCATCAGGGAACATTAGGAAAGGAGGGCATGCATTCCAGAGCCACACACAAGTTGGCAGCTCTGAAAAGGAGAGTTTGGGGGAAGAAGTATTACTACTGACAGCACCAGCGTTTTTTCCAAACATACTTTTAATTGATGAGCCCATTATATCCCTCCCAAAAGCATTTTTAAAATTTAATAAACGGGGTTTTTCCTGGTGGCGCAGTGGTTGAGAATCTGCCTGCTAATGCAGGGGACACGGGTTCGAGCCCTGGTCCGGGAAGATCCCACATGCCGCAGAGCAACTGGGCCCGTGAGCCAGAACTGCTGAGCCTGCGCGTCTGGAGCCTGTGCCCCACAACGGGAGGGGCCACGATAGTGAGAGGCCCGCGCACCGCGATGAAGAGTGGCCCCCGCACCACGATGAAGAAGGCCCCCGCTTGCCGCAACTAGAGAAAGCCCTCGCACGAAACGAAAACCCAACACAGCTAAAAATAATAAATAAATAAATAGAGTAGCTATTAATTTAAAAAAAAAAAAAACTTAATAAACGACTGCTTACTATGGAGCACAATACAATCCCTTACAAGTTAAGCTGTTCTCGTGAATCACTTGTAATTACTGGGCATTTTCAAGCCCAGGGGATGTATAACTATATTATTGTATTCCTGTGATTTTTATGAAGTCAAGACAAGGAAACAAATCACAGGAACTGAATTAATCTCTTCACCAGAGTTCATAATAATTAGCAGAAAACTTAAAAGTCCCATAAACCAAAAAACCGTCACTATTAAATCATCAGGTCTTTTTCCAACCGGTACATGGATTGTTTACTCCCGAAAGGAAAGGGGGAAAAAAAGGAGGTGAGAAGGGGAGGGAGAAAAGGATGGGAGGAAGGGGCTGAGTGAGAGAGATGAGGGAGAAGGGAACAGGGGGAAAGGGAAGAAGAGAAGAGAGGGACAGAGAGAAGGAGGGACCCAGGAGATTACAGTAGTTTCCCATGGCTGCTGTAACAGATTGCCACAAACTGGGTGGCTTAGAGCAGCACAAATTTATTCTCTCACAGATCCGGAGGTCAGAAGCCTAAATCAAAGTGTTGGCAAGATTGTACTCCTTCTGGAGGCTTCATGGGGAGAATCTGCTTCCTTGTCTCTTCCAGCTTCTGGCAGCCACTGCATTCCTTAGCTCATGGCCCTTTCCTCCATTTTCAGAGTGCATTATTACTCCAGCCTCTGCTTCCTTTGTCCCAGCTCCCAGCCTTTGACCTTGCTCCCTCTTATGAGAAGCCTTGTGATTACACTGAGCCCATCCAGATAATCCAGGATAATCTCCCCATCTCAAGATTATTAATCACATCTGTAAATTCTCATTTGCTGTGTAAAGTAACATAGTAACAGGTTCCAGGGGGTAGGATATGGACTTCTTGGAGGGGCCATTATTCAGTCGGCCACAGGCATTGAAAAGTTTGCCAATGGAACATGAAAGGTATGCCAACTGGAATCTCTACACCACTTTGATACTGAATGACCTTCAAGTCAGGTTGTAGGAATGGCTTTTTAAAATGCCCTCTCTAAAAAGGATGCAGAATGTGCCATGTTGTCCTCTTGACAATTTTTTCAAAACACATTCACACCTATAATCTGATTTTCTCCTCCAAAGATACCTTGTCAGATAAGAAAGGCAGCTTTTCCCTAGTTGCAAGTGAGAAGACTGAAGGAGAGGGGCTTCCCTAGTGGCGCAGTGGTTGAGAATCTGCCTGCCAATGCCGGGGACGTGGGTTCGAGCCCTGGTCTGGGAAGATCCCACATGCCGCAGAGCGGCTGGGCCCGTGAGCCACAACTACTGAGTCTGCGCATATGGAGCCTGTGCTCCGCAACAAGAGAGGCTGCGGCAGTGAGAGGCCCGCGCACCGCGATGAAGAGTGGCCCCCGCTCGCCGCAACTAGAGAAAGCCCTCGCACAAAAACGAAGACCCAACACAGCCATAAATAAATAAATAAATAAATTTATTAAAAAAAAAAAAAAAAGACTGAAGGAGAAAGGCTGGCTGACTTCTGCCCCGCCCACCCCACCCCCACCAATCACCCAGGGAGCCACCAGCAACTGAAGAGGACAGTTGTCCACTTCTGTTTCCGCTGTATGACACTTATCAACTATACTTTCTTTATAGTGTTTTGTAAGAAAAAGAAAAAAAAAAAGATGGAAAGATGCAATCAAAGGCTCTTAAATCTTTCAAATCGTTTGAAAAAGAGATCAAATCCTTTACCCTCCCCCACCCACATGCTCTGCCTACCAGGCATTCCTGTCCCTTGGCCGCGGTCACCGTGCATGGATATTTCCAGCGACCTGGACCTCACTGCTCTGCAAGTTAACCCACTCATAGGCATTACTCTTCAGGGTCTATTCCCTAAGTCAGCTGGAGTCCCAGGGCCTGCACTAAGTCGGTCTCTTACACAGAATTAAGGGCTGATACAGGATGATATACAGGTGCTGTTCAGGGTCAAAGGTCATTCTACAGGACATGTGTCCACAAGCAGTCCATTGGCATTGCACTGGCCAGGGAGTCTGAAGCCTGGAGTCCTTTTCCTTTTTATTCTTCTGCCACTGGCTTGTTGAACAGTGTTGGTTAAACCACCTTCCTTTATATGCAGCTGGTCCAAGGCAAAGTTTGGCGGGATGCTCTCACGTGATGCTCAAGAGGATAGAGCCTGGAGCCATACTAGCTACTAGTTACTAAATATTGAGCAAGTTCCTTAATCTCTCTGAGCCTTTCCTTTTACAGTTTCCTCAGCTGTAAAAGTGGGAGAGTAAAAGTCATCTGCATTGTAAGATCATTAAGAGGATGAGGGAGATGGTGTGTGCAAAGTGCACAGAGAGTATTTATACAAGTAGCTCTTTCTCCAGGGATTTGGGCTCTCATTCTATGCTCAGCTATCCAGCTTTCTTTCCTCTCACCCCATATGACATTATGACTGGGTATATCCTCCCTCAGCAAAATCCCTTTGTTTCACATGCAACCTCTCCACACACACACACACACACACACACACACACACACACACAATAAGTGCTATGCCTATCAATGCTCTCAATATGCCACTGGTTCATTTAGCACTCAGCGTGCTGGGCACAATGTAGCACACAAAGGAAAATAAGAGTCTACCTTCTCAGAGTTCTACATTTAAGCAAAGAGAAGGCCCCTGGGACAATAGCTATAAGGCAAGATCAGATGTTGGAAGGTTCTAAGACAGATTTGTATAAATAATGTGCTGGAAGTTTCAGAGGCCAGAGAATAGCACTGGCTGAGAGTGGGAGAGCAGCAGCCATACATTTTCATTCATTGGTCTTGACCCAAAGAGGTAGACGTGATGAGGAAGAGCACTGTAGGCAATGGAGAGGCTTACAGGGAATAAACATTATTGATGTATTTGCTAGGGTCCCATTCAGTCTTCCACTTTGCAGACCCAGAAAACTGATTAATTCAGAAGCCTAAGAGTGGAGCTGACACTCAGGGTAGACTCATATTAACCACCCTCAGGAACCTGAAGTATAACACCAGATGGTCAGTGTATTGCTTCCAAAGAGCAATGACTTGGATTAGAGTAATCCCATCAGTATATCCATCATATGTTTTCAAATCATAATCAAAAAGTTGATTGACCATGAAAGCAGATCAAGGAGAGTTATGTAATGCAACTGTTTTCTGACTGACATAAGTCTAAGGTGTCTACTGAGGACCAAGATGCCCTCTCTCCCTTTTCTTTATGACTAACCCAGCTCCTTCTAATTGACCCATCTTTGGTTTTTTTCTAAGTCAGTTATTTTAATTACATCATAAACACCTTGCTGATCTGGAAACCAGCCCATCTCTTTGAAATGCTTTTGAATATCTCTACTCAGACTCATAACTCTCAGAGGGAAATAGAAAGTGGTTCAGTATGGTTCTGGGAGATGCGGCTGCAAAGGTCTGATGGGACCAGACCACAGGAAAGGTGTTGGACTTCACATAGTGGGTGGAAATGGGAAGACTATGTGACAGGGTGATAATGACACTGACGGGCCACTTTGCTGACCTTCCTGGTTATCCGTCTGCTTTTCCACAAGGAAGGGATTGCCCAGGGTCTGTGCCTTTCCCAGATGCAGGCTGCTGGGAGAAGTATTTTGGGGACAAATGTGACTTCGAGTGCTCCTAAATCAGAGGGCCATTTTCTGATCCACGGGTACAGTATCTGGGCTCACCCTGTATAAAACTCAAAAGAGTTGTGCTCTCAGGAAATGAGGTGGGGATGAGGGAATGTACATCTAGGATGAGAGAGGGAATAAGAATAAAAGTGGCAAAATGTTCCTGTTCCTCTGTGTCATCCTGTCAAACTTCACCTCTTCAGTCTCCTAACACATTTCGGATATGATACTTTCTGGGAGCCCTCCTGAGCCCTCAGAATTAACCCCTCCTTCCTCTGTGCCAGGGGTCAGCAAGGGCTAAACAGTATGTATTTTAGGATTTGTGGGCCATATGGTCTCTGTCGCAACAACAATCAGTTCTGCTGTAACACTTGTTTCAAAAACGTGAATTTGTTCCAATGTGATTAACAACATGAGCATAACGAGAATTTCATGTTTATTTATGTACAATTTCCTCTGTGAGAAACACTAGGTGGGGGCAGAAAACTGCAGCCTGCTGAAACAAGATACATAGGAATACACAGAACACGCACATGTGTTCACCTCCAACACCCACCACCCACCTCAGGTCACCACACTATCCACATCCTGTGCTACAGCGTTCTGTCAGATTTCACATAAGCCTTCTTCCACTACTTAACAGCTCACAAGCTGAAGGTTTTCTGGTAAACGCCAGGTCTTTTTTAAGGTAAACTTCCATATTTATTGTGGTATTTATATGTTTCTTAACCACTCTGCATGTAAAATTGTCTTGCCATCGTTATTAGGTTTCGAACCATTTTATATGTGTCCCTGACCAAGTTTTTAAGTGTTGTCCTCAATGTCATTTTCCCCATATGTTCTTTGAATTATATTGCACAATCTTGCATAGTCTGGTGATTTTTAGGAATATGTACCATGTTAAAGCAGAACTGACCATACTCAACTGTGCCATTTTAGGGCAAAAGTGGCCAGAGACAACACGTAAAGGAGTGAGTTTAGGTGTGTTCCAATAATATTCATTTATGAAAACAGGCAGCAGGCCAGATTTGTTCAGCAGGCCAGATTTGTTGTTTCTCTATGTTTTGTACGTGATTCAGTCGCTGAATTTAGCACCTGGATAGAGATTTATTTATTTGAAAGTCCCTTTTCCCAACTACGCCATAAGTTCCATGGAGACTGGGCTTCTTTTATCCATCTCTTTCCTCAGCACCCAGCACTGTGTCTGGCAAGCAGTGGGCTCTCAGAAGTCCACTGAGTAATCTACCTCAGAGGAGAGGCAATCTCCTCTCCCAGCAGACATTCCAACCCCAAAGAGCAAGAGCTGTCCGTCCTCTATCTCTCATTTCAGCCTGAGGCTTGGACTTCAGGTTCAGATGTAGGTAGTACTTACTGAATCCTATCTCCTCAGCATACTGGAGTGCGTACATGAATTTATGTAATTTTATGCTGTTCCTCAAAAGAAACCTGAAAATATGTATATTATTTCCGTTTCACGGGTAAGGGAGTTAAATCTCCGAGTGGTTAAATAATTGTCCAAAGTCACACAGAGCAGAGCAGGGAATACTTTGGGTCCAGGGGAGCGAACTTGGAGCTTATCTGGGGTGCCCTCATGCTGACTTCCTTTCCTCCCTCTCCACAGCCAATGTGTCATGGAGATAACAAAAAAAGACCTAACCAAAAAACCCTCCTATAGAAATGCCTTCTTAAAATCTATTGGGATGTTACAGTAAGAACATAAAGAACATAAAGCTTCTAAAGAAGCTTTACAAACAAAATAGATGAGGTTTCTGGTAACCAGAAAAAGTATGGAGAAGCCAGTATTCAGCACCAACTTAATTTTCAGAAGTCTCTAGGACTACTTTGGTTCTTACTCAATTGGTTTGGTTTTATAGGATCACATTGGTTTTTACTTGGTCATGTGTGGTTCCTAAACTCTGTTTACAGAATGGCAAAGGGTTTCAGTTTCACCTGATTTGCCTTAACACACTATATCAAGAAAGCATTTGTTTGGCCCATTCTCCATTTATGTAAGAAATATAAGCAACTGTGCATAGTATCTTGCCTGAACTGGCAAAATTACCTTCTGGAGTCTGCAAATATGAGTCAAAGGAATCCCTGGAAAAAAACCCAAAATGTTCAAAACCCACCTGGCCCCTATTATTGCTATGGAACCTTGTTCAAAGGCCCATGATTTGGCCAAGTCCCCAAGGTCTGAGATGTCGATGAAGTGGTCTGGTGCATTTCCTTGCAGACTGCCCTGGCCGTGGCCGGCTCTTAGCAGAGCATGTCACAAACAGCCCAAGGGAGGAGAAGGTCTTCTGCTCTTTGATATGCTTCCTCCCTGGCTGGATGTCTGGACTGCAATGTGTACACAATCCATTTTATGAGACAGATGGAAATTGAGCCATAGCAAATAAATCATACGGCACTGCTTTTAGTGATGTCTTTCTATAGGGAATTTTCCTGTTGACTAAGTGTGGCCTTGTACCTCCTCGATTAGGTACACAGATGTTTGGTTGATATTTGACTCCTGTGAGAAGTTTCTTATTTAAAAGCTCTCTGGAGCTTCTCAACATGCAGGGTTCTGCCACTTAGATACTGTGAAGAGATTTGGGAATTGATTATTACAACCATACTCATTCTGCAGACACACACCCAGGCCAACACAGTTATAGACACACAGCTATACCACCAAAATCGCCAGCGCCCCCAAATGTGTTACACCCCACCCTACCAAAATGTCCCATGCAAAGGCTGCGACTTGTGCAAAGCAGGTGATAACTTGGACATTGTAGCTCAAGTATTTCTTCCACCATTCTCCAAATAGATGTCCTATCTAAAAGCTAGAAAATGCTTCCCAAAGAGGCAACAATCTGGAATTCCAGTTTTAACCATTATTGGCTGTGTGTCCACAGGCAACACAACTCTCAAATCCAAATCTGTAAGGTTAGAATATTAATGCAACCTCATGAAGGTTTGGGGAGGAAAGCCCCTATAGCACAGTGCATCGAGCACTCCGTGTGTGTGTGTGTGTGTGTGCGTGCATGTGTATGTGTGCGTCTTTTATTTTTGCTTCTTTTGGAGGAAGGGAAGGGAGGTATTAATAAATACTACTTCTCTTCCCAGGTAATTTGCAAGTTTAAGGGCTGTCTACATTCTGGATGGCTTCCGGACTACAGAACTGACGGAACTGCACTGCCAAGTAGCCAGACCTATTTATTGAGGGGAGATGATAACACAGGAAGGTATAGCTATGCAATTAATAGTATTGGAAAAAATAGAATATCAAATCTAGGAAAACAGACTAACACAGATTGGGCACCCACGGTATGCCAGGCACTTAACATAAATTATTTTATTTAATCCTCAAACCAAATGAGGAAACTGAGGCTCTAAGAGATTAAGCATTTTGGCTAAGACCACCCAGCTCATGAGTGGCAGCCCTGTGATTACAGCAAGGCAGGTGGGTCTGTCTTGGAAGACAGGGTTTAGTTTTGCCCGGGTGCCTCTCACCTCCTCAAAGCTAATCATGTAACATGTGGGCAGTTACACAAGAACAGCATACATGAATAGAGACAAACAACACAGGACTAGAATTCTGAGGAGCCCCTTTGTGCAGCAGCGGCGAGGCACAGTAAATCAATCGTCAAAACTGGTTTAAAAATATACGTGGAGCAGACCCCCTGAATAGGCACTACCCAAGTCCAGAGAAGCCCTCTCAAGATAAACAACGCTGATGTGCATACAACTGAATCCCATTGCTTTTCTGAGATCAGAGTGTGCAAAGGAGCCAAACAGGTGGAACCCTGTTTGTGTGCCAAGCCCACTCCAGATGAGAAAGAAACGACAAATAGAAAAGCCAGATTCTTACACTTCAGGACTTGATGAACAAAGAGTGGAGATTCACTGACTGGGGTCAACTCTTCTGATGAACCAAAAAAGAGTCACCCTTGATTAATATTCTTTTGCATCATCAAAAGGAGATAGGTCAAGATAAGGTAATGATAAGGTAATCGATAGACCACACATTGCTATTAAAGGGGTCATCTGCCAGTGGAAAGGGGGCAGCTTTCTTCCCTGAAGGGGTCATACCACAGCTAGAAGCCTCTGCCATCCCATAATTCTTAATAAAGAGCTTAATCTCACTGTAATGACTTTTAAACTCCCATGATTTTCTTTCACGACATGGAGGGACAGCAAAATAAAGTCATCACCCTTCTCTATTTTTTGAGCTAAACTGCTTCTTTTCTTGATTAATGACTAATTACCAGTTGTTTCATCTCTGCCTGGGGAGACTGAGGTGAAGAGCCCTCTGACTGCACATCAGAATCACCTGGGAAGCTTTTACAAAATAATGGTTCCTGGCCCTGCAACAGACCAAATGACTCGGAATCCCTGGGAAGGGTGGGCCCAGGAACGGATTTTTAGTAAGTTCCCCAGGTGATTCTAACACGCGGGAGGGGAGGTAGAGAACACCGGGTAGTGCCAAGCACCCAGACTTCGTCATAAGAATCGGGTCAGTGGTTTGGAATTTGAATTCTGGCTTCAACATTCACTAACTGTGTGACAATGGGCAAAACCTGGTTTCTAAGGGTCAGCTCCCTCTCCAATAAAATAAAGATATTCAGGTTTCCAGGGTCAAATGACACAGAATATGCAGAAGACTTGCATAAGCTATGAAAACACTAAAAATAGGATTATGTTTATCACATATATTTGTTAGATAAAGTATGTTTTACAGAGAAATACACTCTACAACACCTTTAAATCCTATAAAATTGAGTACGGCCGTCTTAGGCCAGCCAATATGGATGGAAAATAAAAATGATCAGGATCTCCTTAAACTTTTAGTGACAAGAAAATACAAAGGATATTTCTCTGGAAGATGGAAAGGGACATTCCCTGAAGCTGATGAGTCGCTGATTTATCCTCAGGCTCACACTACTAAAGAGCTTATCCTCCTATAGAGGACATGTCCCCTTGGGTGACAGCAGCAAGTCTGTGTGTCAGTAACTGAGGCACCTGTACTTGTGGCATGCTAGGGGGTGACGACACTTAATTATTCCTAAAGAGTCATTTATTGATCACTGGGTAGGAAGAGAAAGCAGATCCTTTATCTAAATTACCTCTGATCATTTGATTTGACAGGTGCTGAAGATTAAGTGACAGGCAGAGGTTTGCATGAAATTAGCAAAACAGAATAAGCTATATTCCTGAATGATCAGCCAAAGTCTCCTAAGGGAGGGAAAAAAAACACAGATAGATTCAGTCCACGAGGCATGTCCTATTAGGAGAAGTACTGAAATGCAAAACTCAACAAGGTCAGATGATGGTTTGGAATAAGACACAAGAGGCTGGCTCCCCATCTGACACAACGGCACCAAGTGGAATACGGACGGTAACGACCAGCATTTGGGTGGCTACTTGAGGCTTACGAAGTAAGGGACTTGGAGGCCCCGAGGTGGTTATTACATGCTTGTAAGTGCCAGCAGGAGAGCTCTGGGCCTGCCAACTTGCCTGCTCCAGCTGCAGTTTTATTCCACAGAATGGAAGAGAGAGAAGGCAAGAAAGGGACCACCTTTCCCCAGAGTGTCATTTATTATAAAATTTTGCATACCATCAAAAGGTACTTTAATAGAGAATTGATTATGTAAACTGTCATGCATCTCTAAAATAGAATACCAAGGAGCCATTACAAACAATGTTACAGAAAAATGTCCTTGACATGGCGAATGTTGACACTATATTAGGTTTTAAAAAGCAATCTATGTTTTATATGAGGCCTTTTTATTAAAAATGGAGTAAATTTTACATATGTTCATACTACAAATATATACTGGATACCTGCCACAATTCTAGACATTGGGAAAATAATTGTGGAAAACAAAAGCCTCTGCTGCATGGAACTTAGATTCTAGGGACAGGATGCAGGAAATAAACAAATGACCATGTAAATATATAGTATGTCATACGATAATAAGTGTATGGAGAAAAACAAAGCAGAGTAGGGGGAGTAGGGATTTCCAGGGAAGCAACTCCCCTGCATATAAGGAAGGCCTCACTGTTAACTATCAGGGAGATGAGTAGGAGATGATGATGTGGTTGGTAGAGAGAAGGCTTTGATGGGCAGGAGAGTGCTTGGGATATTCAAGGGACAGCAAAGAGTGGCAAGACAGATTAAGCAAAAGGAAGTGACAGATGAGGTCCCAGTGAAGTTGGAAGGGATCATGCCAGGCCATGTGGTATACAGATATATGCCACATATAATTATTTAGGGTCTTCCCAGAGTGAGATGGGCAGTCATGGGAGGGTTTGGAACAGATTTGTGATGTGATCTGTTTTAAGATTAAAAGAGTCAATCTGGCTGCCGTGTTGAAAATGTGTTGGAAAGGGGTCAAAGCAGGAAAGCAGTCAGGAGTTTATTGTAATAATCCTGGTCAGCAACGATCTTGCTTGGACTAGCATGGTGGTGGCACAGGGGCTGAGGAGGGGCAGATTCTAGATGTATTTGGCAGGTGAAGCTGACATGGATGCTGAAGGGTGTAGAGTGTAAGAGAGAGGAGTCAAGGAGGACTCCAGGGTTTGGGGTATCACGTGATGCTGACAAGGCAGGTAGGAAGAGGCCTGAGAAGTGATCATTGGATGTGGGGACCTAGGTGATGTGGTTCAGATGAAATCTCAACTGAAGAGGATTGAAGAGAGGATGGGAGGAGAGGAACTGAAGACAGTGAATGTAGACGACTCTTTTGAGGAGATTTTCTAGGTAAAAATGGAGTGGTATGAGATGTAAGCTTAAGCAAGTGATAGAAATAAACGTGTTAACAGTGACTGGTTTTAACTAGCAGGAGTCTGAGTAAACTTACACCCTCACTACAAGTCCCCCTCACCCCCGGTTTGTTCATTGCTCGTGTTTTCTAAATTTTCCAAATGAGCCTGCATTATATTTAAAAGTAGAAAACTAAAGTATTTTTTAAGAAAACACTAGGTCCTGGAAAATATGACTTCCTGACTTATAGGAGATAAGATATACAAAAAAGAAAACTAGCTCAGAAGCAAAAATAGAAAAAGAGGAGAAAGAAGAGTAGAAAGCATAGCTCTCCTGTGAATTATATCTACGCTACCATTCATGTAAATTAAAAGTGCATAATAGAAAACAACACTATATCTTTACATCTGTGTGTGTGTGTGTGTGTGCATAAGTATTCTGGAAGGATTCACATTAAATCCACAACAGCGCTAAATCCACAACAGCGGCTACTTTTGGATGATGAGTAAAGGGTAACAGGCCAGGGTGTGAAGCAAAAAGGAACTTCAGTTTTATTTATTTTTGGTTAAAAATCAAAGACTGGAAGCAAATATGAAAAAGAAATGTTCAAGGTAACGATTTCTTGTGGTGAATACGATGTTTGTCATGTTATTATTTTCAATGTTTTACAAAAACTCACCAAACATACACCAAAGAATCATACCTACTCCTTCCCCGCAATACCCTCATGCCATTCCGTCTCTTTCCAAGTAGAATCTACTTACAATAAAGTCATGTGATGGCATCAAAACAATCTGTTAAATTATGATTAAAAAATCAGCTTTTTAACATTAAACACTTGCTTATTCATACACTATTAAGTGTGTACCCATAGTACACACATAAGATATTACAGTTGTAATTACATTGTAATGATCAGGATAAACAACTTCTAAACAAGAAATGTTACATCCTATTAAGAGACTTAGAGTTGAGGATATAAAAAGGAAGAAAGGAGATGAGAGTAAACTCACCAACAGAAGACAAAATCAGGCAATTCTGCATAGCATATAGGATTTTGATGAGATTATGACTTTTGATAAATCTTACATAGGTAATAGTTTAGAATATATATTAGCTGCTAAATCCAAATGCAAGGGAAAAATCAGGTATACCTTGCTGATTTTTTTCAAGACTTCTTTCTTCCATTTTAGAAATAACCGTTTTGTTTCAAAAAGAGAACATAAATTTCTTTCTGGTGTGAATGATATCATCAGCCTTTATGGCCAAAGGAAAAGGAAGAAACAATTAGTGGCAACTCAACAATGTTAAACTTGTCTTTTTTCAAAACAGATTAAAAGTTAGAAGCCAGTGAATTTCCTCAGGACTAGAATGGGAGTGTGCATATCCCATTACCTCTGAAATTTCTAATCAGTTTCACTGACCCCACTGCAGACCAGAATTTTCCCAGGAGAAAGCAGCAAGGTTGGATTAATGTTTTCAGAACAGCGTGGAGCTTGACAAACAAGAGAATTTTAGTCCAGAATAAGCTTCAGAATTCACATCTCACCAACCTGCACTAACAGAGGAAAAAAACCAAGAAAATAATGGATTTGTGAGGGTCAGACAACAGAGAGAGCTAGAGCGAGGACTGGGAGCCCATGCCTTCTCCAGACTATGAAAACGTTTACATTTTATCTTTCCCAGGGTGATTATGTAACCCAGTAGCCAAACTCTAGCGTAATTTAAGCCAGGTTTCTCATACATTTATAGTCTCTCATTCACTCATCACCCTACCCATCACTCTCACTTTATCTCCCTCTTGTTCTCTCTCTCCTTTCTAAACAATCTTTTTTCCCATCAAGTATAATATAAAATACAGACTACTGAAAGAGCAGTTTTGTAAAGTACTCCCCTAAGGAGGTTAGCATATTTCACAAAGATGAAAAAGTTTAAACCTAAGTGAAATAGGATTAACCTTAAAGAATATTCTCAGTGAGAAAATGCTTCCTGCACTGCCTATTTCTACCGTTAAAGTCAGAGTAAAGACAGAGTCCCTCAAATGAATTCTCTGTAAGAAATTACAATGGGTTTTTCAACTCAAAGATAATCTTCTTTTTAAAAAAGCATATTCTGGATTTCCTGGATGACTATTATCTAGTCAAGTACTGCCATGCAAATTCAGAGCCAGTATTTTTATTGGGACCCAGTTGGTAATACTTTCATTGTCTTGGGCAACTGAGAAAAGAACAAAAGCAAAATTAGCGAATATTCAAGATAAAAAGCCAAATTATGTCCAAGAATCCTCTATGAACAAAGTTTGAGAGGAAAAAGAAGGAAGAATTGAGTCACCACACAACAGAGAGAACAGGCATGCTAAATTCAGGGGAAAAAAAAAAACTTCCAATGGCCAACACTATACTCAAATTTTCTCAGCAATTTCATTTTCAGTAAAACCACATCATCTGTCACATTAAATTAGTGTACTTAATTTGAATTTTATTCACTTTATGGATTGTTTGTATTTAATTTGTAAATTGCTTTAGTTTTATCTTTGTATAAGAGCTACAAATGAGGTGTTTATAAGCAGTTTAATGTTTATATGTATTTATGTAACAATTTAATAAACATAAGTCGCCAGTGTAAAGCGATTATACTCCAATAAAGATGTTAAAAAAAAATAAGTCAACACGGCAAGAGTCTATAAAATTTTATTCCTTTTAAAAGGAGTCTATATATTGCTCAGTTTTGAGAAACACTGAGTTAAAATAATATCTACACTGAATATTACTTATAGCAGTCGAATAACAGCCACCAAAATATGCTTTCAGCCCAGTCTCTGTAACCTGTGAATATGTTACTTTCTAAGACAAAAAGAATTTTTGTCTGTCTTCCCGTGTATCATACAGGTATGACTAAATTAAAAACCTTGTGACAAGGAGAGTATCCTGGATTATCCAGGTGGGCCTGATATAATTATTAAGATCCTTACAAGAGAAGACAGGAGATCGGAATGAGAAACAGGAGATGTGAGGACAGAAGCAAGAGGTTGGAGTAATACAAGGAAGGGGTCACAAACTGAGAAACTCAGGTGGCTTCTGTAAGCTAAAAAGGGAAGGAAACAGAGTCTCTCCTGAAGCCTCCAGAAGGAGGTCAACCCTGCCAATACCTTTATTTGGTACTTCTGACCTCCAGAACTCTGAGAATAAATCTGTATTGTTTTAAAACACAGCATTCGTTACAGCAGCAGTAGGAAACTAATGCACTTCTTAATCCATCTGTATAGAATGATCTTAAGACCAATGTGTGCCACTGTGTTAACCAGGAAGCAGATCCATTGCCCTTTTTTTTTTTTAAACATCTTTATTGGAGTATAATTGCTTTACAATGGTGTGTTAGTTTCTGCTTTATAACAAAGTGAGTCAGCTATACATATACATATATCCCCATATCTCCTCCCTCTTGAGTCTCCCTCCCACCTTCCCTATCCCAACAAAGAGGCTCTAGTATCCTGAGCAAAGCAGAGTCAGATTTCAATGGGAGAAAGAGAAGGGAAACATGGAAGTGCAGATGAAGCCAGGCAGAGTGCCCCACTGGAAGGCCCTTTGTTGGAAATGGAACAGTACACAACTACTAGGTTTCTCATTAGCCAGTGGGGGCTGGCAGGAAATGATAGGAAGCTGGAGCCATTGGACAGTAATCCAAAGGAGAAAGTGGCTGGACAGGGGAGATAGTACTGGAGACTGACTGCATGGCCACCTTTGCAGTTTTGCCTAGATCTGACCCTTGCCTCTGAATCTTTAAATCTGTGCTCAAACTGTTTTCCCAGCATTTCTGTTCCCTGGGTAAGCGAGGCTCCCCAAAGATCTGCTCTAGGGAAGAAGGCAGATTCTGACAGCACTCAAGAGTCAAGGCAAATCAAGCTCACCCCTACTGAAACTGACCCAGGCTACAAGGCAGGGCCAAGGACATGGAGACCAACAGAGAAAGCCCTTCTCTTCCTGTCCCTGACTGAGAGATAGGGGAAGGAAATCGAGTCAAAGGACAAACAGAGCCTGAATAATTACTCAGATAGCAGTAGAAATGGAATATCAACCACCACTATTTTGTTATTTTATCCCCTAAGGAACTAGGAGAGCGATTATGCCCTACGGGTCTTGAATGATGCAGGCGAAAACCAAGCAAGATGTCACAGTGGCTAACAGGGAGAACAACAGCAGCAGAGAAAAGAGGGTTTACTAAGTATAAGCTAAATGGTGTCTAGTAAGAAGTAAGAGTATATATTCTTTCTGCCCTTGGATTCTCTTGTCTACACTCCAGTCATTTGTACTTCTTCCTGGGCCCCCTCCCTCCTTCAGCACCCTCCCCCCACCCCCCAGCCCCCACCCCTCTGTGGCAGGATTAAGTTGTTTTGAATTATCAGTCCTCTGATTCTCTTAGGTTTAATCTCTTTCTGAACACAATCAGGCCAGGGCACACTAGTTTACTGCACAGAAGTCCATCACAGCTGTTGGTCTGAATGATAACAGGGCTAATGATGTTCTGTGTTGTCACTCAATACTTTCTCACCGCACCTCACACTGGTATTTGAACAGGAACCCAGTAAAGGGCCCTGCAGTACCATTTTATTAGGACTATCATTTAATAATCCAAGATTAGTTTACTACCTAAAAAGACAAAGATTCCAATTCTGTTCTAGAGCTTAAAGTCATCTCAAATCAGAAGCCTATTTTAAGCAATGGAAAATCTAGTGATACTCTATCTTCTCACAACATAGAATATTTAGAATACAAATGTTGCACAGGGAATTCTGAATCCATGCTTTCTACTCTTTAAAATATAATATCTTATTCTTACAAACTTATTTAAAATGATTATTATCATCTTCACCACAATTTATCTTCTCATTTCAAAAACAAATTCCTTAAATTTCAGCTACCGCAAAATCCATGATAAATTTAAATTCGAGTAGAGTAAGGTTTATGTCATAATATTTAAGAAAAAGGAAGGTTGTGTAGAAGATCATAACAGAATCTGTAAAATATTTAGGAAAAATGATTTTCTTATACAGTGTTGGCATTCATTTGGATGATGCTAATTACAAAATATGTCTCATCCTCTTAAAGAACTAAATATAGTCTCATTAAGCCATAGAACATTTGAATTGGAAGAGACCTAGAGTTATTTACTTCAATGGTTCAGACATGAGTAAATCTCCTCCACAATAATTCCAACTATTGGTTGCCCAGACCTTCCTGGACCACAGAAATGGAATGTACTCTAAACTTTGGCAGCTCATTTTTCCTTACTCTACAATGACAGTCCACCTTGGTGTCTTGTCCTTTCACCACACCTCTGCCCTTTGCAGCCACACACAGTAAGTCTTTCCCAAGTCAGGACTCCCCAGAGGCATCTCTTTTGACCCCTGCATACAGAGTCTGCTTTTGAACCTTCACCACCATTGTCCTGGCGCTCTGGTCAGTCTGATTTGTTACTGCTTTTCCTGTCATGTGGAGTCCACAACCCAAACTGGTGTTCCAGCTGAGGTTTGGCCTTCTAGTTGCAGCACTTGGTTAAGCATCAGAATTCCAGTAAAACAGGGATACAATCACATTCATCAAATGCATTCTGTAAATCAGTCTTGCCATTGAGAATGCCCTGCCCTCCAATGAGCCCAAAATTAGGAATTGTTCTTCCTCTACTGTTCCTCTCTCAAGAGTCCAAATTGTCATTTCAAGTCATCCTTAGCTGTGAAAGTCAAAACAAAACAAAAGTAAAGTAAGGTTGCCTAAGAATCACGCCCAGGAATACAGAATAAATAGCCAAATATGATCAGGTGTACTATTTGCTCAATGTAAAAACTACTGAAAAACAAACTGAAAAAGAAATTGGAAAAACAAGCTGGAAAAGTCTTCTAACCTAATAAAGTTTCTTTTATGAACTTTCCTATCTGAGGACAAATTGAAAGTAGAGTCATCCTTGTGAATGAAGTGCAGAAAACATTATTTTAATAGTCCCTACTTTTGAAACAAAGCCCTAAATTTACTAGCAAGATATTTACTAGGCCAGGTTTCAAAGCTATTTAATACTCTTGTTCTTAATGTTCAGGACTTATTAGGGGAAGCAGTGAATTTTGAAGGTGGAATGGCAGAGGAGAGAGAGAAGAGGCCCCACGATATCGGGGAGCAGCCCATTAAGCCTGCAGGCCTGATGGTGGGCAGAGGCGAGACCCAAGCTCATTAAGGGAACCATGGGCAGCTGTTTGGCAGGTGCCTTGGCTCCCAGGTGAACAGTTCACCACTGCTCTCACACTGCATTTTGTAATGAAACAAAAGATAATTACCCCCTTAGAAGCTGGGTGTTTTGGTTTCGTACCTTCTCATTTGGGTGTTCTTTGTTTGGCCAACAGCAAGGACTGATTGAAAAGAAAAACTCACAGAGATTTCAGTTACTCTTAATGTTGCCTAAGTGCTTTCACTGTCACAGTATACCGCTTCAACTTTTTAATAAGTTTCCCGTAATTATTACAAGTTTTTGGCCTAATTCCAGCTGAGGGTTTAATGGGACTCATTCTGACAAGATATAGGATATTGTCCCAATAGATGTTCATTTGGAAATGGGCCACTTGCAATTTCAAGTGTGCAGAGCTGTGCAAGATTAAAAGCACTGGCAGTGTAATTTCCACCTTGTGTCCCAGGCTCTGTGGATTTGTAGCTCATCCAGGCTGTCCATCTGGGGAGCAAACAGCATGTACTCCTTGATGAGAAACTCTGGCCAACCGACCAGCTGTGAAAAAATAGATTACTCTTGTCATTTTTTTTCTCCTAGGTAATTTGCTGGGAGTAAAAATATAATTTCTGAGAAGGTGTGCAGTGAAAAGCAAATCCTAGGGATGTGTCTGATTTGTATTTAAAACTTTCCTACACTTTTATTTGTTAAATTTAATTTTCAACAATACCCTGGCTGTGATAATATTTCCTAATTCAAAAAAGATGGAAAGGTTGGTTTCTGGTATTTGTACACTAAGCAAGCACAGGAAGGGGGGTATGGAGGAGAAAGAACATAGGAGGAGGACTCAGCTGGCAGGCGGAGCTGAGCACAGAGAAATGCACTGTTGTTCTTATTACAGGTAAAGGAGATATTATGATGGAATTAAATAACTGTTGAGAAAACAGATCTTCCTATTGCCCCCAGAGAGCTAAAACGATAAATTCATCTTTGTAAACCTCTGACGTATAACTTCATCCTTGTGAGAATTCAGAAGGTCATGTTAGATGGATAATGAGGGTAATTCTGGATCAACTGAACTGAAGAGCTGAGAGAGGAATTGTTAATAATTAGTCTGAATTGTGATGTAATATGTGACATCTAGAGGTGTCATGTGTTCACCACGCTATATGTCTTCAGACAGGAGAATTCAACTGTTTTGTTTGTACCCAGCGGAGAGTTAATGATATAATTAGAAATTAAAGAATTTGCAATAATGCTTCTGCACAGTGAATTACAAAATATATAGACATAAATGAATGTTTCACGGTAACTTGCTTTCTGGAATTTAAGCATTACAGTCCTATACCTCATACAATCTTTTGTCCTGACCCATAAATTCTTAAAACAGAACTCCAAACAGGTGTGTTGGCATTTTAAAAACTTGATATATTAAAGTTACATATTATTTTATTTATTTTGACATTGGCTATAGGTGATTGTACATTAGCATATATATTTACACACATACATGCATACACAGACATAGGACTTGTATCCAGAGTCTACAATTAAATAAAGGAATAATTTTTACAACTAAAAAAAGGAATGATACTTATAATTCAATAAAAGAAGCCAAACAAACCAATAAAAATAATAGGTAAAAATCTGAATAGGACCTCCACAAAAGAAGATATACTAATAGGTAATGAGCACATGACAAACTCAACTGCATGAGTTATCAAGGCAATGCAAATTAAAACTGTATTGAGGGGCTTCCCTGGTGGCACAGTGGTTAAGAATCCGCCTGCCAATGCAGGGGACACGGGTTCGAGCCCTGGTCTGGGAAGATCCCACATGCAGCGGAGCAACTAAGCCCGTGCACCACAACTGCTGAACCTGCGCTCTAGAGTCCGCAAGCCACAACTACTGAGCCCGCCTGCCACAACTACTGAAGCCCGCGTGCCTAGAGCCTGTGCTCCGTGACAAGAGAAGCCACCACAATGAGAAGCTTGAGCACCGCAACAAAGAGTAGCCCCCGCTCGCTGCAACTAGAGAAAGCCCACGCGCAGCAAGGAAGACCCAACACAGCCAAAAATAAATAAATAAATTTATTTAAAAAAAAACTGTATTGAGATACCACTCCACATCCATTAAATTGGCTGAAATTTAAAAGCCTGACATTACCAAGTGCTTGGTGAGGATACGGAGCAATAGGAACTCTCAACAGTGCTATATATGCTATATATTATATATAGTCATAATACTAAATATGACGGAACTGAATTCTCACGTTAAAAAGAAACACAGACTGTCCTTTTAGGATAAAAAACAAAACTCAACTACACTCACCCACCTAAAATAAAACAATCAATGTTGAAAATCACTTTATGTTAGACCAACGCAAACAAACAAAAACAAAAGCAGCAGCAGCAATATTAGTATTAAAGGATATTAATCTAATATAGAGGATAAACTGTAGCTATCAAAAGTACAGTTTATGAAGAGACTCTAGCAGTTATAAACCTACAGGCATCAAAAAAAAGCATCTAAAATAAAAAGCAAAAATATGACAAATGAAGCAGAGCTTGATAAACAAGAATAATAGTGGAAAGCTTTAACAGTTAAACAGATCTGGTAAACAAAAAATTAAGCATGGACACAGGGAAACTGAATGAAACAATAGATAAACTTGATTATGTGTGTATTTCTCAATGGAACACTGTCATTTCACTAAAATGTAAACTTTACAAATCAAGGTATATATATGTGCTGTTCACTGCTATGTTACCAGATCTGAGAAAAGAGCCTAGCATGGAGTTGAGTTTGATAAATATCTGCATTCACAAAATTTGACTCTACTTGATTAACAAAACCTTTAACAAAATATTTTTAATGGATGTTTTAAAATTAGAATTTGTGCAAGCTACCCTCTCTGACCAAAAAGGTATACAAGCAGCATGAAATGTCTTTATTTGAAGCTATAAGATCATGTCATAGCAAAAACAATCATAAAAGAAACCAAATTTACAATTCAAAAAGATATTGAAAAAGTCACCAGGGCTAGATGGGTTCACAGCTAAGCATAGCTAGATATAGAAGAGTTTATTCCAGTGTGATATAAACTGTTACAGATCATATGATAAAAAATATTTCTCAAAAGAATGTTTCCTCAATTCATATTATAAAATAATGAAGCACAATTCTAAATAGAAAACATAATAGAAAACTGTAGACCAATATAATTCATAAGTAAGGGCGAAAAATGTTAAAGAACATATTAGCAACTGAATCCAACAATGAACCCAAGGATTGTAATACCATGTAGTCAACTAAGGTATATTCTAGGAATGCAACAGTGACTTAATATCAGGAAATCTGTAATTATAATTCATCACATCATTAAATTAAAGAGGAAAAATGCCATGATCATATCAATATTTATTAAAAGGGCCTTAGATAAAATTAAGCAGCCATCACTAACATAAAAGCTAAATAAAATAGAATAGATACCAATGACTTAAATATAATAAAGGTTATTTTCCAGTGACTGAAAAATATTATCCTAAATTATGAAACCCTAAACCCATTTTAATTAAAGTTGGGAGCTAGACTGAAGTGCCTGTTATTATCTTTAGTATTTAATAGTAATTTGGAGGTTTAAGAGAATACAACACAGCAAGATAATAAACTAATAGATATAAATATGGGAAGAAAAGGAAGTAACACCTGTTTTTGTTCATTATATGACTGTATGCCTTATAAGCCTAAGGGACTCTAGTAAACTACTACTGAAATTAATGAAAAAACTTAGCAAAGAGTTTGATACTGTGTAAATTATACAGAAGTCAATATTTCTGAATAAATGAAGAGTGATGTGCCTGAATGGGAATACTTAAAAAACACCAAAAATTAATATACAAATTGAATGCAATTAAAACTGAGATGAGAGGGTTTTTTGAATTAGATCCACTTACCTTAAAGTTTAGATCTAAGAAAAAAAGTCCAAAAGAAACTAAGAAAATATGAAGAAGAAGAACAAGAGATGACATGTCTTACCACATATTAGAACTTACTTCCATTCTAGTATAATCAAAATAATATCACAGTGGCACTGAAATATTCACTGGGAGATTAGTGTAACAAATAGAGAATCCACAACCAGATCGCTTTATATTTAGAGAGAATTAAATATATATCAGAAATTATTTCAATTTAGCTAGGAAAGAATGGAAGGTTTAAATGGTACAGACCTAACTGGCTATCCATCTGGGACAAAATACAGGTGGACCTCTCTCTCTTGCAACTTAAGTAAAAGTAAGTCTCAGATAAAGACTAAATTATAAAAAATAAAACATAATAAATCTAGGAGACTATATGTATAATCTAAAGGGTGCAAAAGACCTTTATAATAAAGACAGAAAACCCAGAAATAACAGAATAGATGAACCCACACTGTAGATAAGTGTTAAACATTTATATGGAAGAAGATAACATAAACAAAGTCCACAAAAAAATACATATAGATTTGAGGACATATTGGCAACAGAAATGAGAAATGGAGGGTTAATATCTATAATACATAAAAATCTTTTTAAAATTAATAGGAAAAGATAAATATCCCAGTAGAAAAATGGGCAAGAAATATGGGAAGATAGTTTATGCAGAGCAAATCCAAATGGCCACAAACATATAAAAACATGCTAAACCTCATTAAAAGTAAGGAAAAAACAATAATTAAAATATTATTTTCTATCTAGTGAAAAGGCAAAGATGAGAGGAAAATGGATTTATATCTCATTGCTGATGAAAATATTAATTGGTATAGCCTTTTTGGAAACAGTCTGGCAGCATTTATTAAAACTAAAATACCTTGTAAATCAATTATATGTCAACAAATTTTTTTAAAAGTTGAATGACTGAACCAATAAAATTTGAGCCATTGTTGATTAAAAAAAAAATACCTAAAGCCTTTACCCTAGCAATCCTGTACCTCAGAATCTCCCCTAATAAAAACACTAATACACAAAAATGTATTTACAAGAAAGTTTATAACAGCACTGTTTGAGGTAGCAAAATACTTTAAAGTAAGTGGTGCCTTTCAATAACAGGACATTAAACTCTAGTCAAGTCACACTAAGGACTGTTATGTCTCTATTCAAAAGAATGAGTTTGAACTAAACCAATAGAGTTAGAGGACTATCCACTAGTATTGTTAAATAAAATTTTAAAAGATACAGAAAGTAAGCATCACATAATAATATAATCCCATTTTTATCAAACAGCGACGTAGAAACCATGTTTGTTCATGACCATACAACGACTGAGAATAATACAAGAGGATATATACCAGGTTGTTAACATGAGTTCCCTGTATGAGGAAGATTGGTGATGTGGGACAAGTGGGTGGGAGAAAGGTGAGAAGGAGGAGGAAGCCAAGCAAAAAGGGAAAGTACTACATTTTTAAAGCACACCATAAAATACTACATTCTTGAAGTATAAAGCAAGTAATCCCATTTATGCATTTGCAAGATATCTGTGTGTGTGTGTGTGTGTGTGTGTGTGTGTGCACGCACACACATGTGCACACTGTATATATATATATGTGACAGGAAGAGAGAAAAAGAGAATGTGAGAGAAATAATTCACTAGTCTCCCATGGAAAATACTTTTTTAAACTATCTTTAAATTATTTGGGCCTTTTCTGCTCAGATGAATTTTTCAAAATGTTCAGAAGATAAAAATACTTAAAAATTATTTAACTATTTTGCAACCTTTCAGAAGCTCACATTTGCATTCCAGGAAAGAGGAAACACTTGCTTCCAGAAACTTTCTTGTGACTGAAATGGTAAGAACTTTATGAAGACTGATAAAATCACAGAATAATGCATATACAACATAAGTAACTTGAGTCCAATCTCTTTCACTCTTAGGCTGCCCTTATTAGATTCTTATATCAGAGGGAGAATTATAAAAATGATAAGTATTTCATTAAAAAAATATAAGTTCAAGTTGGCTGTTTAATCAATAGACTGCAGAACCAAATTTAAAATAGGGAAAAAAATACATAAAGAGCCTAGAATTTTTCAACATTCAAAGAATCATGAAATAAAGTCCAATTTTATCTTACAGATCATAAAGGATTTCCATAAGGATAGAAGAAACAGTCCATTCTCATAGACTATAATAGTTTCCTATGGCTGCTATAACAAATTACTGCAAACTTGTTGGCTTCAAAAAACAAAAATTTGTCTTACAGAGTTTTAGAGTCCTGATGTCCAAAATCAGTGTCACTGGGCTGATATCAAGCTGTGGACTGATGCACAGTCCCTTTGCAGGCTCCAAGGAGAACCCATTACTTTCCTCTTCTGGCTTCTGGTGGTTGCCAGCATTCCTTGATTTGTGACCACATCACTACAGTCTCTGCCTCTGTGGTCATTTTGCCTTCTCCTCTTCTGTCTCGTTTGTAATTTTCCTCTGCCCCTCTCTTATAAGGACACCTGTGATTGCATTTATGGTCCACCTGGATAATCCAGGACAGTCTTTCCATCTCAGGACCTTTATTTAACTTAGTCACATCTGCAAAGACCCTTTTTCCAAATAAAGTATCATTACAGGTTCCAGAGATTAGGACTTGATACCTTTGGGGACCATTATCCAGCCTACTACAAACATTCTGGTAGAATAAACTAGTACAATCCTTATGGAGGATAATTTGTTAAACTATATTTAAGTCCTTAAAAATGTATATATCTTTGATGAAAAGTACCATTGCTAGAAATTTATTCTAATAAAACAATTCATTCAATTAATAGTTAATTTATACAATTATGTGAACATGGATATTTATCTAAAGGAATTATTTATAATAATGAAAAATCAGAATCAGCATAAACACCTAACAATAAGAGATAGGGTTTATAAATTATGCATTCATACAATGAAAAATGAAGTGACAATAAAATAATAATATAAATGTATATCTGTAGACATGGAAAGATATATATGATATTTTAAGTAAAGAATATAAGGTTATCAAACAGTGTGATTCCATTGAATTTTTGTTTGTTTATGTTTTTATGTGTTTGTGTTTATGAATATGAATTTGTGTATGTATATATATTCTGAAACACAAAGAATGGAAGTATATACATCGAAATATCAACAGTGATTATCTAAAGGTGATAAGATTATTTTTCTAAAGTGAACATGTATTGCCAAAATAATTTTTTTTTAAGTCAAAAAAAACTATTTCTGCTACTGGAAATGAAAGACTAAGAGACTACTGAACAACTCCCCTGCAGAGGAAAAACTGTAAAACCAGGATATAATACAAAAAAGTGCCAATCTGAAGGCAATGGAGAATGAACGGAAAAGACCGGTTCTGGTGGGAGTACATCCTCAGAGGAGGGGAGCTGTACAAAGTAAGATCCCACTTGCATAGCCTTTAGCTCAGAGCTAAGTGTAGTTGACATGTAGCATGCAAGGTGGTAGAGTACAACTGGAAAAATCACAGTATTTCTGGCTTGAGTAACCAGAAAAATAAAGCTGGGGAAAATATGACTCTAGACGGTAATGGGGAAATCCTGGAAGGAAAGAGCCAAAGAAAGAATCTCCAAATTCTTGACCCACATTTCTAACTAATCCATGAATCACACATTCATGGAACTGGCTCAAAACAGCTCCACCTAGCAACAAAACATCTGAACTGAGGCCTGACCTGCCACCACAAGAAGCAGGATTTGCAAATCCAGTTAATAAAATTACATGCTAAAACAAAAGCAGCAACATTCATGTGACAGATGACAGAAAAACAGAATACAGAAGCTTCACAGCTTAGCATTCATAATACCTAGTATACAATTCAAAAGTACCTAATCTGTAAAGAACCAAGAAAATGGAACATGTTCTTAAGAGAAAATCAAGCAAGTCTTCCCCCAAGATGAACCAGGTTTAGGAACTAGAAGACAAGAAATTTTTTTTTTTTAACATTTTTTTTAGTTTTTTTAAATTTTGTTTTTATTTTTTATACAATTTTTAAAGTTACTTTCCATTTAGTTATTACAAAATACTGGCTATATTCCCTGTGTTGTATAATACATCCTTGAGCCTGTCTTACATCCAATAGTTTGTGCCTCCCACTCCCCGATCCCCATATTGCTCCTCCCCCCCAATTAGTAACCACTAGTTGGTTCTGTATATCTGTGAGTCTGCTTCTTTTTTGTTATATTTACTAGTTTGTTGTATTTTTTAGGTTCCACATATAAGCTATGTCATACAGTATTTTAGACAAGGATTTTTTTAAAATTATTTTTTGGCTGCGTTGGGTCTTTATTGCTGTGTGGGGGCTTTCTCTAGTTGCGGCGAGCGGGGGCTACTGTTTGTTGCCGTGCGCAGACTTCTCCCTGCGGTGGCTTCTCTTGCTGTGGAGCCCGGGCTCTAGGAGCATGGGCTTCAGTATTTGCAGCACTCGGGCTCAGTAGTTGCAACATGCAGGCTCTAGGGCATGCGGGTTTCAGTAGTTGTGGCACACAGGCTCAGTAGCTGTGGCTTGCAGGCTCCAGAGTGCAAGCTCAGTAGTTGCGGTGCATGGGCTTAGTTGCTCCACGGCATGTGGGATCTTCCTGGACGAGGGATTGAACCTGTGTCCCCTGCATTGGCAGGCGGATTCTTAACCACTGCACCACCAGGGAAGTCCTAGACAAGGATTTTTAGATGGCTATTATAACTAGTCTAAATGAAGTGAAATAAAATGTGCTCACAAAGAATAAAAATAAAGGAAATCCCAACAGAGAAATAGAAAAATTAAAAGCACCAAGTGGAAAACTGAGAGCTGAAAAATACAGTATCTGAAATAACATATTCACTCAATTGACAGTCAAATGGAGATGACAGAGGAAAGAGTATGCAGACCTGAAAACAGATCAGTAGAAATTGTCCAATGTGAAGAATAATACAGGGAAAAAAAGTTTGAAAACAATGAACAGAGCCTCAGAGACCTGACAGATAAGATCAGACAATCCTAGCTATGTATGATTGAAATCACAGAAGGAGAGGAGAGAGAAAATAAAGCAGAAAATAATATTTGAAGAAATAATGGCTTAAAATTTCTCAATTTTTATGACTGGCAGAATTTATAGATACAACATGCTAAATGAGTATCAAGCAGAGTGAAAACAAAGAAGCCCATGCCAAGGCTTGTTGTAGTCAAGCTTTCAAAAATTAAAGTCAAAATGTATATCTTATAAGCAAGAGAAAAGGCATATTATATAGAGAGGGACAATGAATTATATTACTAATAGCTAACTTCTCATCAGAAACCACATAGACCAGAAAAAAAGTGGAACAATAATTTTAAAGTGCTGGGGAGGAAAAAAACCCAAAAAACCTGTTAAGCCAGAATTCTATATCCAGCAAAAATATTCAGAAATGAAGATAGGGACTTCCCTGGTGGTCCAGTGGTTAAGACTCTGTGCTTCCAATGCAGGGGCACGGTTCGATCCCTGGTTGGGGAACTAAGATCCCACATGCTGTGCAGCGTGTTCAAAAAAAGAAAGAAAAAAGATAAAATAAAGACACTTTCAGATAAAAGAAAATGAAAAAAACTCTTTCTATCAGATTCCCACTACTGTAAATTCTCACAAAAGTTCTTGAGGCTGAAGGACAATCATGCCAGATGAAGTTACATTTTCAGAAAAGAAAAAGCATCAGAAATGTTAAATATCTAGGTATATGCAAAAGATTTTCTTTGCTTTTTGCTTTTCTCTTCTTTTTCTTATAAACCATAAAAGTGTTTAAAGCAAAAAAAGCAAAACATTATTTTGTGGGGTTTATCGCATATGTAGCCCTAATTCATAAAATATATATTTAAAAACATGAAGCATAAGAGATGGGGGATGGAGAGCTGCAAGAGTTCTGTATTTTACATGAAGCAGCATGATGTTAACTGTAGGTAGACAATGAAAACTTAAGGATTTTTAGTGTAATTCCCAAAGCTGGCCACTGAAATAATAATGCTAAGGAGTGTAGTTAAAAATCAATAGGAGAAAAGTTGATACTATCTGGAGAGGAGGGGGACAAGGTGGTGGAGCAGGAAGATCCTGGGATCGTCTCCTCCCACTGACACGCCAAAACTACAGCTACACGTAAAGCGGCTATCTCTGAGAAGACCTGAAGACTACAGAAAAGATTTTCTGAAATTAAGGGTAAAAAGAAAAAGCCGCATTGAGATGGGTAGGAGGGGCAGAGATGCAGTCTGGCCAGGACCCACAAACCCTGTTAAGGCAACGCACAGGCAGCAGGGATATCACAGCCACAGAGGTTCTCCCTGAGGAACAAGGTACATGAGGCTTCCCAGCCTGGGGCACCTATACCGGGAAGATAAGTCTCCATAATGTCTGGCTTTGAAAACCAGTGGAGCTTATATCCAGGAGAGTCTTTAGGAAACTGAGACTCCACTCTTGAAAGGTGTGTGCAAAAACTCACTCACTCCAAGTCCCAGCACAGAGGCAGCAGTTTGAAAAGCACCTGAGTCATACCTGAAGGACATTCACTGACTAATTTTAGGTCATGTGCCAAGGGGGCAGGGATCTGTTGGAATTTTCTCTGGATACTAAGGGAGTAGCAGCCACCAAATTTTTTTGCTCATCTTCTACCTAGCTGGCTGGGACTGGCAGGTGCCAGTTTTGACTCTACCCATCTACATTATGGGCAGACAACCTGAATAAACATTTTTCCAAAGACAGACTGATGGCTGATAGACACATGAAAAGATACTCAACATCACTAACCATCACGGAAATGTAAATCAAAACCATGATGAGGGGAATTCCCTGGCAGTCCAGTGGTTAGGACTCCATACTCTCACTGCCCAGGGCCTGGGTTCAGTCCCTGATCAGGGAACTAAAATCCCACAAGCCGTGCAGTGAGGCCAAAAACAAAACAAAACAAAACAAAACCGTGATGAGATGTCACCTCACACCTATCAGAATGGCTATCATCAAAAAGAAAACAAATGACAAGTGTTGGTGAGAATGCGGAAAAAAGGGAACCCTCATGCACTGCTGGTGGGAATATAAATTGGTGCAGCCACTATGGAAAGAGTACGAGGTGTCCTCAAAAAATTAAAAATAGAATACTACGTGATCCAACAATTCCACTTCTGGATATTTACTCAAAAAAAAGAAAAACATTAATTTGAAAAGATATATGCACCCCTATGTTCACTGCAGCATTATTTATATTAACCAAGATATGGAAACAACTTGTGTCCATAGATAGATGAATGGATAAAGAAGATGTAGTGTGTGTATACAGATATAAATATAGATACACACAATGGAATATCAGCCATAAAAAAGAATGAAATCTCGCCATTTACAAAGACACGAATGAATCTAGAGGGCACTATGCTAAGCGAAATAAGTCAGATAGCTAAAGATAAATACCATGTGATTTTACTTATATGTGGAATCTAAAAAAACAAACAAACAAAACAAAACAGAAACAGACTCACAGATAAGAGAACAAACTGATGGTTGCCAGAGGGGAGGAAGGTAGGGGGTGGGACAAAATAGGGGATGGGGATTAAGAGGTACAAACTCCAGTTACAAACTCCAGTTAAATAAGTCACGGAGAGGTAATATACAGCATAAGGAATATAGTCAATAACACTTTAATAATTTTGTATGGCGACAAATGGTTAGTAGACTTATTGTAGTGATCATTTTACAATGTATTTATAAATGTTAAATCACTACATTGTATACCTGAAACTAACATAATATTGTACATCAGCTATACTTCAATTTTTAAATAGTCAATAGACAACTTAAAATGAAATTCTTTAAAATATTCCCCAAAAAAGGTCAGAAAAAAAGGAAGACAGTTACATAAAATAGAGTGGACAAGCTGAAAACAAATAATGAAATGGTAGACCTAATCCCAATTACTTCAGTAATTACATGACATTAAATGACTAAACACTCCAATTTAAAGGGAAAGAGCATCAGAATGGTTTACAAAGAAAAAGGACCCAAATATATATGGCCTATAGAAACTGCACTTTAAATATAAAGACACTTATAGGCTGAAAATAAATACTTGGGACAAAACACATCACAAAGACAGTAACATGAGAAGACTGGAATGGTTGGCTTCTGGATACCCATCTATGGGAGCACTGTCCTAACTACTTTTCGGATGGTGTTCCCACCTCCAGTAGTTAGTGTGTGAGTTCAACCAGGACAGCCCTAGCACACAGTCTGCCCTGTACCACCAGCCTCAAACTCATCATGTAATCTCTCAACCCCACACTTGATTCACGATTGAATTCATGCCTCAAATGTCTTTGAAATTCAAAATATTTTTCTTTATTCTGGTAAACTTCAAACTAATTTATATATCTCAAATATAATTTCTAAAATATTCATCAAGTAACAATTGTGTGCAAAGTTTGGAGGTAAGGCTATGAGGCTAAAAAGATGCCTAAGATAATCATCTCATAGCCTTTGTGAAATGAAGTAGGAAATAAACAAGACCAAGTACAGTTTCTCTTTGCTTGCTATCTAGTAAGGATAAGCTAGGTACACAGAAATTATAAAAATTATATACTATAGATGAGATACCATAATGCTCAATTCTCAGGATTTTCAACTGAGGGTGAAGAAGGGTATGCTTTTTTTAACCCAAATATATCAGAGAGTCTGATATGCCCATTCCGCTCCCACCTCCAACCAAGAGATAGGGAGAAATACTGCCATAGTGGTTTAGTGCCTTTGATGGAAGAGCTTCATATCCCTCATATTTCTTAGAGCTAAAAAAATGGTGAAAACTTCAGCTATGTACAATTATTTTCTAGTTAAGTACACATATATTAATGGTATACTGCAGTTTCATATGAAGTACAATGTAGTAATATAGAAAAAATTATGATGCGTTAAATGTACATTCCATCATTTTGAATTTTTACTCATTTGACTCAAATTGCATTGTTATATTTCCAACAAAGCATGAACACCGACCACTGACCCACTGACACACATAAAAGTCTTAAGGATACTCAAACTATGTATATAGATCTACATGCCAAATAACGTAAATACATCATGAGGGGTTACCCCTACAGAACAAAATGCATGACCTACGTCACAGTTAATTGAGTGACCCTGGAGACCTTTGGCTGTGTCTTGAATTGCTGAATGTTGTAGAAGTCAGCTTCCAGGTTACATGAGTTAGTTGTTATCACAAGCTATTTTGGTATTTAAATACAAGCACAAGCTATTAACTAGAATCATATTTTCATGGGAGAGAAAAACACAGATTAATTTTTCTCAGAGCTATCCACAGGGTGGGGACTAGAGTGGGACAAATGCCTTGCTTGCCTCACTCTGGTTCCAGATGAGAAAAGCCTACTTAGTGGGTCCACATATGTGAAAATCAAACTTCTACCATTTACCTGGTGGCAACCATCCCAATAATAGGGATTACTGCTCTTGTCTAACTGCAGAGACTCAAACCTCTTGCACTTGCCCTAAAAAACTAAAATAATAGAAACAAACAGAATCAAGAGTGTTAAAGAGACCCTGGTTGACTATCAACAGATTCAAATATTTTCAGTTACTTGAGTTGTGTTTACATGATGCAAGGTCATCAGATGATTGGGTTAATTTAGCCCAAGTGTTGACCAAAAGTTTCTAAAAGAGAACAAAAAAGTGACATCTGCCATCGTATTGAGTTGTAGTCAGATAGGTGTCAGCCCTTTAGTTGTGGTTACAGAATACTGAACAGAGACAGAGGCGATTATGAAAATGGTAACTTCAGGTGTCAAATCAACATCCACATACAAATAGCAAAGCATCCCACAGAAACTGGACATTGGTGAATTCAAGCTGATTTTGAAATGTTAAATCCATAAATACATATGACCAATTACATTTTTAAACTTTTGTCTTTAAATGTTAAAATCTGGTATTTGTAATGAGAGATGTTGGGAAGCTTCCTATTAAATTGCTTTGACTATTTTGGTTTGTGCAGGAAAAGTTATTTTTCTTTCTGTTTTCAAATTATAAATTTAACATATTTTTATATAGATAACTTGAACACTACAGAACTGTCAAAAAGCAGAAAGAAATCTCCCATAATCCTACCACCCAAAGGCAACCATATTGTTCATTTAGATATATTTTCTTCTAATCTTTTTCTTTACATTTTATAGGTAAGATTATGGCAGGCCATTGCTACATTATCCCTGTGGCTTGATACTACCATTTTCTTTGTACTTATTTAAGAGGCAATTCCTTCATATTTTCAGATGTTATTAGTTAAAAATCATGATAGTGTATACCTGGAAAAATTCTTGGAAGAACTATGAGATAATGTTGTTAACAAAGGACTAGAAATATACTGCCAGTAGCCTACCGTGTCAACTCCATGCTTGAGAAATCTGACATCAGACATGTATTTCTATATCTATGCAATTATGACCACAAATTTTATCTCCAAAGAAGTTTCAGAAAAAAATTTCATGTATGTCCTGCTATTTTCTTGCACGGTCTACCTAAAGTGATTCATTAGCAATAAGCTCTCGAATAAAGGATTTTTTGTTATTATTATGTTATTTCTGTTTTTAATAAGGGCTAGGTAGGAAGTATAACACACACGTTTTCCTATGAAAATCTACTATCAACAGTACCAATTTGGAGGACCTAAATGACATCTAGAGGATGACTATGTCTTCCTCATCAGAGCCGGGGTGTAATTAACCCCCCACAACAATAACCTTAGCCCAGGAAAGCAGGAAACGAAGTTGGGAATGAGCCAGCTGAACCCCAGATGTTAAGGCTGGGAACATTCCAGAGCTCTGCATCTGGAGGCATCTACTGCCAAACCAGTCCCATCTATAACAAAGGCGATAAAGTCCTGTCTCAGGTAAAACAATATTGCTTAGTCAGGTTTTTCGCAGCCAGTACCATTCCCCCTGTGAGCCTTCTGTTGAAGAACTGGTACCAAGAAAGGGCTAAAAAGAACACAGGAAGTCAAGAATTGAAGCTAGAATGCTAATAAAATTCAAAAGAAAAAGCAAATTACAAGGATAATAAAGTTGGTGTAAAGAACATTGTTGTTTTCTTTTTCTCCCCCCAAACCCAAGCAATAAATAAGATACAACAGTGCACCCTTCTGGTCAAAATATAAAATGACTGTTCAGATGAAAGTCTAGTCAACATTCTTTCTCTAGTTCCTTGTGGATAATCTCCAAAAGGGTTCCTGGTTTCCTCATCTAGTGTGAGGGTTCATAGCAATGACCTCACTTGGAGACTTTTTTTTAAAGTGACAAATGCACGAGATTTTCAAACATGAAACTTGTTTCCATGAGGGAGTTTTGTCATTCTGAATGAGGTGAACATTCAGGTTGCAAAGCAAATTGTAAATATCTTTGATGCTTCATTTATTTAATATTTATACGGGTATCTGATGCTTTATTAACTTGGCTTTCTTGGAGCTTTCCTATGGGGCCTTGAATGTGATGAAGACTTACTAAATATTTAATGAATCAATTAATCAAGCAAATTTCTGAAACTCTGGCCCTCAATAAAATCCAAAAACCAATTGTAATATTATATCACAAGTGCAATAGCTCTGGAAGTTTCAATAAAGGGAAGTCCAAAGTACTGTAGAGTGGAAAAACAAGTATGAAAATGCCTACGAAAGTCTTAGTCCCATTCTTGGAAATAACTATAGGTATGTTGCCACCTATTTTCAAAAAGTTAAAGAGTAATCAGAACACGGGTTCCTGAAGAGTAATTGAAATGCAAAATTCCACTCCCTCCCTAACGCAAATAAAAATATACAGCCTAGTATATTAGCCTTCCTTCCCTTTAGATATGCTCATATTAGAATTTGGTATGTTCAGAGCATGTCTTCACGTATTATCCTTTTGTGGTTATATATGTGAAAGTATCAAAATACTCAAAATAACATTATAAAAAGTCAGCAATATTCGCAAAGCATTCATTATCACAATATAACCATGTTTTACATCTCTATAAAAGCATCCATGGTTATCTTACTACCCTTGGTCACCTTGCAGCACTCTGTCTCTTTGAGAACTGTTTTTTGCCTTGACCACAATATCTCATAATTAATGAGGCTAAGAATTAATGTTTTAGTAAATGGGTACACTTTCTTTGGCACTAGGTTGACATTATGTTATACTTATAAATGCGCATCTGCCACAAGCTGTATCCCAATATAGAGTGCATTACATGGTCTGCTCAAGTAAATGATTCATCTGACAGACAACATCCTAAAAGCATAACAGTATGATTCAGTGTCAGAAAAAATAAATTTTATACATTGATCAAAGTTTGGGAACATTCCTGTAAGGGGCCTGCTATATACTACTTCCCAGGCACACCACCTAAGAACCTCTATATTGACCATATACAGAGAGTAAGAATTATTAGACATCGTAGAGCTAAAAATAATCTCAAAGAATTGTGAATGCTGATTTCCAAAAATAGGTGTTAGTCTGAAACTCTTTGCAAAAATCACCCCAGCTACAGGAAATCAATAAAAGCTGAAAAGAAGGTCTCTCCTAAAACCTACACCAAGAAAAAAAAAAAAAAAAGGTTTCCTAAGATACATTCGGGATTCAATTTTTAGCAATAGATCATGTTGCCTATAAAGATTTCTTCCAGCAAGTTCAAGCCAAGCAAATATCAGACACTATAATAAATTTTAGCATAAAAATTCATCACAGTACAATGGTATGAAGCAGAATTCACCAACAAAAGATCCAGACTTGACAGGGATATCAGCAGGGCGGAAGCAGAGAAGAGGGAAGAACAGAGACTTCCTGAAGCAATGAAAGCCTCTGTTCACTGGCTCCTCAGGGCAGTAGAAGAAACGCATTTAAAACTGAAAAATATAGCCAAAGAGAGCAGCCAAGGGTTAATGTTTCTTGAAATAGAGATGAAACTGAGAACCATGAGAAGCAAAGGTTTCCAGAGCAGATAACCTGCTTCCCCAAATCTTGAGAATGCAGGCAGTGAAAGTACTCATATACTATAAAACACCCTGCCTATCACAGAAACACCTGGATCCATGGGCAATAAACCCAAAATGGCACCCATATCAAACAAAAGCTAAAGAAAGCATCAAGAAATAGCAGGCTGGCTTTGTGGAGTTAGAATGCTGTGATCAGGAAATGATATAGAATGAGTCACTTGAAGAGTAGCAGCCATGGACAGGTGGGGGAGATTTATCTGGAGGAGGTCAGGCTCAGTAAATATTTTTTAAAGTTAATTTAGAGGACTGTCAGAAGTTAAACAGATGATACCATAAGCTAAGACTTTTAAGAGAGCCATTATATAGTGCTGTATGAAAGGTTCATGGCGGGTGTACAAGTACAGAAATGATGGCAAAATCTGTAACACGATGCAAACGTTTGACAACATGCTGAGGTTCATCTGTAAGCCTACTGTGTGCCTAAGCACTGTGGGGGCTGTTGACAGCATGAGAAGGAATAAGATGCTGTTTCTGCCCTCCAGGAGCACAGGAACTAACGCTTCTAGAGAGTTTTAATCTTTACGTAAGTCCTGTGAGATATTATCACTTCCATTTTACAGATAAGAAAATTGAGGTTCGGAGAAGTTAAGTATCTTGCCAAAGGTGCACAGCTAGAAAATTGCTAGGTCAGAGCGTGAAGCATGTGATCTTTTCACTAAATCACAGTTTCTAATTGATTACAGAATATGTGGCTTTTTAAAAAAGTAGCAACCAATACAAAATAGCATATAATATATTAAAATTAAGAAAATTTGATAAAAGTAAAATGTATGAATATAATGGAGTGTTAATTGTGTCTCCTAGACATCAATCCTAGAGCTGATCAGAAAAGACAGGGATCAAAGAAGAAAGAAGGAATCAAAAAAAGCAATGAAAGAAGAGGGGGAAACTTCCTGGGAAGAGAACATGATGTGCAGATAGGAAACTGAGCATGGTCCGTTCATGAGGCCTGACCAGAGTTGAGCTAGGAGGAGCCACTACTGAGAAATGCAACATGGGCAGGTCACACAGAACCTGGAGAGTCTGGTAAGGCAGGTGAGATTTAAAGTGGTGGGAAAGGGGGCTGCTAAAGATTCTGAGCAGAAGGGTGAAGGTCCCACTGCCCTACTGTAGTCGAAATCTTTCCTTCTACTAGTTTTTTTATAGCTGCTGTAACAAAGCTTAGTGGATTCAATAAAACACCAATTTACTATCTTACAATTCTGTCTGACACGGGTCTCACTGGACAAATTAATGTGTCAGCGGGGCTGCATTCCTTTCTGGAGACTCTAGGGAGGAATTCTTTTCCTTGTCTTTTCCAATTTCTAGAGGCTGCCTACATACTTTGGCACCTGGGCCCCTTCCTTCGTCTTCAAAGCCAGCAACATTACATCTCTCTAAACATTCTTCTGCAGTCACCTCTCCTTCTGACCACAGCTATAAAAGTTGTCTGCTTTTAAGCATTCATGTGATTAGATTGTGCCCACCTGGATAAACCTGGATACTCTCTCCTGTGGTTAAGGTCCTTAACATGAATCACATCTGCAAAGACCCTTTGCCATGTAGGGTAATATATTCACAGGTTCCAGGGATTAGGATATGGATATTTGGGGGGCTGTTATTTTGCCAGCCAGGCGCCTATCACCTGCCCCATATGTCTCTAGCCCCCTGTGCCTGTCATACATCCTCTGCTCTGTCCCCTGGATAACCAGTCCTCTGCTCAGAATCCTCAATGACGAAAACCACTCACTGAACACCAAACTGCTTAGCCTGGCATTCCTGTCGAACAACTGGGAGCAGTCCTTTATCAACTGAATAAAGGAATAAAAGCAGTGTATAAGGGAGACCTGAGAAAGATGAGAGTGAGGCAGAGGCAATGGATGGGAGGTTGTGAGCAGGACCTGGAGTTGAGTCCAGTGTTGCAGAGAGGCACACTGTGGCTCAGAGCCAGACCCATCACTGGGATCTGTGATGCGGGGAAGTTATGTCATCCCTTTGAGCCCCAATTACCTGGTGTATTAAAATGGGGATACAAATAGTACCTTCTTCACTGGGTTGTTGTGGAGGTTAACGGAATAGACATAATTAAATACACAGCAAGCACTTATCACATAGTAGGTGCTCCATAAATGTTACTTTCCTCTCCTTTCCCAACAGAAGAACAAAGAAAGCAACTGAATTATAGTGAACGATTCATGAGAACCATCAGAGAGATACAGAGGTATTAAATGTTAGGCTTAGTTCAGGATAATTGCTCTTTCCCCGTGAGTAGAAAATGCCATATTGCTCCTCTTTATGATGTGTGACCATATTTCTACAGAGAACTAATAAAAGAATGTCATTAGCAATGAATATTTAATTGAAAAATTATAATCTAGAGAAACAGAGCCTATATGGAAGTGATAAGTACAAAATGAAACTTCTTAAATATGTGTATGTATGTGTGTGTATAAGATCATCATTAAAAACCAAATGCTGTATTCATAATGACTAAGCATTAGAAAATTCATGAATTATTCATTTATTCATTCATTCAAATTTACTCATGGAATGCCTTTTATATGCAAGATGTAGCACTGGACACTTGAGATACATTCTGCCCTCTTGGAACTTACATTCTATCTAGAAGGGGGGGGACATATATAATAAATATATATGCGTATATAATAAATATAATAAATGAATTCTCCAAGATTTTTTCATGAGCCCTTAGTAAATAAAACCAATACGCAGATCTAAACTGTATTTTAATTTCATAATTTTTTTCATGTTAAAGCAGGAAGAAGCCTTAAGAAACATTATTCCAAGACAAAACCTATAAATAAGGCAAGAAGCCTTAATAATATTATTCTTTTAGTTTTTCTTACAGTTTTACTGAGATATAATTGACATACAGCACTGTGTAAATTTAAGGTGTACAGCATAATGCTTTGACTTATATACATCGTAAAATGATTACCACAATAAGTTTAGTGAACATCCATCATTCCATATAGATACAAAATAAAAGAAAAAGAAAAAAATATATTTTTTCCTTGTGATGAGAAATCTTAGGATTTACTCTCTTGACTTTCACATATAGCATACAGCAGTGTTAATTACATTAACCATGCTGTACATTACATCCCTAGTACTTATTTATCTTATAACTGGAAGTTTATACTCTTTAACCACCTTCATCCAATTCCCCTTCTCCACAGCCCTCACACACCCCCACCCCCACCTCTGGTAAGCACCATCCTGATCTCTTTTTCTATGAGTTTGTTTGTTTGAAGTATAATTAACCTATGACACTATGTTAGTTCTTGGTGCACAACATAGTCATTCGATGTTTCTATACGTTACAAAATGATCACCACAATAAGTTCAGTTACCATCTGTCACCATAAAAAGATAATATATTATTATTGACTATATTCCCCACACTGTACATTTCATCCCTATGACTCATATATTTTGTAACAGGAAGTTTGTACCTTTTAATTTTTCTCACCTATTTCACTCAGCTCCCCACCTCCTCCCCTCAAAAATCAATTACTCTTAAGAGTATGTATACTCTTAAGAGTAATTAGAGTATATAGAGAAGTACACTGTTTATTTTTATGCTTCTACATTACTTTTAAAATGTTTAGAGATAGCTAAAATAAACCTATATATGCAGCAATATACAGCAAAAGGATACATAACATAGGACAAAAGAAATAAAGAGGAAAAGAGAGGGAAAAAAGAGAGAAAGAGGGAGGGAGACAGGAGGAGGGAAGGAAGGAAGAAGGAAGACTAAATAAAAATAACAGTGGGAAAACAAGATGAGTCCTGGAACACGTTTCTTTTTAGGAAATTGCTGGAAGTTTGGCTCCGAGTTACTTAGCAGACAAAGCAAAGAAGGAACATGACTACTAACAATAATCAAAGAGTTCTAAAAATAAAAATAGACATGTGTCTGAAGAGAAGCATACCTTTACTTGCTCCAAAACCTAAGAGGACTCTCTCACACAGATTTTTGTAATACCTGTAATACCACACCTTCAACAACATCCAGTAATCAGTTGCTAGATGTTTCACAACTGGTTTGGAGAAGGAGGCACTGTTTTGAGGCACTATGGTGTAAATACTCCAACCATGGCCAAATTAAAGCTACCAACATGATGTAGTTTCTGAACTCGAGTTGCAAAGAGATATGCAACAGCACATCATATAGTATTTTCTTCATACAAATATGACAGTTGTAAATAATCTCAAGAGCATCGATTATCATAAAATGCAGTCTTTTTAAAAAAGTGATGTTTTAAATATGTATTACCTATCTTTTATTTTTTTGCATTACCTATCTTTTAAATACAACTTATCTTACGTCAACTTTGGGTAATTGTTAATAATGGCTGAACATCCCTAGACTACATAGCGAATTTTCCATGTTTGTTTCTTTAACACTCCTCAACACAGGCTTAGTGTACACCACCAAAGAACAATTCAGTGAAAGTAATTTGATGAAAGGCCAAATCATCGTAGACCTGCAAGACCAGAATCATCCAGTTATAAAATGTTAAATTTTAACACCAGTGTCTTCAGTACACTGGATGGCTGCAGATGAGTGGCAGAGAAAGGAGTGGAGTTCCAGCCAGCACTTCAAGACTGATACCTCACAGCTGTGCATAGACACACACAGTGAGCAGCCTCAGCGATGCAAGTATGTTGCACCATGAATGCTTTCCTCTACTCACGTCTGAGGAGAAAGACTGGAAGCCACTGATCTTGACAAATGAATGAAGCAAAGATTCTTTAGATATTGTTAAGTATAGGTATAGTTAAGTAGCTGAGCTTGGTAAAACCTGCAGTAAAGGAAATTCCAGAAGCCTGAAAAATGAATTGTCTAGTCAACTGGATGCAGGAGGCTAGAGCTGTTGTCTTCTTAAGAAAGTCAAAAAACATCCCTGCCTGCCCAGAAGACCACTTTACCTGTGCACAGAGGCCAGCTAAGCTAATGTACCTGACCACTGCAGCACCCTGTTGTGGACATAGCTACAGTCTAAATGTCTCTCTTGAATGAGACATTAAAATATTCAAATGAATCATACATTTGAAGAAAACAGTCTCAAGATAATTTAATTCTGCTACCACAATTTCATTGATTTTATATACTCCTTTACTTATAAAAGACATTCAAAGCAATTTACCCTAGTGGATTTTGACATTTGCTGGCCCTTAGAGTACTATCAACTTCAATTAGTTGAAGTAACAATATCTTATCAACAGGAAGACATTTTGAGGATGAAAAAGTCAACATCAGACACAATCAATTTTAAGGAAACATTAAAAGCCAAATTTATAAAACAGACAAATTAGTGGGATATAATTTACATTTCTAGAATTTTCCTGACTTCACAAAAGCATTCACTTCAGGGATCCATCAAATTGTAGATTGCTCTTATGCATCTGAAATATTAACTAACTTACAGACATTCCATTTTTTTGGACATACTTATGGTGTTAATGTAGGCACACTGCAATGAACAAAGCCTAACTCTTCTACATGTAAACTGATGGAAAAGAATGCTTCTAAGCAGAATATGCAATATCATAAGAATATTATGCTCAATATTACTGCAGTATTTCTATTGTGCATACCAGGTAAAAGCACTACATTCAGTACCAGTAGTCAGGAAACCTGGATTCTAATCTCAATTGAGCCATTAACTAGGAATTTGGCTTGAAGCAAAATCTCTGTATGCTTCAGTTTTCTTTACTATCAAAGAGAAATAAAAATATGAGAAAACGGAAGTAAAAACAACATACAAGGGCTTCCCTGTTGGTGCAGTGGTTGGGAGTCTGCCTGCCAATGCAGGGGACACGGGTTCAAGCCCTGGTCTGGGAAGATCCCGCATGCCGCGGAGCGACTGGGCCCGTGAGCCACAATTACTGAGCCTGCGCGTCTGGAGCCTGTGCTCCGCAACAGGAGAGGCCGCGATAGTGAGAGGCCCGCGCACCGCGATGAAGAATGGCCCCCGCTTGCCACAACTGGGGAAAGCCCTCGCACAGAAACGAAGACCCAACACAGCCAAAAATAAATAAATAAATAAATAAAATTAAAAAAAAAAACAACAACATACAAATCCAAGTGGTGCTGACTTTTCCCTTCTCAAAAATGGCAGACTAGTTTATTTGAGATGAATCTTACTGCCATAAAACACAATAAAAGCTGGATAAAATTAAACAAAGATTTACTTGAAGGCATCAGAGAGCTACCAAGACAGTGAAGATTTGAAAGGCTAAGATTTTACAGAGAAAAGAAACTCAGGTGAATTGGCATTTGGCACCACTTTTCCATTTGAGGTATTTGTAAATTCTCAAGAAGCAGCTGAGAGACAAGAAAAACTAAACAGAAAATAATGTCTAAAAGTCTTTAGAGCTCAACTAATTTACTACAGTCTCATAGGCTGAGGGAAAACTTGGGGTTCAGAGTCCACTCAGGAAGAAGGGCATAGGTAAACACCCTTAAATGCTATAACTTAGGAGTATGAACTCCAAATTGAAGAGCCTTCACAGAAACTGAAGCCCAGCTTTGAAACTGCTCAATGAATGGATTAAACTAAATTATATGTTCCTAGGCTACCTGCATGCTAGAAACAAGTGTAAATCTTCTCTGAAGTAAGATATGATCCAGAGACTCAAATTATCTCTATAATTTTTATGCACAATGACCAGCATCCAACTAGAAGTAACACAGCATGGCCAAAAAAAAAAAATAGCTAAAAATGAAAATAATAAAAGACAATAGAAATAAACCCTTAGAAGATACAGATACAGAATTATCACATAAGGATTTTAAACCAACTAAGTATTATGTTTTAAAAAGTGACAAAGTAGAGAATCTCAGCAAAGACCTGAAAATCATAAAGAAAAATTCAAAGAAATTACAGAAATTTAAAAAATCCAATAAATGAAATTGAGGACTTAATAATTAGGTTAAAAAGCAAAATAGATCAGAATCAAGATGGTGGAATAGAAGGACACAGAACTCAACTCCTCCCACAAATACATCAAAAATACATCCACATATGGAACAATTCTCACAGAATACCTACGAACACTAGCAGAAGATTTAAAACAATCAAAATTACAAGAAAGAGCACCACATACCCAGTAGGATGAAATTTTTTAAAAAAGGAATCAGGACAGGCCCTGCACCCCTGGGAGGGAGCTGTGAAAGAGGAAAGGTTCCCTCACTCTGGGAACACCCTTCACTGGCTAAGAGATCAGCAGGGACAGAAAGGGAGCTTCAGAAGCTCAGAGGAGAGTGCAGTAACCAGGTTGCAACTGGCAGAACAGAGACAGACCAGTACAAATGGTCCATGCCACCTTGCTGCATTCCCCAGCCTGAAAAACCCACCTGCTGGTGTGTGCAGGGGCTGGGTACTGAAACTCAGGCTTCAGCAGACAGACCCGGGGAGATGACTGGGGTTGGCTGTGCAGAGACAGCCTAAAGGGGCTGGGAGTGTGGTGTGGGCCGCAAACAGGGGTGTACTCGGATGGAGCCCAGGTCTGCCAAAGAAGCACCATTGTTAACAGGTGCTCAAAGGGAGGGGTAATGCCTCCCGCCATAGCAGCTTCACTCTCAGCATGCTCACAGCCAGTGCAGCTCCGCCTCTGTGAGCTCTGGGAGGGGGAGCGCGAGAGCACTGGCGAGTTGCCCACACACAGAGGCAAGGCTAAAATCTGAGCCAATCCCCAGAGGCCACATGACTTAGGAAGCAGAGCTGAAATCTGAGCCCTTTCCCCATGGCTGTGCAATCCACAGATTTATGCCACCACCACTGGGCCTTTGTAAACTCAGCACCCACAAGACATCCAAATGGATTACTGGTGCTCCCACAGCTGGAGTGGGTCTGGCATTAGCAGCTGCGGGCTTTGTGGGCACATGCAGAGGCAGGGCTGGAGTCTGGGCTGATTCCGTAGCTCCCACGGCAGGTCTAAGTGCACAACTACTGAGGTCCTGGTACCTGACTTCAGTGGATCTGTGCCTACCGATCTGCACTGGTGGCTTTGTGAACACAGGGCCTGAGGGACACCAAGGCCAATTGCTTGTGTTCCCATGGTTGAGGTGTAGCTGAGGGCAGTGCCAACAACAGTGTACTTTCTGAGCCCGCACAACAGGCGACAGGCAACACCACAGGGCACACTCCCTGGTGGACAGCTCCTGCGGAGGAATACTCAGTGGCTCCTCTCCCACCAGGCATGCTCCTGTCCCCCCTATTTCACACCTCAGCTCAGAAACAGATCTGGGGTCTTCTACTCCAACAAGTGGGGAGCAGACCCTGCCCCCAACAGGGCTGTGACAACCACAGAGCAAAGAGAAGGCTTTGGTCACCACAACACCAGTCACACTCTCTGTCAAGGGGATAACAGCCAGTACACACTGAGGAAAGATGCAGCAGACATCCATGCTAAAAACAGCCCTTGCACAAAAAATATTAGACTCATGCAGGCTACACAAGGACGTGCCCACATAAAAACAGCCCTTCAAGACCACAGTAGATAACTGTTTCTCCTAAACTCATAGAGTCAGAGAAATGTAAGTAAAATGAAGAAGCAGTGGAACCACTCCCAAAAGATCAAAAGAATTCCCCTTAAAGAACAAACAATGAAAGAGACCTTTCCAGTCTACTACACTCCGAGTTCAAAAAGGAGGTAATAAAAATACTGAAGGAATTAAGAAAGGCTATCGATAGAAATGCAGATTACTGTAAAAAGGAACTAGAAACGATAAAGAAGAGCCAAGTAAAATTAGAAAACTCATTTGGCACGATGAAAGCCAAGTTAAATGCAATAAATGGCAAACTGGATAATGCAAAAGAATGAATAAGTGATCTGGAAGATAGAATAATGGAAATCACCCCATCAGAACAGCAGACAGAAAGTCAAATTTAAAACAAAAAGCAATATATGAGACCTATGGAATAATATAAACCATGCCAATCTATATATAATAGGGATCCCAGAAGGAGAATAAAGAGAAAAGGAGATTGAAAATATATTTGAATAAACTACAGCTGAAAATTCCCCAAACCCAAAGAAGAAAACAGATATCCAGGTACAGGAAGCACCAAGGTCTCAAACAAGATGAACACAAACAGACCTACAACAAGACAAATTATAATTAAAATGGCAAAAGTTAAAGGTAAAGAGAGGATTCTAAAGGTGTCAAGAGAAATACAAAGAGTTAATTACAAAGGAACCCCTATAAGGCTATTAGATGATTTCTCTACAGAAACCATGAAGGCCAGAGGGAGCAGCAAGGTATATTCAAAGTCCTGAAAGGGAAAACCCGTCAACCTAGGATACTCTACCCAGCAAGATCATCATTTAGAATAGAAGGAGAGATAAACAATTTCTCAGATAAGCAAAAACTAAAATAATACAGCAATACTAAATATATTTTAAAAGAAATATTCACGGTCTTCTCTAAATAGAAGAGAAGCAAGAATATATAGGAAAGAGAAAAACACAATTGGAAAGTAAATCTCTTAAATAAACCAGTACACAGATTAAAAAGAAAAAATTCGGGTGTGGGGGGAGTGAAAGCAATGATAACTACAATGAATAGCAAAAGGATAAACACGAATATGTAAAAGAGGACATCAAAATCATACAATGTGGGGAGGAGAGTAAGAAAATGTAATTTTTTTTTTTTAGAATGTGTTTGAGTGACTACCAGTCAAAAAGCAGGTAGATATAGTAATGGGTTAACATGCTTGAAAAACAGGGTAACCACAAATCAAAAAAATACAATATATTCACAAAAACCCAAAAGAAGAGAACACAAGCATGCTATAAAAGAAAACCATCAAATCACAAAAGGAAAAACAAAAAGAAAAAGAAGAAATACAAAATCAACTGGAAAACAAGGTTTAAAATGGCAATAAATACACTTCTATCAATAATTACCTTAAATGTCAATGGACCAAATACTCCAATCAAAAGACATAGAGTGGCAGATTGGATATTAGCAGTAACACTATAAAACAGAGGACGGAGTAAATGGAACTAACATGTCCAGGAGGTACTAACCATACTAAATCATACTAAATTTAATAAGTTAAAGATGCATGTAGAAACCTCTAGGGTAACTACTACAAGAATAATAAGAAAGAGCTAATGGTGGAGAAAGAAAGGGCCATAAAAGGTAATACAAAAGAAGGCAAGAAAGGAAAGAAAAAGAGAAGATAACTGTGACAAAAGGAAAACAAATAGTGAAGTGTTAGATTTAAATTGAAATATATCACGAATTCCATCAACTGTAAACAGATATGTATTCCAAATAAAAGGCAAAGATTTTCAGATCAATTTAAAACACCTCAAAGACTCAGAAAGGCTGAAAATAAAAAGACAGAAAATTATATACCATAAGAACAATGTAATACTAATCAGAAAAGACAGCCTCTTCAATAAGTGGTGTTAGGAAAACTGGACAGCTACATGTAAAAGAATGAAATTAGAACACTCCCTAACACCATATACAAAAATAAACTCAAAATGGACTAAAGACCTAAATGTAAGGCCAGACACTATAAAACTCTTAGAGGAAAACATAGGCAGAACACTCTATGACATAAATCAGAGCAAGATCCTTTTTGACTCACTTCCTAAAGAAATGGAAATAAAAACAAAAATAAACAAATGGGACCTAATGAAACTTAAAAGCTTTTGCACAGCAAAGCAAACCATAAACAAGACGAAAAGACAACCCTCAGAATGGGAGAAAATATTTGCAAATGAAGCAACTGACAAAGGATTAATCTCCAAAATATACAAGCAGCTCATGCAGCTCAATATCAAAAAAACAAACAACCCCATCCAAAAATGGGCAGAAGAGCTAAATAGACTTTTCTCCAAAGAAGATACACAGATTCCCAACAAACACATGAAAGGATGCTCAACATCACTAATCATTAGAGAAATGCAAATCAGAACTACAATGAGGTATCACCTCACACCAGTCAGAATGGCCATCATCAAAAAATCTACAAACAATAAATGCTGGAGAGGGTGTGGAGAAAAGGGAACCCTCTTGCACTGTTGATGGGAATGTAAACTGATACAGCCACTATGGAGAACAGTATGGAGGTTCCTTAAAAAACTAAAAATAGAACTACCATGTGACCCAGCAATCCCACTACTGGGCATATACCCTGAGAAAACCATAGTTCAAAAAGAGTCATGTCGCAAGAGGGAAGAGATATGGGGATATATGTATATGTATAACTGATTCACTTTTTTATAAAGCAGAAACTAACACACCATTGTAAAGCAATTATACTCCAATAAAGATGTTAAAAAAAAAAAAGTCACATACCACAATGTTCATTGCAGCATTATTTACAATAGCCAGGACATGGAAGCAACCTAAGTAAGTGTCCATGACAGATGAATGGATAAAGAAGATGTGGCACATGTATACAATGGAATATTACTCAGCCATAAAAATAAATGAAATTGAGTTATTTGTAGTGAGGTGGATGGACCTAGAGTCTGTCATACAGAGTGAAGTAAGTCAGAAAGAGAAAAACAAATACCATATGCAAACATATATATATGGAATCTAAAAAAAAAAAAAAAGACATATATATACTACCAAATGTAAAATAGGTAGCTAGTGGGAAGCAGCTGCATCGCACAGGGAGATCAGCTCAGTGCTTTGTGACCACCTAGAGGGGTGGGATAGGGAGGGTGGGAGGGAGACACAAGAAGGAGGGAATATGGGGATATATGTATACCTATAGCTGATTCACTTTTTTATACAGCAGAAACTAGCACAACATTGTAAAGCAATTATACTCCAATAAAGATGTTAAAAAAAAAACTGGCTTAAAGCTTTACTGACGACAGGTAAAATCAAGTTTAGGGTAAATAACATTACTAGAAATGGGAAGGAAGATTCAAAATAATAAAAGGGACAATACGCTAGGAAAATATGGCAATTCTGCTTCACACTTGCAAATGTAGTAAGAATTGACAGAGAACTAAAAGGGGAAATAGACAAATTCACCTGATGTTGGAGATCAAAATATCTGTCTATATAACTGATAGAACAAGCAAAGATCATAAAATGCAATCCCCATCAAATTAGCAATGGCATTTTTCACTGGTCTAGAACAAAAAAATTTTAACTTTGTATGGAAACACAAAAGGCCCCAAATAGCCAAAACAATCTTGAGAAAGAAGAATGGAGCTGGAGGAATCATGCTCCCTGACTTCAGACAATATACTACAATGCTACAGTAATCAAAACAGTATGCTACTGGCTTGAAAACCAACACACAGATCAATGGAACAGGACAGAAAGCCCAGAAATAAACCACACTTATGGTCAATTAATCTATGACAAAGGAGGCAAGAATATACAATGGAGAAAAGACAGTCTCTTCAATAAATGGTGCTGGGAAAACTGGACAGGTACATGTAAAAGAATGAAATGGAACATTCTCTAACACCATATACAAAAAAAAAAACAAAACTCAAAATGGATAAAAAACCTAGATGTAAGACCAGATACTATAAAACTAGAGAAAAACATAGGCAGAACACTCTTTCACAGAAATCACAGCAATATTTTTTTGGATCCGTCTCCTAGAGTAATGGAAGCAAAAGCAAAAATAAACAAATGGGACCTAATTAAACTTAAAAGCTTTTGCACATCATAGGAAACCATAAACAAAACAAAAAGACAATCTACAAACTAGGAGAAAATATTTGCAAACAATGCAACCGACAAGGGATTAACTTTCAAAATATGCAAACAGCTCATACAGCTCAACATCAAAAAAACAAACAACCCAATCAAAAAATGGGCAGAAGACCTAAATAGACATTTCTCCAAAGAAGACGTACAGATGGCCAACAGGCACATGAAAAGATGCTCAATATCACTAATTATCAGAGAAATTCAAATCAAAACTACAATGAGGTACCACCTCACACTGGTCAGAATGGCCATCAACAAAAAGTCTACAAATAATAAATGCTGGAGAGGGTGTGGAGAAAAGGGAACCTTCCTACACTGATGGTGGGAATGTAAATTGGTGCAGCCACTATGGAAAACAGTATGGAGGTTCCTTAAAAAACTAAAAGTAGAGTTACCATATAACCCAGCAATCCCATTCCTGGCATATACCCAGCAAAGATGAAAGCTCCAATTCAAAAAGATACATGTACCCAAAAGTTCATAGCAGCACTATTTACAATAGCCAAGACATGGAAGCAACCTAAGTGTCCATCAACAGATGAATGAATTGTACAAACTACGATATATAAAATAGATAAACAACAAGGACCCACTGTATAGCATAGGAAACTATAGTCAATATCTTGCAATAACCTATAATGGAAAAGAACCTAAAAAAAAAGGAATATATAAATGTATATATTGTAAATTCATATATATATATAACTGAATCACTTTGCTATACACCTGAAACACTGTAAATCAACTATATTTCAATTTATAAATAAATAAATAAGATCATGAAATAGATGATTTACATTTTACAAAATTGACCTAATTGACTTTTACAGAAAATTACAACCAGCAACTGCAAATATACATTCTTTCCAAATATACATGGGACATTTACCAAAATTGACCATATTCTGGTCCATAAAGCAAATCTCAAAAATGTTCAAGCATTAATATGTTAAAAGCATGCTCTGCCCATAACAAAATTAAGCTACAAATCAAGGCAACAGGAACAATAATAAAATGAACAACAACAAAATAACTAAAAAATCTACAAATGTTTAGAACTTTATCAACGCTCTGGATAATCCATGAAGCAAAGAAGAAATCACATATGTTTCTAATTTGATTTTTAACACCTTTATATATACAAAAAGTGTACATATTTAAAATGTTTAATCAAGCAGACTTGACATGTTACACACCTGTGAAATTAACACCCCCCAAAGTTTTCTTGTGCCTCTCCCTGTCCCCTATTCCCCAGAAAACCACTGATTTGCTTTCTATCATTATAGATAAGATTGTATTTTCTAGAATTTTGCAGAAATGGAATCATCTAAATTGCACTATTTTGTCTGGCTTCTTTCGCTCAGTATAATTATTTTTGAGTTTTATACATATTGCTGCAGGCATCAGTAGTTCATTGCTTTCTGTTGCTCAGCAGTATCTCATTGTATTGATATATCACATTTTGTTTATCCACTGATCTGTTAACAAACATTTGAGGTTGTTTTCAGTTTGGGGCTAGTACAAATAACACTGCTATGAATATTAGTATACAAGTTTTTGGATGGACATATGCTTTCACTTCTCTTGGACAAAGGTGGCATTGAAGTATAGTGGGTAAAACTGGTCCTTTTAATACATGATGCTATGTCAGCTGTCCAAATGAAAAAAGAAATAAATCTCAATCCATCCCCCACCAAACTTACATCATACACGAAAATCAATTCCAAGTACCTGTACATCTAAACGGAAACAGTGAAAGCATAAAAGTACTAGAAGATAGCATAGGAGAATATCCTCAGAACTTTGAGTTAAGCAAAAGTTTCTTAAACAAAACACAAAAGCACTAGCCATAGAAGAAAAGAGTGATGAATTTTGCTACATTAAAATTAAAGATTTCTGCTCATCAAGAGGCACCATTAAGACAGTAAAAAAGCAAGCCACTGCATGGGACTATTTGGGGGATTACATGTATCCCACAAAGGCAGAATAAAGAACTCCTATAAATCAATCAGGAAAACAAAAAGACAATCCAATAAAAAATTGGTAAAAGGAACTTCACAAAACAGTATATTCAAATGGCCAATGAACTATTAAAAGATGGTCAACATCATTAGTCATCAGAAAAATATAAATTAAAACCACGAGATACCACCACAAACCCACTGCAATAGCTAAACAAACTGGAATACTCAACTGTTGATTGTTGATGAGGATATGGAACAAGTGGACCTCTCATAGACTGTGGTATGCATATCTGATCACCCAGCAATTCTTCTTCTAGGTACATACTCACTAGAAATATGTTCATGTGTCACCTACACAGACAGACATGTACCAGAATGTTCATAGGAGCCTCATTCAAAATAGCAAAAAACAAAACTAAACTGGGATCAATATCTATCAACAGAAGAATGTAGTTTATTCACGTTAACAAATACTTTAAAAGCTACTAAAATAAACAGGGTACTATCACATGTAATGACATGGATGAATTTTACAAAGAACGTTGAGGTAAAAAGCTAGACTCAAAAGAAGATGTACTGTACAATTCAATATATTTAAAGTGCAAAAATGCATAAAACTAATAAAGGAGTTGGAAGTTAGAATTATCATCTTTTTTTGTGTGTATGGTAAAATATACAAAATATAAAATGTACCATTTAAACCATTTTTAAGTGTACAGATTACTGACATTAAGTACATTTACATTATTGCACAACCACCACCACTATCCATCTCCAATCTGAACTTCCGTACCCATGAATTAATAACTCCCCATTCTCCCCTCCCCCACGCCCCTTGGTATATACTAATTACTTTCTGTCTCTATGAATTTGACTACAGTAGGTACCTCATATGGATCACACAATAGTTGTCCTTTTGTGTCTGGTTTATTTCACTTAGCATAATGTCTTCAAGGTTCTTCCATGTTTCAGCACATATCAGAATTTCCCTCCCTTTTAGGACTGAATAATATGTATGTATCACATTTTGTTTATCCAGTCATCTGTCAATGAGCATTTGAGTTGTTTCCACCTTTTGGCTATTGTGAAAAATGCTGCCATAAGCATTGGTATACAAGAACCTGTTTGAGTCCCTGATTTCAATTCTTTTAGTATATACTCAAAAGTAGAATTGCTGAATCATTTGCTAATTCAGTGTTTAATTTTGGGGGAGAACTGCCACACTTTCCCACAGTGGCTGCACTATTTTATATGCCCATTAGCAACGCACAAGGGTTCCAATTTCTCCATCCTCACCAACACTTATTTCCCAGGGTTTTTGTCTTTGTCTTGTTTTGGTTTGTTTTGATAATAGCCATCCTGATGAAAGTGAAGTGGTATCTCATTAGGGTTTTGATTTGCATTTCCTTCATGACCAGTGATGTTGAGTATCTTTTCATGCACTTATTGGCCATTTGTATATCTTCTTTAGAAGACATGTCTATTCCAGACCTTTGCCCATTTTTTAATCAAGTTGTTTTGAGTTTAGGAGTTCTTTATATATTCTGAATATTAATCCTTGATTTGGAAATATTTTCTTCCATTCTGTAAGTTGCTTTTTCATTCTCTTGACAGTGTCCTTTGATGCACAAACCGTTTTAATTTTGATGAAGACCAATGTATTTTTTCTTTTGTTGCCTATGAAGAGTTATCATCTTTGATGATGAGAGAGGAATTAGAGGATGATCAAGAGCATGAGAGGGGCTTCTGAGGTGCTGCTAGTGTTCTACACATTTATAATTTGTGCATTTTTCTGGTTATGCGTTCTGTATGTTTGTATGACTGGAAAACAGAGGTTAAAAGGATAATCAGTTTAGTGTGTTTGGTCTGGTTTAGTGATCAATTTAGACCACTCCTGTGCTAAGTCAATTGACTGCAGAAATCAGCCATTACATAGGACCAAAAATCAGTTTTACTTATATAAAAAATATTTTTTTAAATGCTTATTTTCAAAATATTTAAAATTAATGTTAGATGTACTTACTTTTTTGTTTAAGTGGTAACAATATTGCTAAATTACAATAATTGACTATTCAGAATATAGCTAAGCATTGCATTGTTCTCCTAGGTTGCCAGTTTTCTAAAGTCAGAGGTTGCCTCCTTCACTATTATAGTGCTTATAAGACAATTAATTATGCACTGATATCAACTCTGAAGGGCAGTCTGGCAAAATGTATCCCAAAAAACTTTAAAATGTACTTGCTCATTAATTCGTCTATTCGAGTTTTAGGAATATATCCAGAGGAATAACTGAGCAAGTAAACACAAATATATGCAGGGATATTCCCTGAAGCATTGTTTATAATAGCAAACAAATGGGGATTGGTTAAATGAAATATGGTCTATACATGCTATAGAACAGTACACATCCATTGATTTTATAATTCAAATCTACATTGACATGAAAAGGTAAAAGATTTACTTACATTCTAAGTGCAGTTTAGAAAACCAATGTGTATAGTATATCTCATATTCTAATGTGAAAGAAAAATCAGGAAAGACAGACATCAGCATCTTAGTGGGGCTGTCTCTGGGTGGTGAAATTTCAGCTGATTTTTCCCTTAATTTGCCTATCTATAATTCTAAATTTTCTACAGTGAAATGTATTATTTTGTATTAAACACATAAACACACTCAAAAAGTGGTTTTCCCTAAGGAAGTGAAAAGTGTCATCTTGGATCAGTTTTATCACAATTTAGTTATTAGTGTATGAGATGGCATTTTCAGTTTTCATTAAGTAGATATGTTTACACATGCACAAGCACACATATGTAAATATGATGAAATGACAGTCTTCATAGCAAGCCAATATATTCTAATTTTAGATTAAAGTTTCAATGCAACCTTGCAAATAAGTTCCCAGTATCTATAAGTCCACAACAGTGCACCACCAGCCCATTAATGGAATTAAAAACAAAAACAAAAAACAAAAAAGCCCTATCTCATCGTGATCCATCATGTGAACACCAAATGGGAAAAGAATATTTCAACTATGTTATTCATTTTATACTTTGCTTGTTTGTTTTGATTTATTTTGTTTATTAGTTGGATGATTGTTTATTTGATTTGATTTGATTGTATGATTGGAAAACAGAGGATCAAAGGATAACCAATTTAGCAGGGTTGGTCCAGTTTAATGGTCAGTTCAGAGCATTGCTGTGCTGAGTCAATTGACTTTGCAAAAATTCATCATCAAGCAGGACCAACAATCAGATCAACTCTGCCATGTCCAATTTGGACACATTGCCCAGACACTGCTTCTGGCAAGAAGAGCTCACTTGTTCAGCTGCTCCACAGTCTTGCTTTCTTACACTTTCCTTTGTTCCTACTTGGTAAGCTTTCTGCCACAAAGGAGAAAAACCAAGAGTGGAAGGAAAGAATTACACTTTTTTTGGTTTCAATTATAAGAACTTGACAACACTAGGACAGATCAAAAGGGGGACTTTACCAGAGCAATTGATTCTTTTCTCTCACTGTGGGGAAGGGCTGCCATTGGTGAATCATTAAGATAGACAGTTTCTACTCTATTTAGTTTCTGCCAGAAACCAAAATCCACATTCAGCATGTTAACAAAAAAGTCCATGCAGTCTTTACCAAAATGTCAACAATATAGTATGTCCCTGGGCCATTTAACTACTGGATTTCATGCTGGGGGAAATGTTTCAAGAAAGGCCTGAGAACCATTCTCAGTTACTAGAAGTGCAGAGCTGCAAATGTGTTGATCTGAAAGTATGATATTGACGTCTTCATAGAAGAGACTCTCATACTCCAAAATGGGTTGAATGACAGAAGGCTCATTCAAGGCTTATGACACTGTGGCTTACACCTAGCTATCTCCTGGATGCCTCTATAAGAACAACTTTTGAATATAATACATGATACCCTTTGTCAGTGAAGTAACTCCCACCTCAATTGCATTCGGGAATTTATCATTTCCTAGTGTGTAGGTCTTACAAGTGGTATATTCTTCAGTCAAAAATGTGACTTATTGGGCTTCCCTGGTGGCGCAGTGGTTAAGAATCTGCCTGCCAATGCAGGGGACAGGGGTTCGAGCCCTGGTCTGGGAAGATCCCACATGCCGCGGAGCAACTAAGCCCGTGAGCCACAACTACTGAGCCTGCGCGCCTAGAGCCTGTGCTCCACAACAAGAGAAGCCACGACAATGAGAAGCCCGCGCACCGCGACGAAGAGTAGCCCCCGCTCGCCGCAACTAGATAAAGCCTGCACACAGAAACGAAGGCCCAACACAGCCAAAAATAAATAAATAAATAAATTTATTTAAAAAAAAATATGACTTATCAACTAATAATTCTGGACTTCTCACTGTATCACCACCCAAATGGACAAGTCCATTTACAACTACACATTTTTTTTAAATTTATTTACTATTTATTTATTATTTATTTTTGGCTGTGTTGGGTCTTCGTTTCTGTGCGAGGGCTTTCTCTAGTTGCGGCAAGCGGGGGTCACTCTTCATCGCGATGTGCGGGCCTCTCACTATCGCAGCCTCTCTTGTTGCGGAGCACAGGGTCCAGATGCGCAGGCTCAGTAGTTGTGGCTCACGGTCCTAGTTGCTCCGTGGCATGTGGGATCTTCCCAGACCAGGGTTCGAACCCGTGTCCCCTGCATTGGCAGGCAGATTCTCAACCACTGCGCCACCAGGGACGTTCACAACTACACATTTTGAAAATGAATCAGTTTTGCAAGTTCAGTTGATCTCAATATTTTTTTAATCAACCAAACTTTCCAAAATTTGGTGAATTATATTCAAACAATATAATTACATTTACAAATAATCAGTATTGGTTTTTTAAATAAATTTATTTATTTTATTTATTTATTTTTTGGCTGCGTTGGGTCTTCGTTGCTGCGTGCAGGCTTTCTCTAGTTGTGGCGAGCGGGGGCTACTCTTCGTTGTGGTGCACGGGCTTCTCATTGCGGTGGCTTCTCTTCTTGCAGAGCACGGGCTCTAGAGCGCAGGTTCAGTAGTTGTGGCACACGGGCTTAGCTGCTCTGCAGCATGTGGGATCTTCCTGGACCAGGGCTTGAATCCGTGTCCCCTGCATTGGCAGGCGGATTCTTAACCACTATGCCACCTGAGACGCCCGTTTTGATTTTTATTTACAAAAATTCAGAAAATAAACTGAAGACTGGCCTTGTGAATTAAACCCTGTTCTGCTATCAATGCCTTGTACCAGGTTCCAAGGTGAGCAGCGCAATGCTGCAACTTTGATCAGAGACTAGCAAAGGGCATTTCAAGAAAGCTCCCAGTAAAAGGGATTTGGGGAACACTATAAACAACTCATATCCCCATAGAAATTCATGTTGCAAATTAACGCATTAAAGACTCTGTGAACCCAGAAATAAACTTTTAAACCTTTGCTTCATCTGGTGTTCCCACATCTACTAAAAATCCATATTTGAGAAATACCAGCTAAGCGTAAAGGAGGTATCTGGAATACTGTGCAATAGAGATATAATGTAAGCCATATATGTAATTTTAAATTTTCTTATAGCCATGTAAATATAAATTAAAAGAGTTGAAATTAATTTTATTAATATATTTCATTTAACTCAATATATCCAAAATATTTTTCAACATATAATCAATATAAAATTATTAAAGAAATATATTGTTTGTAATAAACCTTTAAAATACAGTGTTTATTTTACACTTACAGAACATTTCAATTCAGACTAGCTGGGTTTCAGGGGCTCAATAGTTACAGGTAACTAGTGGCTACCTTACTCAACATTGCACATGTAGAAGATTAATGATGATATGAATTTAAATGTTTAAAATATCATAATATTTAACAAATTGATTTTAAAAACAGCTAATCAACAAATGATGTACGGGATTATTATGTATTAACAATGACTATTTAGACAATGGTACTAGCTTGAAGTGTAATTCTACTTTACAAGTGGAATCACAATTGTCTATGTCCAGTGACTTTTTCTTTTTTTTTAATAACATCTTTATTGGAGTATAATTGCTTTACAATAGTGTGTTAGTTTCTGCTGTATAACAAAGTGAATCAGCTATACATACACATATATCCCCATATCTCCTCCCTCTTGCGTCTCCCTCCCACCCTCCCTATCCCACCCCTCTAGATGGTCACACAGCACTGAGCTGATCTCCCTGTGCTATGCGGCTGCGTCTCACTAGCTATCTATTTTACATTAGGTAGTATATATAAGTCCATGCCACTCTCTCACTTAGTCCCAGCTTACCCTTCCCCATCCCCGTGTCCTCAAGTCCATTCTCTACATCTGCATCTTCATTCCTGTCCTGGCCCTAGGTTCTTCAGAACCATTTTTTTTTCTTTTTTTTAAGATTCCATATATATGTGTTAGCGTACGATATATATTTTTCTCTTTCTGACTTACTTCACTCTGTATAACAGACTCTAGGTCCATCCACCTCACTACAAATAACTCAATTTCGTTTCTTTTTATGGCTGAGTAATATTCCAATGTATATATGTGCCACATCTTCTTTATCCATTCATCTGTCGATGGACACTTAGGTTGCTTCCATGTCCTGGCTATTGTAAATAGGCTGCAATGAACATTTTGGTACATGACTCTTTTTGAATTATGGTTTTCTCAGGGTATATGTCCAGTAGTGGGATTGCTGGGTTGCATGGTAGTTCTATTTCTAGTTTTTTAAGGAACCTCCATACTGTTCTCCATAGTGGCTGTATCAATTTACATTCCCACCAACAGTGCAAGAGGGTTCCCTTTTCTCCACACCCTCTCCAGCATTTACTGTTTGTGGATTTTTGATGATGGCCATTCTGACTGGTGGTGTGAGGTGATACCTCATTGTACTTTTGATTTGCATTTCCCTAATGATTAGTGATGCTGAGCATCCTTTCATGTGTTTGTTGGCAATCTGTATATCTTCTTTGGAGAAATGTCTGTTTAGGTCTTCTGCTCATTTTCAGATTGGGTTGTTTGTTTTTTGATATTGACCTGCATGAGCAGTTTGTAAATTTTGGAGATTAATCCTTTGTCACTTGCTTCATTTGCAAATATTTCCTCACATTCTGAGGGTTGTCTTTTCATCTTGTTTATGGTTTCCTTTGCTGTGCAAAAGCTTTTAAGTTTCATTAGGTCCCATGTGTTTATTTTTGTTTTTATTTCCATTTCTTTAGGAGGTGGGTCAAAAAGGATCTTGTGATTTATGTCATAGAGTGTTCTGCCTATGTTTTCCTCTAAGAGTTTTATAGTGTCTGGTCTTACATTTAGGTCTTTAATGCATTTTAAGTTTATTTTTGTGTATGGTGTTAGGGAGTGTTCTAATTTCATTCTTTAACATGTAGCTGTCCAATTTTCCCAGCACCACTTATTGAAGAGGTTGTCTTTTCTCCATTGTATATTCTTGCCTCTTTTATCAAAAATAACATGACCATATGTGTGTGGGTTTATCTCTGGGCTTTCTATCCTGTTCCATTGATCTATATTTCTGTTTCTGTGCCAGTACCATACTGTCTTGACTACTGTAGCTTCATAATATGGTCTGAAGTCAGGGAGCCTGATTCCTTCAGCTCCATTTTTCTTTCTCAAGATTGCTTTGGCTATTCGGGGTCTTTTGTGTTTCCATACAAACTGTGATATTTTTTATTCTAATTCTGTGAAAAATGCCATTGGTAGTTTGATAGGGATTGCACTGAATCTGTAGATTGCTTTGGGTAGTATAGTCATTTGCACAGTGTTGATTCTTCCAATCCAAGAACATGGTATATCTCTCCATCTCTTTGTATCATCTTTAATTTCTTTCAGCACTGTGTTATAGTTTTCTGCATACAGGTCTTTTGTCTCCTTAGGTAGGTTTATTCGTAGGTATTTTATTCTTTTTGTTGCAATGGTAAATGGGAGTGTTTCCTTAATCTCTCTTTCAGATTTTTCATCATTAGTGAACAGGAATGCAAGAGATTTCTGTGCATTGATTTTGTATCCTGCTACTTTACCAAATTCATTGATTAGCTCTAGCAGTTTTCTGGTAGCATCTTTAGGATTCTCTATGTATAGTATCATATCATCTGCAAACAGTGACAGCTTTACTTCTTTTTCAATTTGGATTCCTTTTATTTCTTTTTCTTCTCTGATTGCTGTGGCTAAAACTTCCAAAACTATGTTGAATAATATTGGTGAGAGTGGACAACCTTTTCTTGTTCCTGATCTTAGAGGAAATGGTTTCAGTTTTTTACCATCGAGGACGATCTTGGCTGTGGAGTTGTCATAATGGCCTTTATTATGTTGAGGTAAGTTCCCTCTGTGCTTACTTTCTGGAGGGTTTTTATCATAAATGGGTGTTGAATTTTGTCAAAAGCTTTTTCTGCATCTATTGAGATGATCATATGTTTTTTCTCCTTCAGTTTTTTAATATGGTTTATCACATTGATTGATTTGCGTATATTGAAGAATCCTTGCATTCCTGGGATAAACCCTACTTGATCGTAGTGTATGATCCTTTTAATGTGCTGTTGGATTCCGTTTGCTAGTATTTGGTTGAGGATTTTTGCATCTATGCTCATCAGTGATATTGGCCTGTAGTTTTCTTTGTTTGTGACACCTTTGTCTGGTTTTGGTATCAGGGTGATGGTGGCCTCATAGAATGAGTTTGGTAGTGTTCCTCCCTCTGCTATATTTTGGAAGAGTTTGAGAAGGATAGGTGTTAGCTCTTCTCTAAATGTTTGATAGAATTCTCCTGTGAAGCCGTCTGGTCCTGGACTTTTGTTTGTTGGAAGATTTTTAATCACCATATCAATTTCAGTGCTTGTGATTGGTCTGTTTATATTTTCTATTTCTTCCTGGTTCAGTCTTGGAAGGTTGTGCTTTTGTAAGAATTTGTCCATTTCTTCCAAGCTGTCCATTTTATTGGCATATAGTTGCTTGTAGTAATCTCTCATGATCCTTTGTATATCTGCAGTGTCAGTTGTTATTTCTCCTTTTTCATTTCTAATTCTATTGATTTGAGTCTTCTCCCTTTTTTTCTTTATGAGTCTGGCTAATGGTTTATCAATTTTTTTTATCTTCATAAAAACCAGCTTTTAGTTTTATTGATCTTTGCTATCGTTTCCTTCATTTCTTTTTCACTTATTTCTGATCTGATCTTTATGATTTCTTTCCTTCTGCTAACTTTGGGGATTTTGTGTTCTTCTTTCTCTAATTGCTTTAGGTGTAAGGTTATGGTGTTTATTTGAGATGTTTCTTGTTTCTTGAGGTAGGATTTTATTGCTATAAACTTGCCTCTTAGAACTGCTTTTGCTGCATCCCATAGGTTTTAGATCATCGTGTTTTCATTGTCATTTGTTTGTAGGCATTTTTTGAATTCCTCTTTGATTTCTTCAGTGATCTCTTGGTTATTTAGTAGTGTATTGTTTAGCCTCCATGTGTTTGTATTTTTTACATGTTTTTTCCAGTAATTGATATCTAGTCTCGTAGCACTGTGGTCAGAAAAGATACTTGATACAATTTCAATTTTCTTAAATTTACCAAGGCTTGTTTTCCGACCCAAGATATGATCTATCCTGGAGAATATTCCATGAGCACTTGAGAAGAAAGTGTATTCTGTTGCTTTTGGATGGAATGTCCTATAAATATCAATTAAGTCCATCTTGTTTAATGTAGCAGTTAAAGCTTGTGTTTCCTTATTCATTTTCATTTTGCAAGATCTGTGCATTGGTGAAAGTGGGGTGTTAAAGTCCCCTACTATGATTGTGTTACTGTCAATTTCCCCTTTTATGGCTGTTTAGCATTTGCCTTATGTATTGAGGTGCTCCTATTTTGGGTGCATATATATTTACAATTGTTATATCTTCTTCTTGGATTGATCCCTTGATCACTATGTAGTGTCCTTCTTTGTCTCTTGTAACAGTCTTTATTTTAAAGTCTCTTTTGTCTGATATGAGAATTGCTACTCCAGCTTTCTTTTGATTTCCATTTGCATGGAATATCTTTTTCCATCCCCTCACTTTCAGTCTGTATGTGTCCCTAGGTCTGAAATGGGTCTCTTGTAGACAGCATATATACAGGTCTTGTTTTTGTATCCATTCAGCTAATCTATGTCTTTTGGTGGGAGCATTTAATCCATTTACATTTAAGATAATTATCAATATGTATGTTCCCATTACCATTTTCTTAATTGTTTGGGGTTTGTTATTGTAGGTCTTTTCCTTCTCTTGTGTTTCCTGCCTAGAGAAGTTCCTTTAGCATTTGTTGTAAAGCTGGTTTAGCAGTGCTGAATTCTCTTAGCTTTTGCTTGCCTGTAAAGGTTTTAATTTCTCCACCGAATCTGAATGAGATCCTTGCTGGGTAGAGTAATCTTGGTTGTAGGTTCTTCCCTTTCATCACTTTAAATATGTCCTGCCACTCCCTTCTGGCTTGCAGAGTTTCTGCTGAAAGATCAGCTGTTAACCTTATGGGGATTCCCTTGCATGTTATTTGTTGTCTTTCCCTTGCTGCTTTTAATATTTTTTCTTTGTATTTAAATGTTGATAGTTTGATTAATATGTGTCTTGGTGTGTTTCTCCTTGGATTTATCCTGTGTGGGACTCTCTGCACCTCCTGGACTTGACTGACTATTTCCTTTCCCATGTTAGGGAAGTTTTCAACTATAATCTCTTCAAATATTTTCTCAGTCCCTTTCCTTTTCTCTTCTTCTTCTGGGAACCCTATGATTCGAATGTTCGTGCATTTAATGTTGTCCCAGAGATCTCTAAGACTGTCCTCAATTCTTTTCATTCTTTTTTCTTTATTCTGCTCTGCAGTAGTTATTTCCACTATTTTATCTTCCATGTCACTTATCCGTTCTTCTGCCTCAGTTATTCTGCTTTTGATTCCCTCTAGAGAATTTTTCATTTCATTTATTGTGTTGTTCATCATTGTTTGTTTGCTGTTTAGTTCTTGTAGGTCCTTGTTAAACGTTTCTTGTATTTTCTCCATTCTATTTCCAAGATTTTGGATCATCTTTACTATAATTACTCTGAATTCTTTTTCTGGTAGACTGCCTTTTTCCTCTTCATTTGTTTGGTCTGGTGGGTTTTTGCCTTGCTCCTTCTTCTGCTGTGTGTTTCTCTGTCTTCTCATTTTGCTTAACTTATGGTGTTTGGGATCTCCTTTTCACAGGCTGCAGGTTCATAGTTCCCATTGTTTTTGGTGTCTGCCCCCAGACTCAAGCCACCAGGCTAAAGTTGGTTCAGTTGGTTGTGTAGGCTTCCTGGTTTAGGGGACTAGTGCCTGTGTTCTGGTGGATGAGGCTGGACCTTGTCTTTCTGGTGGGCAGGACCACGTCCGTTGGTGTGTTTTGCGGTGTCTGTGAGCTTATTATGATTTGAGGCAGCCTCTCTGCTAATGGGTGGGGTTGTGTTCCTGTCTTGCTCGTTTTTTCACATAGGGTGTTCAGCACTGTAGCTTGCTGGCCGTTGAGTGGAGCTGGGCCTTAGCATTGAGATGGAGATCTCTGGGAGAGCTTTCGCCATTTGATATTATGTGGAGCTTGGAGGTCTCTGGTGGACCAATGTCTTGAACTCAGCTTTCCCACCTCAGAGGCACAGGCCTGACACCCGGCCGAGCAGTGGGTGTGAGCTACACAGCTCAGAAGAAAAGGGAGGAAAAAAAGAATGAAAGAAAGAAAAAATAAAATAAAAAGAAATAAAGTTATTAAAATAAAAAAAATTTTAATTATTAAAATAAAAAAAATTAAAAAGTAAAAAAAAAAAAGGAAAGCAACCAAACCAAAAAGCATATCCACCAATGATAACAAGTGCTAAAAAGTATATTAAAACAAAACAAAACAAAACGGACATACAGAACCCTAGGACAAATGGTAAAAGCAAAGCTATACAGACAAAAATCACACAAAGAAGCATACACATACACACTCACAAAAAGAGAATAAGGAAAAATATGTATATATCTATATAAACAAATCTACCAATGATAATAAACTCTAAATACTAAACTAAGATAAACATAAAACCAGAAACCAGTCAGTCGCATACCGCAAACCCCAAGTCTACAGTTGCTCCCAAAGTCCACCACCTCAATTTTGGGATAATTGTTGTCTATTCAGGTATTCCACAGATGCAGGGTACATCAAGTTGATTGTGGAGATTTAATCTGCTGCTCCTGAGGCTGCTGGGAGAAATTTCCCTTTCTCTTCTTTGTTCGCACAGCTCCTGGGGTTCAGCTTCGGATTGGCCCCGCCTCTGTGTGTAGGTCGCCTGAGGGCTTCTGTTCCTTTTGGGAAGTCTGAGGTCTTCTGCCAGCGTTCAGTAGGTGTTCTGTAGGAGTTGTTCCACATGTAGATGTATTTCTGATGTATTTGTTGGGAGAAGGTGATCTCCACATCTTACTCCTCCACCATCTTGAAGGTCTCCATCAGCAATCTCTAGTGACTTATTTGAAGATAGGAATTTTTACGTATTTTGTTAATTGCTATATCCACAGCACCTAGCACAGTGCCAGGCATATAGTAGATGCCCAATAAATATTTGTGAAATAAATGCCAGTATCACTTAGGATAAGGTCATGTCTGTATCAAATGGTCAATAAATGCTTAAGCTTTGCTTTATTCAATTAAACAAACTATGTCCTATTCAGAGCACTGAATATATGCTATTTACTAAGAGTTGAATACTCAAAGAATTGAATAAATCCTCAAAGAAGGAGCTTACCAGCAGGGATTAGCAATTTTTTTCTGTAATCGTCCAGATAGTAAATATTTTAGGTTTTGTGGACCATGGAGTCTCTATTGCTAAGAGTAAGTACTATAAGTTGAGTACTTACTCAACTTTGCCTTGGGAGCACAAAAGTAGCCATAAGCAGTATATAATTAAATAGGCATGGATGTGTTCCAATAAAACGTCACTTGCCAAAACAGGTGGCAGGCCATATTTGGCCTAAGAGCTGTAGCTTGCCAACCTCTGGCATATACAGTATAGTAAGCAACTCAGATACGTAAAGCCTAATTATAACCCCACTGACAATAACGACAGAAAATATGAAACACCTAAAGATGAAAGAAAAATTTAGAAAAGAAATGGGCAGAAACTATATGAAGAAACATTTAAAATTCTACTAAAAAAAAAAAATATATATATATATATATTATCCCTATCCTTTCTAAAAAGCTAATTTTCTGAAACTATATCTTTTGAATTTCAAGCCTATTTAAAACTATAAACAATTTGATAATAAATAATAATTAAACAATGCAGAATTAAGTAAGTGTTAAATAACAGTATGAGCAGCATGATACACAAGCATAAGAAAATAAAGGTTAATTTGATGGGATGAAGCTTCTTTCTGGGATTAGCCCTTTGCTTGTAATGTCAGGTATGTTTCATATGGTCATAGACAGAATCACAGTTGAAGATGTGAAGGGAATCAGAAGCTAGCCTCTATCCCTAATCTGCCTTGCAACTACTCACTATCCTTACTTGGTCTGAAATGCCTACAATAATTGGCAGCTATACACAAATTGGCAGCTATAAAACCATCCAATAAATTTCCCCATCTCATTGAGACAGGCTGGGATCTGGGACCTGGGATCCTTTCCTGCAGTGCGTGTACCTGGACAAACGTCAAACGTCTCCTCGAGCAACAAAATACGAAGAAACTATAAAGGACTAAAAATAATTATTGATACGTATGCAGCTGGGGCAAATTATGGACAACAAGATACTAAAAGGCCAAAACCCAACTGCCACTTCTGAGATACTGGGAACAAAAGCAGGGTACTGTGCCTGATCCGTGCACACAGCACCACCAAGAAAGTGGGCAGCCCCCATAAGCCACCCCTCTGGCCCAACCCACCATTCCACCCCTACCCTCACCCCACTTAAGGGGCCAATCACCCCTTCTCGGGTAGCAAGCAAGGGAAGCTGTTACTTGTTTTTGCTCCCTCGTGCTGGAGTCCCATAAAGCCTTGCCTAAATTCCTCGTCTGGCCTCTTATCAATTTCTGTTGATTAAAGAGTCCAAGAACCCAGGTTGGTAACATCATCATCAGGGAAATAATGAACAACTTGAACAAATGTCTTGCCAAAATAATCACCATACCTCATATTTTAGAAAGCATTCGCACCCAAAGAAAAACGTATTTAAGCAACATTCATTCATTCAATGGGCATTTATTGAGCCAGGAAATTGTTTAAAATGGTAGGAATACAGTGAAGCTCAACACACGTGTGATTTTCAACCCCATGGAATTTGTAGTTCAGTGGGAAAGGGGCCAGACAATAAACAAATAAGGTCATTACAATATAATTTTTTATATATCAATAAATGTCTTAAACATAAACAATAATATAATCTTTTATGGCGATTACCTAGGTAGCTATTTTAGAGCAGGTGCTTAGGAACTGTCTTTCTGAAGAGGTGGCTGTCTGTAAGCAGCCCCAAATGATGAGGCTCTACACTGCCTATGGCATTTCCTTAGCCCACCGGTCTAATGAAAAATCGAAAGATAAAACAATACTAGTTTGGCCTGACTTGAAAAACCTATGTTAAGGAATGAGTCATCACAACTTTTTTACCAATTATTCACAAATAGTCATTTTTAATTACTTCAGATCCAGGTCAAGCTTATTAGCCAATTGGTTTTTAGTTTTAAATCCTCTCCTTTTGAAAATTGGGACACTAACCCCTCTCTAGGATTCTGGAAATTCTCCCACACTCCATGATTTCTCAAAAATTGTTACCTATAACCACAGTTCTTTGATCAGGGTCATGAAATAGAAGCTGCCTGTGTCTTTTGATCTGGGCTTTTATAAAGGCCCCTGCACTCTTCTCCAAATTTCTCTTGGACTTTAATTTTTTTTTTATTTTTTTTTTACTGTGTTCTACTCTATCCTTCTTGCTTGAAGATCATTCTTCATGGAAAAAAAAAAAGTGAATCAAAGCAAAATCAAAGTCCTTCTAAGAAATAAGCTCTCATTTGTTCTTTTCTATGAGATTCTTTTTTTTATCTTTTGAGGCAAGTTTGATATCTCTTCAACTCTGATAATCTGCATAAACAGATCATTCATTGTCAGATCACTGTTTATTATGATCACACACACACACACACACACACGCGCATGCACATGCACATGCACATGTACATACTCCAAACTGATTTCCAAAAAATAAAATTCATCAAAGAGGAAAGCCAATATAGCTAAAGTTTTCTTCACTCCAGTGGCCTTGTATGACTTTTCCCTAATTACAACAAAATGCCTAGTGGGCACAATATGCCTCCAGAAATATTTTTATTCTTTTTTTTGAGCATGAGTTTTGTTAGCTGAAACAAAGCACTATGATCTTTCTGTGTCTCTCTGGAGCTTTCTTTCTTTCTGGCTTGATACTTTATTAAGATAAAAGGTGAACAGATTTTCCTTCATTTCTCCTTCTTACAAAAGTTCATAAGATGTGCCCAAAGGATAATATATTTGGCCTTAGGGAAGTGGTTGGGCCTCAAGCATCTGCACCCTTTCTTGTTGGCTTCCTCTGGGTCGTTGAAGATGAATGCTTGAGTACAGGAAAGGCATAGAAAACTCACATGAAAATAGGCTTTTTAAAAATTGAGCTAAAATTAACTGAAGGGACCATCTGAACAGACCATCAGAAAATATAAAGCTGCCTTTTTCTCATGATCTCTCAGCTAGAAGAAAGAATTTCAGCAGAAAGAACAACAGAGCCACCCATTCCACCTCAGAGAATTTATCCCCCAAAGCCAGCTGTGAACGTACAGACCAAAGACTTATCTTCCCACTCTGCTTATTGGCCAGTTTGCTAGTCACCAAGGTTCATGTTCTTTAGTCTCTCTCTCTCTCCCTCTTTTTGATACCAGTAATTTTCAAGGCTCTAAAATATCCAGAGTGGGGGACTTCCCTGGTGGCGCAGTGGTTGAGAATCCACCTGCCAATGCAGGGGACACGGGTTCGAGCCCTGGTCCGGGAAGATCCCAATTGCCACGGAGCAACAAAGCCCATGTGCCACAACTACTGAGCCTGCTCTCTAGAGCCTGTGAGCCACAACTACTGAGCCCACATGCCACAACTACTGACGCCCACACGCCTAGAGCCCGTGCTCTGCAACAAGAGAAGCCACTGCAATGAGAAGCCCATGCACTGCAATGAAGAGTAGCTCCCACTTGCCGCAACTAGAGAAAGCCCGCACGCAGCAACGAAGACCCAACACAGCCAAAAATAAGTTAATAAATAAATAAATTCACAAAAAATAAATAAATAAATAAATAAATAAAATATCCAGAGGAAAGAAATATCTCTAAGCACTTTGATTCACCATACCAAAAGCTGGCAGATGACACAGCACAAAATTTTACTTAGAAGTGATCAAAAATTTAATACAAACCTCAAATAAGAATAGCTAACACCATTTATTAACATCTTTCTCTGGGACTGTCTTATCAAACAGAGATGCTATAAAGTAAAATAAATTGTCCTTTTAGCTTTATTTCATTGGGAAATAAATTTCTCTTTTCAAATTTTTCTCTCATCAGAATGGTTTCTTTCTTCTTTTTACCATGCTTGTTTCCTTCTTTTCTTTCTTTCATTTTGGTTTTCTTTGTGAGGACAACCTACCTACACCGGTCAGGCACCACACAAAAGCAAAGGGTCACCAGTTAATCGAACTTGAGAGCCCTGACATCCTTCATCTCCTAATAAACCATATTTATTTTTCCTAATCCAGATTTAGATTCCACTAAAACACTCCTGTGTATTTTGGGGAAGAGAATATAAATGTCTAAGTTAAGGTCTTCAAGGAAAAAGAAAAAGAAACATTCCCAAATTAAAAAATGATCAAAAGTTTGGAGGAAAAATAAATGACTGGGATGAGAAAAGATATCGCAAGGATCCTAATTCAGAAAATTCTCAGAAGATTAGAGTCTACACAAGCCTCTCATTGTAAAATAAAGCAATGTGCTTTGTTCAGAGGTATAGAATTAGCCTTTAAATTATATTACAATGCATTTAAATAGTCCTAAAAGGACATAAACATAGACTTTTATTTCCATTTTACTGAAAAAGTCATTAAAATTACACTTTATTTTCAAAATTATCACAGTTGCAGGACAACTTAGGGACCATGTTATATTTTGGATAATGTGTCTTTCTCTCAGGATATAATATCTTGTGGATTGGGTCATATTTATTCCTGTACTTAATCTTAGCACCTGGCAAAGTATCTGGTAATACAACAGAGAAAGAGCAAATATTTAATTGTGTTGAAGTTGTGACACTTCTACTTAAAGACTCTTCTCTTTAAATGTTATCTGGCTGCTAGGTATATCCTTGAGGATAGAAATAGGGGTGGGGGTAGAAGGTGACCTTGTTCTTTAACCTTAAACTTAACTGGTTCATAGCTCCATTGCAGGCATGGTGAAAAACCCAGTACTCCTTCCTACTCTGATTTTCAGTACCCTCATTCTTCTGGACTGAGTCGTGCTCTCATCCTGTGACTGCTTTGACTCTATATTAACCCGGGGGAAACACAGCCAGTTTTTTGGATTTCCCCAAAATTCTACCTGTAATAGGCATTTGTGTATAACACTTCTACTATTCAAAAGTAACAATGGAGAGAGACTGCATCACATCACAGCAAACAAATTAAAACTCAAGCCTAGACACACTCCAAGCCTTTCCAACCTCTGGACTATTTCTACTGGCTACCTCTTGTCTTCAGATGTCTCCTCCTCTTCACACTCTCCTTATCACCCCTCCTCTGAAACCCCTCATGTCCTCTCTGGCTGTACCACCGCCGCCACCGCCACCACCTTTTAGGAAACTCAAAATTCCTATACATTGTCTAATGCAGAACAATGCACCCCTTTCTTTTTCTGCCTTCCTATTTTAGACCTGTAATTGTCCACTACAGTAGACACTCGCCACAAATGCCCAAAGACCATTTGAAATGTGGCAAATCCAAATTAAGATGTGCTGTAAGTGTAAAACACACATCCGATTTTGAAGACCTAGTATTTTTTAAAAGATTTATTAAGTAATAAAATATCTTATTAATAATTTATATTGATTATACATTGAAATTATGATATTATAGATATATTGAGTTAAATAAAGTTATATTAAAACATATCCACGCCTTTTAATGACTACTAGAAAATTTTAAATTACATATGTGGCTCATATCCTAGTTCTACTGGACAGTGCTGTTCTAGACCCTAGGGTTTCACTCTTCCATAGCAACACAGGCTCATTAAAATGGTTAGTTAAATTAACCCCAGAGATGAACTATGCGAGTCCAAAAGAAAGGTTATAGCCAGTGTTTGCTTTGAATTATCTCCTTTCTCCCATAGAACATTTCAACAAATACCCTAATTTTCAAACAGTGGTACAGTGGATTCTGATATTAAATGCCAATTGCCACTCAGAAATTGTTGAAAATACTCAACTAAATGTGATTAAGAGAACTGACTTGGTTTTGGTTCAAATGTGGTTTCTTTGGTTTAGATAGGTATTTTAGTGCCGTGGAAAAAAACACAGGCTTCAGAGTCAGACAGACTTTATTCCAGTCTCAACTAACTGAGCAGGGCTGATTTATCCCCTAAGCATGATAGGTTCAGTGCCTAGAGCGCACAATACTTTTAGGAGTCCACAAAAATGTTTTATTTTAATTTCTTTTAAAATTAGGGGGAAAATGAATATAATAATAATAAGTCCAGCTTGGGTTATTTCCATATTTGTGCCAATATATTCATAAAATATAATTTTAAATATTTTTCATGGAGGAAAAAGGCTCACGAAAGCAAAAGTGCACAGGGCCTATGAAAGTCATGATGTGGCCCCATAGCAGAGTGGCCTTGGATGAGTATTTTTAATCCCTCTGAGTACTGGCTTCAGGATCCATAAAATGAAGATAGTAATGGAACTTATATCACTGATGAGGAATACATATATTCTCCAATATCTGTTTCCCTTTTCTTCTGAGTTCTTGGGAGGATTACACTTTACCTTCTTGTAGTTACTCATGAATGTGTGGCTTGTTCTGGCCAATAAAATGTGAGCAGCTTTGACATGTATTACTTCCAGAAAGAAGCATTTAATGGCTTACGTTTGGCTCTCCACCTCTCTCTCTTCCCCAGCCTTGGTGGCCATAGTAGGATGCAATGATATGCAAATGTGATATGATTAAAGCAGGTTGGAATTTTGAGCTAAAACAAAGGACCGCAGCTCCAGAGAGCTTTCCTGAGCCTCCAGTGGACTTTACATAAGCAAGAAATAAACATACAATTGCTAAACCATTGGGATTTGGGGATTATTTATTACTGTAGCATAATTCAGATGAACCTAGTTGATATAATAGGGCTGTAGTGATGATTAAGTAAGATTATATACATTAAAAGCTCTTACATTATCATCGTCAGGTGGTACCTAATAATATGGTACAAAATGATAATAATTAAGTACTTTGCACATAGAGTTCAATAAATGATTGCCTTCATTATTGTTGTTATTGTTTTCGCTTAAGTCCTGCTGCTCCCCCTTGCATGCCACAGGATGCTCTTAACCCACTCTAGTTTCCGTTGTCAGGGAATTTATTACTATTGCAGAAATGTTTCAACCTCTTAGGTACAGAATATGTGCCAAATAGTGTATTTAAGTAAGTGTGGCTTTGGTCCAAGGTAGCCTGCCAAATGCCAGTTGGAAACATCACTCTCTATTTATGAACCGGGGCAGGTCCTCTCTCTCTCTCTCTGTCTTGGATATATTTCTCTTGCCACTGAATCTGCCACTGAGTTTTGTAGCTTTATTCCTTGCCTTGTGATAATGGAATGTTTCCTCCCTTACTTTTTGACAAAGAGTAACTGCCGAATAGAATCTAAGTTGAAAAGTATATATTAGGCACAAAAGAAGATTCCATGACATTTCTTGCAGGAGCCCAGGAGTTTTAATTTAACTATTTTATACCCACTGTCATGTGGGGTATGGATGCTCACTATAAGAGAGAGGGTGATGATGTCAAGAGGAAAGGAAAAGGGAAGGAATTAAAAGTGGGAAAGAGAAATTACATTTTTTGTACTTATTAGTCCCTTTGATAGCCACTGTCTATACATTATCTACTTCGGAATAAAGGACTTTGAGGGGCAACTCTAGAAAGTTCCTCAGAACAGCTGGTTAGGTCTCTAAATATCATACAATTAAAGCAAAGAAATGGGAAAGAGCCATTTGTCAGTAGTGTCAAAAGTTACATGTGCCACACGAGGATTTGGAGAAATTGGAACCCTTGTGCACTGCTGATGGGAATGCAAAATGGGACAGCCACTATGGAAAACAGTATGGCAGTGCTCCCCAAAATTTAAATAGTAAATCACCATATGGTCCAGCAATTCCACTTTCGGGTATACACTAAAAGAACTGAAAGCAGGGACTCAAACAGGTACTTGTACACCAATGTTTATCACAGGATTATTCATAACAGCCTAAAGGTGGAAACAACTCAAATTCTCATAGACAGATGAATAGGTAAACAAAATGTGGTACATGCATATTATTCAGCCCTAGAAAGGAAGGCAATTATGGTACATGCTACAACATGGATGAACCTTGAAGACATTATCCTAAGTGAAATAAATAAGCCAGTCACAAAAAGACAAATATTGCATGATTCCACTCAAATGAGGCACCTAGAATAGTCAAATTCATAAAAACCCTCTTGGTTGCCAGGGGCTAGTGGGAGGAGGGAGTGAGGAGTTGTTTAATGGGTACAGAGTCTTAGTTTTGTAAGATAAACAAGTTTTGGAGATGGAGAGTGGTAATGGCGGCACAACAGTGTGAGTATACTTAATGCCACTAAACTGTACGCTTAAAGATGGTGTAAATGGTAATTTTTATGTTGTGTACATTTTAACAAGACAAGAATAATTCCACCTGCAACAGACAATGCATATTGAGCTCTACAAGAAGGATCTGCCTGTGGGAGTTCTGTGCTCTTTCCCTCTGATGTAAGGGGGACAGCAGTCACGAGGAAAGGATGAAGATGTAGATGACACCAGTTAAAGCAGAGCAGCCAAGCAATTCAGTCGAAAGTATTCTGACATTTAATTTAACTGCAATTTCCCAAGCATGTGATGCTTTCTTCCTTTAGGGAGAACAGACAGATTCCATTGCCTTGACTGTTCTGTCCAGTAGAGTTTGTGAGTTCTTTCCAGCACCACTTCAGAAAGGAGATACAGATGGCAGCATTTCTTTTTTCCTTGTCTTCATCACCTTGCCAATAAATGCAGCTGCCTTTCCAAAGCACCCCTGTTGCACATGTCATGCTTTTTCTTCTCCCCTCTCCTTTTATTAATTTTTCTGTTTGAGACATATGGAGAGACATGTGTCGGTGCAGGCACAGTTTCCTGTGCCACTGCCAAAGTTAAGGACAGCTCTGAAACTTAGGGAATTGATCTTAGACCTGTAAAACTGATTAAGAGGCAAGGAGGAAGTCTGAAATGCTAAATAAGAAATGATATGTGACCAAACTGTAGCCTTTAAAAACCAGGAAATAACTCAGGCCCTGTTGGCAAAGATACCACATGTTAATCTATGTCACCCAGCCTTAAAAATATCACAAGGCTGTTCACTGCAGCACTGGCTGTATTGAGAGGAGGAAGGGGTGACCAAAAAAGTGTCAATCAATGAGAGACACATTAAATATATTATGGAACATCCAAAACAAGCTACTGCTAGCAGACTACCCTTGTGTGAGTCAGGAAAAGTGCATCCTCTGGTGGCAGACCAATAGCAAAACAGCAGACCATTCCACCACCACCACCGCCGCTCCACTGCCCCCATCCCCCAACCCCTCCCCCACCCCAGACCTCCACTTCCATCCTTGGGTAAAACAATTAGATAAAGATGTCCCTGACCCTCAGGTCTCACCGCTCATGCCAGTGATGCACAGACCGGATTTCAGCCTCCAGGATACAATTTGCTCACAACCTGAAATGCATGGAGCCATTACAAAAGAAAAATCTCTGAGATACATTGTTAAGTAAAAATGAAAGGCTCAGAAGAGTGGTTTTTAATATACAAATATACACATGGGATATTTCTGAAAAAGACATCCAAGAAATGGGGTATGTTCACAGTAATAACTCTGAGGCTTGGCGTTTCAGGTGACAGGTGAGTGAGCCTGGTACGTGGAATAAAGGCCAGGTATGCTTGCTGCGGCAGCATTGGGCAGTATTTTTCCTCCTCCCCTCCTCCCCCTTCTCCCCCTCCTCCCTCTCCCCTTCCTCCTTCTCCCTGTCCCCCTCTTCCTTCTTTCCTTTTGGTTACATGAGGTTGCATGCTTTGAATTGGAGAGCATAGGATCTCCATTTGTGTAATTTTCCCCAGTTTCTGGGAAAGGACTCAAACCAAGAGAAATGTTAAAAACCTTCAAGAAGTAATCTGGATCGTTCTTGCTAAAGGACGCCACTGACAAGCAGTTTTCACTTAAATTAGCAAGAGCTGAGGGCTTGTTCTGGTTAATAGCCTCTAGAATTATCTATAAATATTTGACTGAATTACTTTTCTTTGGCTCAAAACCATATCTTCCTTTGAAAGGCGGAGTGGGGAAGGTAGGGCAAAGTAGCTCAAGTCTGAGGTTCCTTATTTAAGTTTGCCACCAAGAGTCACTAGGGTGTGGGGTGGGCGCGGGGTGCGCATATATATGTGCATATCCTGTTGGCTTTGTTACTTTGCAGAACCATGACTAATACACTATCTGATAGGCTAGTTTTCCTTATTATTCATGTTGGTTTATTCTTCCATATAAATTTATAATCACCTTGTCTAGCTAAAATTAAAAACTGGTATCTATTATTGGAATGCTATTAAATGTATAACTCTGTAACATATTTAAAACTGATAAGTTGTAAATTTAATTTAGGGAGAATTGAAATCTTTACCATACTATTGAGTTTTCCTATGATTGAGTCTTATTTTGTATCTTTCAGGGTTATTTTATGTTTTTTCACTCATTCAAACATGTTTTTGTTAAGATTATTCTTACACATTGTCCTTTTATTCTTTATTCTTATATGTTTATTCTTATACGATATCATCATAAATTCTTTTTTTGTCCATCATATGCTTTGTTTATTACTTTTTTGCATACAGGAAAGCTACTGATTTCTGAATATTCATTTTGTCCTGCAACATGTTTTAAAATTTCTTTTTTGTTTGTGGTAGCTTTCCAGCTGATTTCCTGGTTTCCCAGGTATAGAATCCTATCATCTGCAAACATTGATAGTTTTGCCTCCTCTTTCTCTGATTTTATACTGTCAATTACTTAGCTTTTAAAAATTGCTTTGGTTTAGCCAAGTACCATATTGTTATTAGTGTCGATAATGGGCTAAAACCTGTCTCTAACCTCAGTGGGAATACCTCTAGAATTTTACCTCTAAGCAAAATGCTGGCTTTGGGGCTGAGAGAATTAATTATTATATGTTAAGGAAGAATTCGTCTTGTTTTATTTGTATACCAGACTTTTATTGCAAATGACTGCTGAATTTTCTCAAATTACTTTTCAGCAGCTATGGAATGATGAGAGGATTTTTCTCCTTAGATCTAATGATAATTTTTATTAATAAATCTCCTAATAGTAAGCCATCCTGGCATTCCTGGGAGGGGAGGGACTGTCTTCATCAGGATGTATTCTTCTTTTAATTTTTTTGTGAAACATAACATACATAGGGAAAAGTGAAGACATGTATGTATACTTCAACAGGTAATAACCCTTAACCACTGCCCGGGTCAAGAATCAGGACATGCTAGCATTGCAGAAGCCTCCATGTTTTCCTTCCCCTTAAAGATGAACACATTCCTGATTTTTCCAGCAATAATTTCTTTAATTTTCTTTATATATTTAGTAATGTTTTCTCAATTTTATATGAGTGGAATCATAAATATATAGTAAGTTATGTCTCACTTCTTTTGCTAATCTTTATCTTGGGAAGATTGATCTATGTTAATGCACATAGCTGTGTTTCATTCATTTTCATTGCTTTATAATATTCTACTCTGCAAATGTACCACAATTTATATATCCATTCTATTGCTGATGAACACGTGGATGGTTTCGAGATTTGGGTTGTAAAAAATACTACTGTGTTTATGAACTATCTTGTACATACATGTGTACATATTGGCTCATTTTTCTAGGATATACACCCAGGAACAGAAACACTGAGTCACAAGGTATATATATGTATCTGCAACTTTACTTGATAAAGCCAAATGGCTTGACAATGGTTATATTAACTTACACCCCAACCCCAAGCAGTGTATGATAGCACTAATTGCTCCATATCTTTACCAACACCTTATATTGTCAAACTTTTTAATTTAAGCCAACATGTTAAGCGGTAATGGTATCTCATAGTGGCATTAATTGTATTCCACTACTAATAAGAATGAGCACCTTGGGCTTCCCTGGTGGCGCAGTGGTTGAGAATCTGCCTGCCAATGTAGGGGACATGAGTTCAAGCCCTGGTCTGGGAAGATCCCACATGCCGCGGAGCAACTGGGCCCGTGAGCCACAATTACTGAGCCTGCGCGTCTGGAGCCTGTGCTCCGCAACAAGAGAGGCTGCGATAGTGAGAGGCCCGCGCACCGCAATGAAGAGTGGCCCCCGCTTGCCACAGCTAGAGAAAGCCCTTGCACAGAAACGAAGACCGAACACAGCCATAAATAAATAAATTAATTAATTTTTAAAAAAAAAGAATGAGCACCTTTTCACATGTTCAGTAGCCATTTGGATTTTCTGTTTTTTAAATTTCTATTCCCACTTTTTAGACGTTTCTACTCCCAATTTTGTTTTTCTATCTTTTTCTTACTAATTAGTAGGAGTTCTTGATATATTCTGCATGTGAGTCCTTTGTTGGTCATATGTGTTAGAAATATCTTCTGTTCTGTGCCTTATCTTTTCATTCACTTTGTAATATCTTTTGATGAACAGAAATTCACGATTTTAATATGGACAATTTTTTAAAATTTTGCTTTATAATTAATTGGTTTGTTATATAAGATCAATATATAAAAATTAATTATGCGTCTATAAACTAACAACAGATAATCAGAAGTTGAAATACTAAAAATATCATTTATGTTATCAAAAGTGAAATATTAACAATAAATCTTAAGAAAAGCTATGTAAGAACTATATACTGAAAACTACAAAACACTGCTGAGAGAAACTAAAGAAAGCCTAAATAAATGGAAAGATATTCCATGTTCATGGGTCAGAAGACTCAATATTGATAAGATGTCAATTCTCCCCAAATTGGTCTATAGGTTCACTGCAATCCCAATAAAAAATCCCAGCTGGTTATTTTGTAGAAATTGAAAAAAATTATTCTAAAATTAATATAGAAATACAAAGGTTCTTAAATAATTTAAACAACTTTGAAAAATGAAGAACAAAGTGGAAGAATTAATATTACCTGATTTCAAGACTTACTGTAAAGCTACAGTGATCAAGACATTATGGTATTGGTGTAAAGATAGGCAAAGGAATAGAATAGAAAGTCCAGAAATAGAGTCACAAATATATAAACTGATTTTCAACAAAAATGCATAGACAATTTAATGAATAAAAGACAGTTTTTTTTCAACATATGATGCTAAGACTGGATATCCATGAGAAGAAAAACGGAGAAAGAAAAACTTTGCTCCATACTTGGCACAATATATAAAAATTAACTCAAAATGGATCACAGATCTAAGTGTAACACTGAAAACTAGACATCTTCTAGAAGAAAACATAGGAGCAAATCTTCATGACCTTGGATTAGGTAAAGAGCTTTTAGATATGATACCAAAAGCATTATCTACCAAAAAAATTGATAAATTGGACCTCATGAAAATTTAAAACTTCTCTTCAAAAGACACTGTTAAGAAAATGAAAGATAAAACCCAGACTGGAAATAAAATTTTTGCAAATCATATATCTGATAAAAGACGTACACATAATATGTAAAGAACTCTCAAGACTAAGAAAATAAGCAATCAACCTTTTTAAATCAGCAAAATATTTGAATAGACACTTCATCAAGATAATGGTAAATAAACACATAAAAAGATGCTCAGCATCATTAGTTATTAGTGAAATACAAACTAAAACAAAAATGAAATTCCACTACATACATTTTGGAATGGCTAAAATTAAGAAGCTTAACAATATCAAGAGCTGGCAAAGACAGGAAACAATGCCATTGTTGGCAGGAATGTAAAATGGTACAGTCACATTGGAAAATATTTAGCCATTTCTTAAAAAGTTAAGCATACACTTACCATATGATGTAGCCATTTTAGTCCTAAGTATTTCCCCAAAGAAATTAAAACATATGTTCATACAAAGACTTGCAAAAAAAATTTTTATAGCAGCTTTAGTTACAATAGCCAAAAACTGGAAATGACCTATATATCCATCAACAGATGAGTGAATAAACAATTATGGTATGTCCATAAAAAGATGTACTACTCAGCAATATATAGAGAACAATATGGATGAATCTCAAAAATAATTATGCTGAGTGAAATAGGCAAGACAAAAAAAAAGAGCACATACTGTATGATTCCATTTATAATGGAATTATGGATCTAAAGTGACAGACATCAACCAATGACTGCCTGGGAATGGGGACAAAAAAGAGACACAAGAAAACGCAGGGGAATGATTGATGTATTCATTATCTTGATTGTGGTCATGGTTTCACTGCTGTATGTATATTGTTTTCATATCATTACACATTTAAAATTTATCATATTGCATATTTTAAATATGTGAGGATTACTGTATGTCAATTATACTTCAAACACTAACAACAACCAGCTTTTTTTTTCTGACAAGTCTTTGGATTGATAAGTTAGCAGTGGTCTGCCTGATCTAGGATGGACTCAAAGGAGACAACTCAGATCAATTCAATGGGCTCTCTCATCCTCCAGCAGTCTACCCAAAGCTTATTCTCATGGTAATCACAAGGGTCCAAGAGGAAGAGGGGAAGAACACAGTGACTGGTAAGATATAGGCTTGGAATTGCCCTATTACATTGGCCAAGATAAATCAAAAGGCCACCACAGATTCAAGGGATAAAAAAATAGACTCTATGTCTTGATCAGAGGAACTTCAAAGTCATATTTCAAAGGGTATAGATACAGGAAAGGGAATAGAATCATTAATTTTTGCAATTAATCTACCACATCTACTAAGTAGCAGGCATTGCTGTATACTAGGCAATACAAATAATCCTTTGTTTGATTCTCATTACACCTCAAATCAATTAAGATTAGGCAGAATCCTAATTTTGAAGATGAGGAAACTGATGCCTAGAGAAGTTAAGTAACATGACCAAAGTCCCACAGCCAATCAGTTGCAGAGGTGGAATTCAAGCTTTACTCCAATCGACTCCACAGCATCTGCTTTGTCATTTCTCTTTACTACTAAAATGTTCATTCCGTAATGCTTCTGCCTAAGAGTCTAGGGCTCCATCTCAAAACCTCAGAAAAGATACCAGAAACTGTTTCGTAGATGGTATAGATAAGATGGAGGAGGTAGAGGGCTTTTACTATTCCTAATTTCTATAAATCAAGCTTTATCCTGGGTATTAGACTTCAGTTTAAGGATGAAATCTCTGAAGCAGTCTGAATTTCGATCTAAATCAAGAAAAACTTTGTTGCGTATCCAAAGATTACATACTAAACCCCAAAACTCATTTCATAATGCATAAGAAAGATTGTCCGATTTTAAAAATTTATTAGGACAATTTGATCTAGTGAAGGTCAATCATTAACATTATCTACCTGTTTGTGCCTGTTTGTATAGGCGATTTCCAGGTAATTTCCAAACAATGAATTATGTTCCTAAAGTTCATATGTAAGTCAATGATTTAGAAATCAGATTGCATTTTTTCATAGAAATAATTCAACAAATGCTTCTAATAAAGCCCATTTAACACATAATGGCTAAAATATAGTACAAAGAATAAAAGAGTACTTCCCTGCAGTTTTTTAAAAAATAAAACGTTTCTGAATAAAATGTCTGACAAGTTCCAATTCAGTATTCCGTTAGTAGAATTCTCTTCCTATATGTCCTCTGAAAATGGAAGAGCAATATAGAGATTTATTTCCCAACAGATACGAACTGTGTCACTTCTTTTAGAAGGCAGAATCAAGTATAGACACATTTGGTTTTAAATAACAGTTGTTTTCATCTCACTACATGTATAAAGAACATTCAACCTGTGCATTAAAAAAATATCACAGGAATATTTCCAAATGTAAAATATAGTTCAGATTTTCTATACTAAAACTGAAAATAAAAATAACTTCTAAATTTAAGTCCTCTGCTCAAATCTTCTAATGGCACCCCACAGTAGAAGTCAAAGTCATTAAACAGCCTGTAAGTCTCCACATGATCTGCCCTCGGTCCCCTTATCTCTGTGTTTTGTTACCTTTATCTTTCCCCACCTCTCTTACTCTGTTCCAACTGACCTGGATCTCCTTACTTTCCCCCAAATAGGATAAACACTCTCCTGATTCAGGGCCTTTGCTCTTGTTGTTCCCTCTAACGGGAACATTCTTCCCCCAGATATCTACATGGCTCCCTCAAACCTTTAAGGCTTTGCCCAAACATCATTTTTCAGCTGGGGTTTTCACCTACTATGCCATGGAATACTGCAACCACTATACCTCTTTCTGCCTCTGCGTTTACTCTCATCATTCTTCCTCACTTAATTTTTCCCCATATACCTTTTCACTTTAAACACATCACGCAATTCACTTATTATTGTTTGTCATCTCACTACCACCAGCACTAACATGTCAACTCCATGATAACAGTGATTTTATATCTTCTGGTCTTTACTGCAGGACACAATACCTCCATGTTCCAGAACTCTGCATAAATAACTCTTCTAACATATTTCATGATCTATTTATCTATACATCTATTTATCCATACATTTCTTTCACATACATGTGTTTTATTTGACTGTCTTGTTTAAGTCTTCTGCAGAAAGGGAAGAGATCGTCTTCTCTTTGGCAAAAGATTTATCTGCAAATAACTAATGAGCTATCAGAATTGCAGATGGAAAATTCCTTATTGCAACAGCCTTTCAAATAACTCTTGGTCTTCAAATCATTCTTGAAAATATCATGTTTTCTATATTCCTATACAGTGGCATAAATTTGGTTGAAGCTGTTCTCTAATCAATACTCATTTGGATTGTACAACTGTGTCATGGTTTAGCACCCTGTAGAATTAAGTATGCCATCAATAAATTATCTGTTTATGAATAGCATGTATTATATTATTTAAAATCTAAAATTACGTCTATTATGAAAAAGATCCAGTTCAATGATTTACTGCCATTCAATTTCATTGAATTAAAATTCTACTACTTCTTTAAATCTGCTTTTTATCAATTAATCTGGATAAAAACCAACCCCCATGACTGTCATGAATAAATCTACATCATAGCTCCCAAGGATTTTTTAGTATAGCTACTCTGTCATTTGTTGGTGTGATTTCTGTAATGCAGCTCTGTTCATATGTTGCTATCTTAAAACTCACTCACTCCAATTTTCAATTCATTGGATCTGGTTGGGTAAACACTGTAGCCTCCAATCAGTCTGCTAATGGTGCCAAATCAAGAAATAGTTTTGCAAGGCTTATAAAATCAGAGATGGGGTACAAATTCAATTTCTTTTCAACTTAGCTTGGGAGCTAAAGAAAATATATTGTGTTCTGCCTATATTCTCACACAAATCATTCACATTTTATGGATTTGGTATTTAACGTTGGTCCTCCACACCCTTTTCAAGTGTGCATCACTCAGAATACAACCATAAGTTAAACACATTCTGAAGTGTTCTTCTTCACAGGGCTCTGATGAATTCTGAAAACTAGAATACATATGTCATTTAAAATTCTTTTCAAGTTAAATAAACTTGTATTGTAAATGACCATCTTTCTTTGATAGTTATTTAGGACACATATTAAAAACATATTGAAATGATACATTAGTAGCAATATCAAAAATCCATGGAAATAGAAATCACATTGAGTGAGTACTATGTACTCAATCTCATATGTAATAAAAATATGAATCTGTAATAAAAAAAAAATCCCTGCAAACAAAAGCCCAAGACTGGATGTCTTCACTGGGGAATTCTATCAAACATACAAAGAAGAATTTATACCTATCCTCCTCAAACTCTTCCAAAAGTTTGAAGAGGAGGGAACACTCCCAAAGTCATTCTATTAAGCCACCATCACTCTGACACCAAAACCAGACAAAGACACTACCAAAACAGAAAATTACAGGAATATCTTTGATGAATATAGATGCAAATCATCAATAAAATATTAGCAAACCAAATTCAACAACTCATAAAAAGGATCATACATCATGATCAAGTTGGATTCACCCGAAGGTCACAGGATGGTTCAACATAGGCAAATCAATCAATATGATACACCACATAAACAAAAGAAAAGAGAAAAATCACATGATCATCTCAATAGATGCAGAAAAAGCATTTGATAAAATTCAACATCAATTCATGATAAAGACTATCACCAAAGCGGGTATAGAGGGAACATATCTCAACATAATAAAAACCATTTATGACAAACTCACAGCCAATATAATACTGAAAGCCCTCCCACTAAATTCTGGAACAAGACAAGGATGCCCACTCTCACCACTTCTATTCAACATAATATTGAAAGTCCTGACCACAGCAATCACACAAGAAAAAGAAATAAAAGGTATCCAAATGGGAAGGGAAGAGATAAAATTGTCATTATATGCAGATGACATGATATTCTATATAGAAAACCCTAAAGACTCCACACAAAAACTACTAGAACTGATACACAAATTCAGCAAGGTATCAGGATACAAGATTAATATACAGAAATCTGTTGCATTTCTTTACACTAACAATGAAATATCAGAAAGGGAAAGTTAAAGAAAAAAAAAAAAAGAATCCCATTTAAAATCTCATCAGAAATAAAAGAACACCTAAGAATAAACCTAACCAAGGAGATGAAAGACTTATACACAAGAACTATAAAACACTGATAAAGGAAACTGAAGATGATTCAAAGAAATGAAAGATAAGCTCTTGGACTGAAAGAATTAATAGTGTTAAAATGGCCATACTGCCCAAAGCAATCTACTTAATGTGATCCCTATCAAATTACCCATGACATTTTTTCACAGAACTAGAACAAATAATCCTAAAATTTATATGAAACCACAAAAGACCCAGAATTGCCAAATCAATCCTAAGTAAAAAGAACAAAGCAGGAGGCATAACCCTCCCAGACTTCAGACAATACTACAAAGTTACGATAATCAAAACAGCATGGTATTGGCACAAAAACAGACATATAGATCAACAGAACAGAACAGAGAGAGCCCAGAAATAAACCCACACATCTACAGTCAATTAATCTTCGACAAAGGAGACAAGAACATACAATGGAGAAAAGAGAGTCTCTTTAGCACGTGGTGTCGGGAAAGCTGGACAGAACATGTAAATCAATGAAGTTAGAACACTCCCTCACACCATACACAAAAATAAACTCAAAATGGCTTAAAGACTTAAATATAAGTCATGACACCATAAAACTCCTACAAGAGAAAATAGGCAAAAACATTCTCTGCCATAAATTGTAGCAATGTTTTCTTAGGTCAGTCTCTCAAGACAATAGAAATAAAAGCAAAAATAAACAAATGGGACCTAATCAAACTTACAAGCTTTTGCACAGCAAAGGAAACCATAAGCAAAGCAAAAAGACAACCTACAGACCGGGAGAAAATATTTGCAAATGATGCAACTGACAAGGGCTTAATTTCCAAAATATACAAACAGTGCATACAGCTCAACATAAAAAACAAACAAACAACCCAATCAAAAAATGGGCAGAAGACCTAAATAGACATTTCTCCAAAGAACACATACAGGTGGCCAATAGACACATGAAAAGATCCTCAACTTTGCTAATTATTAGAGAAATGCAAATCAAAACTACAATGAGGTATCAACTCACTCTGGTCAGAATAGCCATCATCAAAAAGTCTATAAATAATAAGGGTGTGGAGAAAAGGGAACCCTCCTATACTGTTAGTGGGAATGTAAATTGGTGCAGTGCAATGAAAAACAGTATGGAGGTTCCTTAAAAGACTAAAAATACAGTTACCATATGATCCAGCAATCCCACTCCTGAACACATATATGGAAAAGATGAAAACTTTAATTTGAAAAGATACATGCACTCCAGTGTCATAGCAGCACTATTACAATAGCCAAGACATGGAAGCAACCTAAGTGTCTGTCAACAGATGAATGGATAAAGATGATGTGGTATGTATATATATACAATACATACATACAATGGAATATTAGTCAGCCATGAAAAGAATGAAATATTGCCATTTGCAGCAACACAGATGGACCTAGAGATTGTCATACTGAGTGAAGTAAGTCAGACACAGAAAGACAAATATCATATGATAATCGCTTATATGTGGAATCTAAGAAATTGACAAATGAACTTATTTACAAAACTGAAACAGACTCACAGATATAGGAAACAAACTTATGGTTACCAAAGGGGAAAGGGCAGGGGAGGGATAAATTAGGAGCATGGGATTAACAGATAGACACTAGTATATATAAAATAGATAAATAGCAAGGATTTACTACATAGCACAGGGAACTATATTCAATATCTTGTAATAACCTATAATGGAAAAGAATCTGAAAAAGAATACATACACATATATATACACACACATATACATATATATATAACTGAATTGTTTTGCTGTATACCTGAAACTAACACAATACTGTAAATCAACTATACTTCAATTAAAAAAAGAAGTACATGAAAGAGTTAACAAAAATATGCACAAGACACAGACCCTGCCTCAGGAAATTATAAGCGATACATATATACAAATGAGTATCCTTATAAGACAAAATATGATAAGTATCATTAAAATAACATTTTGTTGATGTTAATAAATATTGAACAAATGATGAAAAAAATGAATGGATTGTATAAACTTTCCTATGAGCATCACAACTTCCTTCCAAAGATTCAACTCATCCTAAAAATGTTCCCCCAACTCAGTTTGTGAAAATTTGAAATACATGTTCAACTATATGAAGTAATTCACTCATCCTTACAGATAACTAACAAGAAAACACTTCAATTCATCATCTCAAAATATGGAAGTTCTCTCTCCAATTTTCTTGCAATTATTTTCACTGCTATTCTTTGGTAATTTTAAGAACTCACAGAGTAGCAGTAAATTATGTATGTATACATATATCCTTCTCATTTCTCTTCATAGGAAAAGTTAATCTTATCCTTTTCTATCTAAAACAAGTCTTAGTTATTAAATAAATGAGTCACATAGTAAAGAGATTATGAATGTTTGATAAATATTTCATCATGGCTTACTGTCATCATAATTTCAAAAAGGATTACTTTAAGCTCTACATTAAAACATAAAATATTGAGGCAAAGTCTCAAGAATTTTAACTCAGATAACAGACAAAAAATGAGAAATTTCAACTGAGTATTTTCTATGAAAAAAGACAAAATTCCCAATTCTCTTGGTGCAGAATTATAATGAAGTTAGAAATATTTAGATAATATTCATCTAAATATTCATTAATTTATAGATTATTTTAAAGTATCAGAATAACATATTTGAAAACTACCTTTCAAAAACCTCACATTTCTCTGGAGCTGCAGGTGTCTTCTGAAGTTTTGCTTATTGTTTGAAACTCTCCTTGTCTACTAGCATGTACTATTTGACTAGTTATAAATGAAACTATACGTTCTAAGAATTTGCGTACATCAGGAATTTTATAAATAATCACTTGATTTCAAACACCTCCATGGTTATTTATGCTGTAATGGATAGAGTGGTGAATTTTGAGAAAACTCAAAATTGTGGCATTTGATTGCTCAACATCAGGATTCTATTATTGTTGCTCTGCCCTCCAGTGTGCAAATTAAAGGGAACTTTTCATTTAAACCAAAAATCAGCTATATCTGTCTTCAAATACTTGAACAGTTGTCATGGGGAAGATCGGTTAGTCTCAACCTGTGGTTGCAGAGCTACATTTGGACTAAAAGAAGGATCAGGCAGGCAGATTTCAGCTCAAAATAAGTAATGGCTTGAATTAGAACCAACTGGGAAATGGAGTATTCTATCATATGAGGTAGGCATTCCTGGTCACTTGATGTGTCTTACAGTTTATTGAGGATGCTATAAATGAATTTGAGCTCAAATTTTAGAAACAAGTTATTTGGCACCACTTTCTGCCTCTCAGGGCCTCTTCTACCTCATGAAACTCTGGACTATGCCCAGCTCTACTCACCACTCACTCAAGCTGGTATTTTACATTTGTTCAATATGAATTAATATATTTACATTCATGCCACCACAGTGTATAAAGCAGCCTCTTAGTGACACCTAATTTTCTATCAATTTCCATGTGTAAATAATTACCCCTGGCAGTGATGTCTTTGATGAACCAGAAACTGCTAGCGCAGTTACAAAGGTCCACATGGGGCAGAGATCATGAGATGAAAGGCCAAAGGCAGATGAAGAAATACAGAGGTAGACTATTATCCTGGTAACAATTAGGAGAACTTTTCCTTTTCCTTATTTCTCGTGATAAATTTATAAAGCAATCTTTAACAGCACCAATATTCTCTCTCCTATCAATGTTCAATATGAAGTGTTGAGGTCATTGATGGCCAAAGAAGGATATTTTTGTGTGGTTGAGTGGCAGCATATTTTCACGCAGCTGTTCCAATAGTGCCATATTGACTGATATATCAGAATGTAAAAACACTATTAAAAATGACAAATAGGGCTTCCCTGGTGGCGCAGTGGTTGAGAATCTGCCTGCCAATGCAGGGGACACGGGTTCGAGCCCTGGTCTGGGAGGATCCCACATGCCACGGAGCAACTAGGCCCGTGAGCCACAACTACTGAGCCTGCGTGTCTGGAGCCTGTGCTCCACAACTAGAGAGGCCGCGATAGTGAGAGGCCCGCGCACCGCGATGAAGAGTGGCCCCCGCTTGCCGCAACTTGAGAAAGCCCTCGCACAGAAATGAAGACCAAACACAGCCAAAAATAAATAAATTTATTTATTTAAAAAAAAAATTACAAATAATGTTTGCAATAATACCCCTATCCATTACCTTGAGAGAGGCTCCCTTCACCCCTCACCCTAACTTCATCCTCACTTCATCCCTCATCCAACCCTGAGTGTCTTAACACCTCACTCAGAGATGGAGAAAAACATGGAGTCAGGCTCAGGGTTGAATGGAGGACAGGGATTGAATGAAGCTAAAGGACAGAGTCAGGAGTAGAGTGTGGGCTGTGGAGGGGGTGGAGTAAGGAATAAGTTAGAAGAACGGAGTGAAGATGTCCAGTGCACACGTTACTTTATAATTTGTAAAATCTTAATACAAGTTTAAAGGTCCTTTTTTCAACCTAGGTCTAAATCCACCCCCACCCACCCATGTAGGGAAGCAGGGAAGCTTTCGTAAGCAGAGCTTATTGCTGATGCCTCTGTGAACTCTGTAGTCCCTTCCAGAATGTGCACCACTAGCGGGTGGCTAAGAAATGACATCCCATCATTAGATGGACTGGGACTGGTATAAACTAGAGGAGGAGCAGCTCATTTATTCCCCTCCCTGGAAATGAATGGGTCTTAACCACTGTGCTATTGGATAGATTTGCCACTTATATTGTCAATACTCATGAGTTCCAGACTTTTGGGAACCCTAATACCCCACTGTTACTTATTTGATTTAACAGAATTTCCTTTACTCCTCTTAGAAGAACTCTGTTCTGTACAATATTAAAATGAATGAAAATTAAACGGGATCTGAGAGTCTCGACAATTCTGCAACATGCTTCGAGATATGCAGAGAGATTCCAAGTTGCTAACTTGGGAATTCAGTTAGTGACAATAGCTGAATCTGTAAGAACACAAAGAAGTATTATTCTTTGTCTTATCTACTGCCTAATTAATATAGAATAAAGGGAAGAAGGATGAACAGAAAATATGAAGAAATGAGAGAGCTAACAAAACTGATTCAGTTGTTCTAGGGTTAGTCCAAGTTTAGAGCAGTCAGCAGTGCAATGAACAGTGTCCAAAGACCTCCGGTCAATTTGAACCTACTTCCTGAAGATGTCATCTTCCAGGGAGGTCTAACTTTGTGAGAGAGCTTAAACAAAGGACTGGAAAAGGACATGACATACAAATTTCAAATGGCTTTCATGAGTTTGATAATTATAAAGCAAACACTTCTTGAAATCAAAGAGCAGTTGGAATTTATGAAAATTCAGCAGACTTGACATTATATTCATTATTCTTGCATATCCTAATAATTATTAATAAAACTTGAACTTATTTTAGTTATTTTCTATTTATAAAGTTGATTATTAGGATAATTAAATACCTAATTCTTCTTAGATACAATATCTGAATCCAATCATCAAAATTTGAATTGTCTATACTCATGGTTTTTAAAGATATAAACAGATAAAGTCCAGCCTGTCCCTGGGAATTGTGAATGGTACTGTACCATTCTGAATGACACTGAAATAGCTAAATACATGAAAAACTATGTTCTTCTTAATATGAAAATACATTTGTACCCTGGTAAATGTAATATGCAACAATTCAACAATGATTTAAATGTATTTCAGGATTAATATATTTATTACAATAAAAAACATTATATCTTATTAAGTATTATGATGTACATATGTAGCTATGTAATATACATTATATGTAATATGTATATATTCTATAATATACAATAAAATCACATTATAACCCAAATTTACTGTTTTATGCTGTCCTACACAATTACAGTTTATGATCATTTATGGGTACTCTCCTATTTCTTTAGTCCTATGAAGTTTTTTCCTCTCATTCCCAGTCATTTTTCTTTCTCCCCAGATGTTTTTATTCAGTGTGATGAACTTTCATTTTTGACACTTGATATATTTGATCTCTCCTTTAATGTTTCATTAGCATTTCTTTTACATATTCTCAGAAGTTCTCAGGGTTAAGCATTATACATTTATTTTACTTTGATTACATAAGTAAATACTGAAAATATTTAAAATTCTTTTAGTAAAAGCTTAGACATTATATTAAGTTCATAATATATGATATCTCTTAAACTTTGTGCTTACTACTCAAAAATTTATGTAATTCTTAAAGCAGTCACTACCTATTTCTCACCCTTTGATATTAACATTTATAAGTTATTAGATATGGTTTTCATAAATTACTGAAGGCCCATTCTAGTAACATAATCTTGGAAAAACCACAGAGTTAAAAACCAAAGACAGCACAGCTATATCTTGAAGAAATAGGTCTAAGGTTTTTGTTGTTGTTTGTCTTTTGTTTTAATTAAAGGATAACATCCACCTCTGGGAATAGGGGTCTGTCAAAGATAGACTATCAGAGTCTCACTGGGGAACCACAGTACTAAGCGGAGCAGCTAAGGAAAGTACCACGCTGTGAATCCTTCAAGCTCCTCCTAGGCACAACGATAAATAATTCTGCGGTAGTGTAACTAAATTCATACACTACTGACTGGTAGGGTTGAGGTACAGAACATTAGTATTCCTCCTGCCTTCATCAAAACTGGCTCGGAATCTGAGTAAGGTATTGGAAACTACAGCAGGCAAGACTGGGGAAAGTACACTTTAATAGAAAGCAAAACAATCATGCCTAGAGAAAGATATTGTGATAACCAATGCCAAAAGATTGCCTCTCAGAAATGAATTACTAACCTACTCATCCATGGAATCCTTACAAAATGTGATTAGGAGACTTCCCTGACCCTTTCTTCCTTCACGCTACTGCACCTCCTCTATCACTTTCCTTGCTCCAGAGTGCTATACAAAAGAATCAGGCTTTGGGCTGAAATACTGTCTTAGTATCTTTAATCCTAATGTTTTATAAGCATAGTGCATCCCACTGGCCTGCAATAAGATTTGTTTTCTACATTAGTTCATTTCATGGGTGTGTTCGTTTTTTAAAATTATAAATCAAACCCCTGAAATATTAATGGTATAAAACTCTATGTGTATTCATGATGGTTATATATAAGGGACCGTCAGATCCCAACCCCAATTATGTGTACTTACTGAAAACACATTCACAAATGAGTAGAACTCAAGATCATAAGTTCTATTAATTTTAATGCTCCCAAGATGAGTCAGAATTTTTTAAGAAAATGGTTCATTTGCTTAGATCCTTAGCTCTGGAAGTTGTTTTAAATTAGTGAAATTGGTTGTCTTGAAATGTTTAAGTTGATGTAGAGTTTTCCTTTCACTTCTGAGGATTCTTTCCAGTGATTAAAGAGATTTTATATTTTAATATTAAATTAAAATTTGCTCTCAATAACTTTAACATTTTTAATAGAATATGCATGCTTTACCTAACATTACTCAGTTCAAAATGATGTATAAACTATAATAGATTGAATTTCATTAGTGTTCTAATTTCTCTATGAGCTGCTATGTTATTTCCCCTCTGCTTGAAATCTAAAATATTATGTGACAATAAATATTTAAGAGGATAATTCCACAGCAATTTTGGTTAATAGAATTCACCATAACTAAGAAAAATATTGCAATAAATATGTATTAAGATCCATTTCACCAAATCCCAGAATATTAAACATTCACAAAAGCCTCTAAAATTTAAATATTCTTATAGAATGCAAATTTGTAAAATTTATCATCCAGAGAAATAGTGCAAACAAAAATGTGAGTTGGTTTAGAGACACTTAGAGAAGTTTCATAATCACTAATACTTAACTTTTTACTCAAAGTTAAATTCAGATGAATATGATTCTGTGAAAACATATCCATTTTGATGTTAAGGGAATTGTGATACAGCTTAGCATGACATTTTGCTGGTCTCCTTTTACTCATTTAATAACTTATTCATTCAGTAAAAATATATATCATGCATTCCCAATGTTCCAAGCACTGTTTTGGCCCTGAAAAGCAAATAGACGTGTTTTACATGTCTAAAGCTGGCTGTCCAATTCAATAGTAGCCACTAGCCATTCGTAGCTATTGAGCATCTGAAATGTGGCTTGGTTAAACTGAGATGTGCCATGATGTATAAAACGCACATCAGATTTAGAAGACTCTGTACCAAAAAGGGAAAATACCTCAGTAATAATTTTTATGTTGATTGCATGTTGAAATGATAATATCTGGATGTACTGACTTAAATAAAATATGCTATTAAAATTAATGGCACATGTTTCTTTTCACATTTTAATATGGATACTAGAAAAATTTAAGTTATATATGTGACTCTCACTGTATTTCTATTGGATAGTGCTGGTCTAAGGGAAACTGACAATAAACAGGATATATACATATATTTATATATATGGATACAGATAATTTATTTTATGTAAAAAAAAAAAGCTTTCTGATGATAAAGCATGTAGTAGGCTGAATAATGGCCACCCAAAGATATCAAGCCCTAATGCCTGGAAGCTGTAATCTTAGTTGGAAAAAGGATCATTATTGGTGTGGTTAAATAAAGGATCTGGAGTTGAGAAGAATCTGGGTGGGCCCTAAATGACATCACAACTATCCTCAAGGAGAGAGGCAAAAGAAGGTAACACCGAAAGAAGAGAGGAGGCAATGTGAGTATGGAGGCAAAGTTTGCAGAGATGCAGCCACAAGTCAAGGAATGCCCACAGCAACCAGAAGCTGGAAGAGGAAGGAGTGAATTCTTCCTTAGAGCCTCCAGAAGGAGTATGGCCCTGACAACACCTTGATTTTGGACTTCTGGTTTCCACAACCGTGAAAGAATAAATTTCTGTTGTTTGAAGCCACCCACTTTGTGCTAATTTGTTGTAACAGCCCTCAGAAACGAATACAGAGCTTAATGGTGGAAAGAGGTGGTTTGGAGTGGCATTTAGATAAAGTGGGAAGAGGAAGCTACTTGAGTGGAATGATCGGGGAAAGCTACATTTACCTGAGATTTAAAGAAGAAGGTGCTAACCATTTGAAGAGACTGGGGAAAGTGTTCCAGTTACTGGGAACAAGATACAGGCAGGCTTTGAGCTGGGAAAAAGTTTCACCTCTTCTAGGAACAGAAAGAAGGCCAAAGTGTCTGAAACGTGGTGAGCGAAGAGGAGTATGACTCAAGACGAAAACAGAGAAGTAAGTGGAAGCCATGTAGAAACATGGTTGCTATGATGAGGATTATGGATTTTATTTTAATTATATTTAATTTTATTTTAATTATAATAAAATATGGATTTTATTTTAATTATAATGAACTGTATTAAGCAGGGGAGTATCATGGTTAGATCTATGTTTAGAGAAAGACTTCTATGGCTGAATTGTAGAGACTGTTTTGGAAGAGAACAAGTGTAGAGCAGAGAAATCAACTAGGAGGCTGTTGCAGAAAACCAGGCAATAGATGGTGATAATATTGATCACGCTGGTAGTAGTAGAGAATATGAAATATATTTTGAAGACTGAATGTAGGGAAATTGCAACCAGAATCTCTAAAATAAAGAAGCCTCATGGTAGGGGGCTGCTGGGTATGCATCCTGGCTCTTTATCTAGACATGTGGCTGTGACTGGCAATGTGTTCATTTAATGCAGCCTTCAATGAAGCAGATGCCTCCTTGAAGTGGATGACTTGGCAATGAAAGCTGAAGTCAGGCACTTGCAGTACAGAAAGAAAAGCCAACTGTTAGGGTTTACACTACAACCACATATGAGGGATCTTCAACAAGATCATCAGTGGATTTCTCATCAGAAACTTGGGAGGCCAAAGGCAATGGGTGGAAATACTCAAAGCACTAAAAAACAAACAAATAAACCTGGCTACTAAGATCCTATATCTGGCAAAACTGTCCTTCAAAAGTGAGAGAGAAACTAAGAAATTGCCAGATAAACAAAAGCTGATCAAATGTGTTACCACTACACCTGCCCTGCGAAAAATGTTAAAGGGAATTTGTAGGTTGAAATGAAAGGATACTAGACAGTAACTCAAAACTGTATAAAGAAATAAGGATCTCTGTAAAGGTAAATACATGAAGAATTATAAAAGACAGTATTATTGGAACAACAAATTGTAACACCACCTTTTGTTTTCTACATGATTTAAGATACTAATACATTGAAAAAATAATTATTAGTCTAAAAGCGATTATTAAGGTAACTGGTTTGTAACTCCACATTTTGTTTTCTACATAGTTTAGAGACTAATGTGTTGTAAAAACACAATTATTAGTTTACGTTTTCAGTCACACAATGTGTAAAGATGTAACTTGGTGACATCAACAGCTGAAAGGAGAGGAAAAGAGGCTAAAAAAAAAACAGTTTTTGCATGTTATTGAATTAAGTTGGTATAAATTCAAATTAGAGTGTTATCATCTTAAGATTTTAAATGTAACTCCCATGGTAACTGCAAACAAAATAGTTATAGATTATGCAGAAGGGAATGAAAAGAGAATAAAATATTTCACTACAAAAAGAATCAAGTAAACAAAACGGAAATGTGCAGGAAACGAGGACAAAAGTGCTACAAGATACACAGAAAACAAACCGCAAAATGACACAAGTAAGTTCCTCCTTATCAGGAAATACTTTAAGTGTAAACTGATTAAACTCTCCAATTAAAAGACAGAGACTGGCAGAATAAAATGCTCCAACTATATGCTGTAAACAAGAGAATCACTTTAGATCTAAAGATACAAATAGACTGAAAGTGAAAGGATGGAAAAAGATATTCCATGTAAATATTAACCAAAAGAGAGAGGCTGGCTATACTAACAGCAGACAAATATATTAAATCAAAAAAAGTTTACAAGATACAAAAAAGGACATTACATATTAATAAAAGGTTCAATAAAGCAAGAAGATATAGCAACTATAAGGATTTATGCACCTAATAACAGACCATCAAAATATATGAAGCAAAAAATGACAGAACTGAAGATGGAAATAGACAGTTCCACAATAATAGATGGAGACTGCAATATCCCATTATCAGTAATGAATAGAACAACCAGACAGAAGAAAAGTAAGGAAACAGAAGACATGAACAGCACAAAAAACAAACCAGATCTAACAGAAATATGCTTAACCCTACCCCCCAGAAACAGAATACAAATTCTTCTGTAGTGGAAATGGGATATTTTCCAGCACAGACCATATGTTAGGCTGCAAGTTAAGACTCAAAAGACTTAAAAGAGATAGATGTCATACAAAGCGTCTTCTCTGACATCAACAGGATGACGTTAGAAATCAGTAACATAAGAAAAACTTTAAAAATCAAAAATTCATGGAAATTAAACAACATGCTCTTAAACAACTAATGAATCAAAAAAAGACATCAGAAGGGAAATTAGAAAATACTTAGAGATGAGTGGAAACCAAACCACAACATAGCAAAACTTACGGGATGCAGCAAAAGCAATGCTAAAGGGGAAATTTATAGCAATAAACTCTTACATTAAAAAAATAAGAGAAGGTCTCAAATCAACACCTAACTTTATAATGTAAGGAACTAGAGAAAAAATAAGCTAAACCCAAAACTAACAGAAGAAAGTAAATAATAAATTATAGATCAGAGATAAATAAAATAGAGAATAGAAAAACAATAGAGAAAATCAAGGAAAACAAGTTTGTTCTTTGAAAAGATCAACACAATTGACAAACTTTAGATTGACTAAAAATGAAGAGAAAAGATTCAAATTACAATAATAAAATCAGAAATGAGAGTAGGCATGTTACTACTTATTCTGTAGAAATAAAAAGTATAAGAGAGTACTATGAGAAATTGTACTACAAATTGGATAACCTAGATAAAATAAACAAATTCTTAGAAACATAAAACCTACCAAAATTGAATCACAAAGAAAGAGAAAACCTAAATATATCTGTAACTAGTAAGAGGAATGAATCAGTAATATGAAAACAAAAACAAAAAACGGACTTCCCTGGTTGCGCAGTAGGAATCCGCTTGCCAGTGCAGGGGACACAGGTTTGAGCCCTGGTCTGTGAAGATCCCCCATGCCGCAGAGCAGCTAAGCCCATATGCCACAGAACTACTGAGACTGAGCTCTAGAGCCCACGAGCCACAAATACTGAACCCAAGTGCCACAACTACTGAAGTCCAAGCACCTAGAGCCCATGCTCCACAACAAGAGAGGCCACCGCAATGAGAAGCTCATGCACTGCAACAAAGAGTAGCCCCCGCTTGCCGCAACTAGAGAAAGCCCACGTGCAGCAACGAAGATCCAATGCAGCCAAAAATAAAAAATAAATAAATTTATTTAAAAAAAAATCTCCCGGATAAAAGATCCCTGGAGCTGATGGCTTCACTGGTGAATTCTACAAAACACTAACACTAATCCTTCAAAATCTTTTTCAAAAAAATTGAAGAAGAGAGAACACTTCCCTACTTATTCTATGTGATGAGAATTGCCCTGACACCAAACCCAAAGACACTAGAAGAAAACAACAGACCACTATTCACTATAAACACCGATGAAAAATCATCAACAAAATACTAGCAAACTAAATTCAACAGCTTATTAAAAGGATTATACACCATGACCAAGTGGGATTTATTCGTGGAAGTATTCAACGTACAAAAATTGATCAATGTATTATACCATATTAACAGAATGAAGGGAAAAAAGCACATGATCATCTCACATGGTACAGAAAAAGCATTTGATAAAATTCAACACAATTTCATGATAAAAATACTCAAAAAACTAGGAATAGGAAGAAATTACTTCAACATAATGTAAGCCATATACGAAAAATTCACAGCAAACATCATACTAAACGGTGAAAAACATGAAAACTTTTTCACTAAGATCAATAACAAGGCAAGTATTCCTGCTTTTGCCACTTCTATTCAACAAAGAACTGGAAGTCCTAGCAGAGAAATAAGGCAAGAAAAAGGAATAAAAAGCATCCAAATTGGAAAGGAAGAAGTGAATTATCTCTGTTCACAGATGATAGGATCATATATGTAGAAAACCCTAAAGATTCCACACAAAAAAACTGTTAGAACTAATGATCAAATTCAGGAAAGTAGCAGTATAATAAATCACTACACAAAAATCAGTTGTTCTTCTATACACTAACCATGAACAATCTGAAAAGGAAAGAAAACAATTCCATTTATAATGTCATCAAAAATAATGAAATATTTAGGAATTGATTTAACCAAAAAGGTGAAAGAATTGTACAATAAAAAACTACAAAAGATTGCTGAAAGAAATTAAAGAATGAAATAAATAAAATAAATAAATGAATGAAATAAATAAAATAAATGAAATAAATAAATAAATGGAAACACATCCCATGTTCATGGATTAGAAGACTTAACATTAAAAAAAAGAAAAAACAGGACTTAATATTGTTAAGATGTCAATACTATCAAAGTGAGCTACAGATTGAATACAATGCCTACCAATTTCCAATGTTTTTTTGCAGAAATATAAAAAAAAAAAATCCTAAAATTCATATGGAACCTCAAGAGATCCTGAATAGCCAAAATAATCTTGACAAAGAACAAGGTTGGAGGGCTCATACTTCCTAATCTCAAAACTTACTACAAAGTTACAATAATCAATACACTATGGTACTGGCATAAGATACACATATAGAGCAATTGAATAAAATACAGCACTCAGAAATTAACCCTCACAAATATGGTCAAATGATTTTTGCCAAGGGCACCAAGACCATTCAATGAGAAAAGAACACTTTTTTCAAGGTATGATGCTAGGAAACTGGATACCCACATTCAAAAGAATGAAGGTAGTCCCTGATTTCAAACTATACTACAAATCTATAGTGATAAAAACAGTATGGAACTGGAACAAACACAGACACACAGATCAATGAAACAGAATTAAGAGTCTGGAAATAAACCCACACATATGTAGGCAATTAATTTATGACAAAAGAACAAAGAATATACAATAGAGAAGGGATTATCTCTTGAAAAAATGGTGCTGGGAAAACTGGCCAGCCACATGCAAAAGAATGAAACTAGACCACTATCTTACACCATACGCAAAAATTAGTTCAAAACGAATTAGACTTGAATGTCAAACTGCAACCATAAAATTCATAGAAGAAAAGATAGGCAGTAACTTTATTGACATGGGTCTTAAAGATGTTTTTATGGATCTGACTCCAAGGCAAGGGAAACAAAAGCAAAAATAAACAAATGAAACTTTATCAAACTAAAAAGCATCTGCACAGAGAGGCTGCCTAAAATCATAATAAGGTCAAAGACACGCCAAAACATACCACTGGACGTGGTCCTGCCCACCAGAAAGACAAGGTCCAGCCTTATCCACCAGAACACAGGTACCAGTCCCCTACACCAGAAAGGCTACACAATCTGCTGAACCAACCTTAGCCACCGGGGGCAGACACCAAAAACAAAGGGAACTACGAACCTGCAGCCTGCAAAAAGGAGACCCCAAACACAGTAAGTTAAGCAAAATGAGAATACAGAGAAACACAGAGCAGATGAAGGAGCAAGGCAAAAACCCACAAGACCAAACAAATGAAGAGGAAATAGGCAGTCTACCTGAAAAAGAATTCAGAGTAATGATAGTAAAGATGATCCAAAATCATGGAAATAGAATGGAGAAAATACAAGAAACGTTTAACAAGGACCTAGAAGAACTTAACAGCAAACAAACAATGATGAACAACACAATAAATGAAATTAAAAATTCTCTAGAAGGAATCAACAGCAGAATAACTGAGGCAGAAGAACAGATAAGTGACCTGGAAGAGAAAATAGTGGAAATAACTACTGCAGAGTAGAACAAAGTAAAAGAATGAAAAGAATTGAGGACAGTCTCAGAGACTTCTGGGACAACATTAAACACACCAACATTCGTATTATAGGGGTCCCAGAAGAAGAAGAGAAAAAGAAAGGGACTGAGAAAATATTTGAAGAGATTATAGATGAAAACTTCCCAAACATGGGAAAGGAAATAGTCAATCAAGCCCAGGAAGCTCAGAGAGTCCAATACAGGATAAATCCAAGGAGAAACACACCAAGACACATATTAATCAAACTATCAAAAACTAAATACAAAGAAAAAATGTTAAAAGCAGCAAGGGAAAGAAAACAAATAACATACAAGGGAATCCCCATAAGGTTAACAGCTGATCTTTCAGCAGAAACTCTCCAAGCCAGAAGGGAGTGGCAGAACATATTTAACATGATGAAAGGGAAGAACCTACAACCAAGATTACTCTACCCAGCAAGGATCTCATTCAGATTCGGTGGAGAAATGAAAACCTTTACAGACAAGCAAAAGCTAAGAGAATACAGCACCGCTAAACCAGCTTTACAACAAATGCTAAACGAACTACTCTCGGCAGGAAACACAAGAGAAGGAAAAGATCTACAATAACAAACCCAAAAGAATTAAGAAAATGGTAATAGGAACATACTTATCGATAATTACCTTGAAGGTAAATGGATTAAATGCTCCCACCAAAAGATATAGACTGGCTGAATGGATACAAAAACAAGACCCATATATATGCTGTCTACAAGAGACCCATTTCAGACCTAGGGACACATACAGACTGCAAGTGAAGGGATGGCAAAAGATATTCCATGAAAATGTAAATCAAAAGAAAGCTGGAGTAGCAATTCTCATACCAGACAAAATAGACTTTAAAATAAAGACTGTTACCAGAGACAAAAAAGGACACTACATAATGATCAAGAGATCAATCCAAGAAGATATAACAATTGTAAACATTTATGCACCGAACATAGGAGCACCTCAATACATAATGCAAATGCTAACAGCCATAAAAGGGGAAATCGACAGTAACACAATCATAGTAGGGGACTTTAACACCCCACTTTCACCAATGGACAGATCATGCAAAATGAAAATAAATAAGGAAACACAAGCTTTAAATGATATATTAAACAAGATGGACTTATTTGATATTTACAGGACATTCCATCCAAAAACAGAAGAATACACTTTCTTCTCAAGTGCTCATGGAACATCCTCCAGGATAGATCATATCTTGGGTCACAAATCAAGCCTTGGTAAATTTAAGAAAATTAAAATCGTATCAAGTATCTTTTCTGATCACAATGCTATGAAACTAGATATCAATTACAGGAAAAAATCTGTAAAGAATACAAAAACATGGAGGCTAAAAACAATACACTACTAAATAACAAAGAGATCACTGAAGAAATCAAAGAGGAAATCAAAAAATACCTAGAAACAAATGACAATGAAAACACAATGACCCAAAACCTATGAGATGCAGCAAAAGCAGTTCTAAGAGGGAAGTTTATAGCAATATAATCCTACCTCAAGAAACAAGAAATATCTCAAATAAACAACCTAACCTTAAACCTAAAGCAATTAGAGAAAGAAGAACAAAAAAACCCTAAAGTTAGCAGAAGGAAAGAAATCATAAAGATCAGATCAGAAATAAATGAAAAAGAAATGAAGAAAATGATAGCAAAGATCAATAAAACTAAAAGCTGGTTCTCTGAGAAGATAAACAAAATTGATAAACCATTAGCCAGACTCATCAAGAAAAAAGGGAGAAGACTCAAATCAATAGAATTAGAAATGAAAAAGGAGAAGTAACAACTGACACTACAGATATACAAAGGATCATGAGAGATTACTACAAGCAACTATATGCCAATAAAATGGACAACCTGGAAGAAATGGACAAATTCTTACAAAAGCACAACCTTCCAAGACTGAACCAGGAAGAAATAGAAAATATAAACAGACCAATCACAAGCACTGAAATTGAGATGGTGATTAAAAATCTTCCAACAAACAAAAGCCCAGGACCAGACGGCTTCACATGAGAATTCTATCAAACATTTAAAGAAGAGCTAACATCTATCCTTCTCAAACTCTTCCAAAATATAGCAGAGGGAGGAACACTCCCAAACTCATTCTACAAAGCCACCATCACCCTGATACCAAAACTAGACAAAGATGTCACAAAGAAAGAAAACTACAGGCCTATATCACTGATAAACATAGATGCAAAAAACCTCAACAAAATACTAGCAAAGAGAATCCAAAAGCCCATTAAAAGGATCATACACTATGATGAAGTGGGGTTTATCCCAGGAATGCAAGGATTCTTCAATATATGCAAATCAATCAATGTGATAAACCATATTAAAAAACTGAAGGAGAAAAACATATGATCATCTCAATAGATGCAGAAAAAACTTTTGACAAAATTCAACAGCCATTTATGATAAAAACCTTCCAGAAAGTAGGCATAGAGGGAACTTACCTCAACATAATAAAGGCCATATATGACAAACCCACAGCCAACATTATTCTCAATGGTGAAAAACTGAAACTATTTCCTCTAAGATCAGGAACAAGAAAAGGTTGTCCACTCTCACCACTATTATTCAACATAGTTTTGTAAGTTTTAGTCACAGCAATCAGAGAAGAAAAAGAAATAAAAGGAATCCAAATTGAAAAAGAAGTAAAGCTGTCACTGTTTGCAGATGACATGATACTAATCATAGAAAATCCTAAAGATGCTACCAGAAAACTACTAGAGCTAATCAATGAATTTGGTAAAGTAACAGGATACAAAATTAATGCACAGAAATCTCTTGCATTCCTATACACTAATAATGAAAAATCTGAAAGAGAAATTAAGGAAACACTTCCCTTTACCATTGCAACAAAAAGAATAAAATACCTAGGAATAAACCTACCTAAGGAGACAAAAGACCTGTATGCAGAAAACTATAAGACCCTGATGAAAGAAATTAAAGATGATACAAAGAGATGGAGAGATATACCATGTTCTTGGATTGGAAGAATCAACATTGTGAAAATGACTATACTACCCAAAGCAATCTACAGATTCAGTGCAATTCATATCAAACTACCAATGGCATTTTTCACAGAAATAGAACAAAAAGTTTCACAATTGTATGGAAACACAAAAGACCCCAAATAGCCAAAGCAATCTTGAGAAAGAAAAATGGAGCTGGAGGAATCAGGCTCCCTGACTTCAGACTACACTACAAAGCTACAGTAATCAAGACAGTACGGTACTGGCACAAAAACAGAAATATAGATCAATTGAACGGGATAGAAAGCCCAGAGATAAACCCACGCTCATATGGTCACCTTGTCTTTGATAAAGGAGGCAAGAATATACAATGGAGAAAAGACAGCCTCTTCAATAAGTGGCACTGGAAAAACTGGACAGCTACACGTAAAAGAATGAAATTAGAACACTCCCTAACACCATAGACAAAAATAAACTCAAAGTGGATTAAAGACTTAAATGTAAGGCCAGACACTATCAAACTCTTAAGAGGAAAACATAGGCAGAACACTCTATGACATAAATCACAGCAAGATCCTTTTTGACCCACCTCCTAGAGAAATGGAAATAAAAACAAAAATAAACAAATGGGACCTAATGAAACTTAAAAGCCTTTGCACAGCAAAGGAAACCATAAACAAGAAGAAAAGACAGCCCTCAGAAGGGGAGAAAATATTTGCCAACGAAGCAACTGATAAAGGATGAATCTCCAAAATATACAAGCAGCTCAGGCAGCTCAATATCAAAAAAACAAACAACCCAATCCAAAATTGGGCAGAAGACCTAAATAGACATTTCTCCAAAGAAGATATACAGATTGCCAACAAACACATGAAAGGATGCTCAACCTCACTAATCATTAGAGAAATGCAAATCAAAACTACAATGAGGTATCACCTCACACCAGTCAGAATGGCCATCCTCAAAAAATCTACAAACAATAAATGCTGGAGAGGGTGTGGAGAAAAGGGAACACTCTTGCACTGTTGGTGGGAATGTAAATTGATACAGCCACTGTCCAGAACAGTATGGAGGTTCCTCAAAAAACTAAATATAGAACTGCCATACAACCCAGCAATCCCACTACTGGGCATATACCCTGAGAAAACCATAATTTAAAAAGAGTCATGTACCACAACGTTCATCGCAGCTCTATTTACAATAGCTAGGACATGGAAGCAACCTAAGTGTTCATCGACAAAGGAATGGATAAAGAAGATGTGGCACATATATACAATGGAATATTACTCAGCCATAAAAAGAAACGAAATTGAGTTATTTGTAGTGAGGTGGATGGACCTAGAGTCTGTCATACAGAGTGAAGTAAGTCAGAAAGAGAAAAACAAATATCGTATGCTAACACATATACATGGAATCTAAAAAAAAAAAAAAAGGTCATGGAGAACCTAGGGGCAGGATGGGAATAAAGATGCAGATGTACTAGAGAATGGACTTGAGGACACGGGGAGGGGGAAGGGTAAGCTGGGACAAAGTGAGAGAGTGGCATGGACATATATACACTACCAAATGTAAAACCGATAGCTAGTGGGAAGCAGCCGCATAGCACAGGGAGATCAGCTCGGTGCTTTGTGACCACCTAGAGGGGTGGGATAGGGAGGGTGGAAGGGAGACACAAGAGGGAGGAGATATGGGGATATATATATATGTATAGCTGATTCACTTCGTTATATAGCAGAAACTAACACACCATTGTAAAGCAACTGTATTCCAATAAAGATGTTAAAAAAAAAAAAGGCCACCTACTGAATGGGAGAAGATATTTGCAAATGACATGTCTGATAAGGGATTAATATTCAAAATATAAACGAACTCCTACAACTCGACGACAAAAAAACAAAAAACCTGACTAAAAAATGGGCAAAGGGTATGAATAAACATTTTTCCAAAGACACACAGATGGCCAAGAGGCACATGTTCAATATCAATAACTACAGTAAGTCTCCTACATAAGAACCTTTAAGTTGCGATCTTTCAAAGATGTGAACGTGTGTTCCATCAATGTCAGGCGTGAGTGAAATTGTAGCTTGCCCTCAGTCTCCTACTTCTGAGATCCTTCAGCTCTACTGTCTCCCACCTCCTCTCCCTCGTCCAGTCAGTAACTCTTCTTGCCTGTTCACTCGATGCCAGTCCCTGTATGCCAGCTGTTGTACTCTAACTACTGTAATTTTCAAGGTACTGTACTGTTAAGGTTAAATATGTTTTCTTTATTGTTTGTGTTTGTTTGTTTTTTATGTATTATTTGTGTGAAAACTATTATAAACCTATTACAGTATGGTACTATATAGCCAATTGTGTGAGTTGGGTACCTAGGCTAACTTTGTTGGACTTATGAACAAATTGGACTTACGAACGTGGTCTCGGAACAGAACTCGTTCGTATGTAGGGGACTTACTGTATTAGGAAAATGCAAATCAAAAGCACGATGAGATATCAACTCATACCTGTTAGAATGGCTATTATCAAAAAGACAAGAAATGACAAATGTTGGCGAAGGTATGGAGAAAAGGGAACACTTGCACACTGCTGGTGGGACTGTAAATTGGTGCAGCCACCATGAAAAACAGTATGGAGATTCCTTAAAAAATTAAGAATAGAACTACCATATAACCCAACTATTTCACTGCATGGTATTTATCTGAATAACACAAAAACATTAATTCAAAAAGATATATGCACCCCTATGTTCATTGCCACATTATTTACAATAGTCGAGATACAGAAACAACCTAAGTATTCATCAACAAATGAAACTAGCAGAACTTTGAAAGAACTCTGAACAGCTCCATGGGGGCTAGTGTGATGAATTAGATCCTGAGGAACCCTACTCACAAGCTAGTTTTCCCCAACTGTCAATTCTTTCCCATGGGATTTAATCAAGTATCGAATGCTGGGAGTAGGTCAGCAGAGCTGACAGAATCTGTACCAAATACAAACACCAGGTAGTGGCCCACTGAGGCCTGAGGGCAAGACAGGAGAATGGAGAGAATTCATTCTGAGCCTTCACCAAATGAAGGCAGTGGATGCTGAAAGCTGAGGGCAGGTCAAAACACCAAGGGAAATCTCCAAAACATTATGCTAAGTGAAAGAAGCCAGACACAAAAGAGGACATATTGTATGAGTCCACCCTATGAAATATCCAGAATAGCTAAGTCCAAAGAGAGAGAATGCATATTGGTGGTTACCAGGGGCTGGGAGGAGGGTGCCAATAGAGGAAAACTGCTTAATGTGTAACAGGTTTTATTTTGGGGTGATGGAAATGTTTTGGAACTACTGTAGATAGAAGTGGTGTTTGCACAACATTGTGAACGTACTGAATGTCACCGAATTGTTCACTTGAAATGGTTAATTTATAGATCATGAATTTCACCTCAGTAAATTATTTAAATAAATAAATAATAAAATGCCTAAAACCATTTTTTAAAATGCTGAGAGAAATCCATCCAAGCTACTCTGGGCCTTAACAGGGGGTACTACAGCAGTCCTCCAGAGGCTAGAACAGGGTAGCTAGGTGAAGAGAGGTCCCCTGAGGTACAGAAAGCTGGGGGCAGGACTAGAAAGCAAAGAGGATTCCCAAAGACAATTAAAGCTGTCAACTGACATCTCTGGAGTCTCACTAAACCCTGCTGAGGGGCATGTCTAGATCCCATCATCAAAACGTTTGAAGTCAGTGGTGACTACGTATAACTAAAGCTGGGACAAAGCCCAGATCCAGCTCCACTACAGATTAGATTGAATTAGTCCCTCACACTAACAGCCTAACAGAAGCAGCAACATCACTGTTCTGGTGGTAAATATTATTGATATAAATATGTTTATCCTTTTACATACAATGTCTGCCATAAAATGAAAAACTATGAAACACATGAAGAAGCAAGAAAAATGTGACCCATGGTCAATAAAGACAAAAATGCAATAGAAGCAAATCGGGAGAGAGCTCATATATTAGATTTATCAGATAGGGACTTTAAAATAGTTATGACAAATGCATTAAGGGAACTACTATAAAAGTTGAGCAACATGTGTGAATAGATGAGGAATTTTTGCAGAGATAGAAACTATAGTCAAGAACTAAGTAGAAGAGGGGGCAGTGGTGAGAACTGTATTGTTTTGATATAAGGTTCTTACATTGTTCATGGCCTTTATTTAAATATAGAGGATTTATCTTTAAACTACATTATCTCTAGAGCAACCACTAAAAACATACAAAGAGATATAGATAAAAAGTCAATAGAGGAAATAAAAAGAAATAATAAATATACTGATTCACCAAAAAAAGTAGGAAAGGGGGTAAAGGCAATAAGGAACAGATAGGACAAATAGAATCAAATAACCTAGATGATATACTAAAATCCAACCAAAAAAATAGTTACATTTACTTTTTTTTTTTAATTTACTTATTTTATTTGTTTATTTTTGGCTGCACTGGGTCTTTGTTGCTACACGCGGGCTTTCGCTAGTTCCGGCGAGCGGGGGCCACTCTTCATTGCAGTGCACGGACTTCTCACTGAGGTGGCTTCTCTTGTTGCAGAGCACGGGCTCTAGGTGCACGGGTTTCAGTAGTTGTGGCACACGGGCTCAGTAGTTGTGGCACGCAGGCTCTAGAGCGCAGACTCAGTGGTTGTGGCACATGGGTTTAGTTGCTCCGTGGCATGTGGGATCTTCCCGGACCTGGGCTCGAACCCGTGTCCTCTGCATTGGCGGGCAGATTCCCAACCACTGTGCCACCAGGGAAGCCCGTTACATTTCCTTTAAATGGACCAAGTACTCCATGTGAAAGGCAAAGATTGTCAGACCAGATTTAAAAAGGCAAGACCCAACTTTTTGCTGTTTGGAAGAAACATTTTAAATATAAAGACAAATACATTGAAAGTAAAAATGTATCATATATTCCCCATTATAAAAGTTATAAATTCACACAGAAAATATGGAAAATATGTAAAGAATAAACTCAAAAGTATTTCATTTGAAAATCCATAGATAATAGCTTCATAACAGGTAACAAAGGAAAAGCTAAGAATATCCTGAGTTCTGCCCATTTTGAGACATAGAACTGAGAGAATAAAGGCTATATTCTCGCCCCAAAAAATTCCTTTAGAGTTCTTGCCATGAAAATTGAATACTGAGCTGGAAGACCCATTCCCATTGGCATACTCAGCATAACATTCCAAATTTTCATGATTTTATGCATATATGTAATATATTTGTAATATGTATATATACACACACATTTATAAAACACATGTATATGTATACGTGTGTATATGTATGTATGACCCCACACACACATATTCATTAATTAAGCACACATATTAATTAATTAAGCGGCATGGACCAGAGCTAATGTTAACTCACAGGAAGTGCTCAGGCTTGAGTAAATAACAGATGAGCTTTAAGACAAGACTCTAAGTAGGAAAAGACTCTTCTGAGCAAAGGAGTGTTCAATCTCCTCTCCAATGGCCACAGAAAAAAAAGGACATAACCACACTAGCATGCTAATCCTGCAGAGAGAGTACATCACCAGAAAAAAACAGAAAACAAAAAACAAAAAAACCCCAAACTTGAGGTGTTCTAGCAATCCTTAGAGCAATCTGCAGAGCACACGTGGGAGGAGCAAAGCCTTACATAGACATTAGTTGATAAAATCTCAGGACTTAATGGCCATACCATGAATAAGTGCAAGAACAGGTAACATTATTCAGCTATAAAGGTCTGGAAGCAAGAAATGGGCATCACAACGTAAACCAGACCAACTGGAAAAAGAAAATAAAGATGAGTATCTATACTGCAACAACATTCATTTAGCCATATTTTGTTAGGGCTATCACCAGGTACCTTAGCAAGGAAGAAATCATCAAGAATATTAGAACTCACTTGTATACTCAGTTGTACATATTTATCAGAGTGTGGATGCAAATATGTTCAACAAACAGTAGTTATTGTCGTATCTGAACAATACACAATTGTATACAATATACAATTCAGTATCTGAATTGCAGGGACCCTGATTCTTTCTCTTTAGCTATGGGACATACTACAAATTATACATACTTGACCAAATACATGGGCAGGGGCTGGCAGGGAAAACTAAACCATAAGACCATAAACAGCCATGTCCAAAATTGCCCAAAGCTTTATGACATAACTAATAACTAACAGGGGGGAAAAACATGTGTAGGATATCAACAAAATATGAAACCAAATTGCATCAAAATCCTTCAGATATTAAAGAATATACACATTTACCTAAGTCATATTTTATCCCCTTATATGTCAGGATTATACTTCTCTACTCTGAATTACATAAATTAGTACCATCCCTCCGCCTCTCTGTAACACTGCTTTACGATAGTTAAGAGTCATTCAGAGAATAGGGAACAAAGACGCCATTGTTGAGGGACTTTGGATTTAAAAGCCTACAGGGATGCATAAAGATGACACAGAGACACGTTTAATGGGGTGGTGTAAAATAGCAGGTGGTCACTTGTCCCTGAAATCTTCAACAGATCCATTTTGAAAGAAGAGGAAAAGTCTTTGATACAAACTAATAGCAGGCTTGAAAAAGAGAGAAAGAAAATACCTTTTAAAAAGATGTGAGAAGATAAAATGCAGGAAGTCAACTTTCCCAAGACAGAAGTCTAAATCAGAGTTGAGCTGCTTTTCCCCAAACTGACTTGAACTTATTAATGTCTTGAATCTGAACACTGGCACTTGGAAATTTCAGAATAGCTCATCAATTTTTAGTACTTGTGCTTGAGGCCAGAAATGGAACAAGAACAAAAACAGAGCAGGTGTGCTTGCTTTTCATATATGTTTCCACCAATTGAAAATGAACCCAAAGTGAAAAACTACTTATCTGAACCCTGAATCATTTCCCATGTCAGTACCATCACCTCCTATTTACATTTCTCAAAGCATTTACATACTTATCCTAGTGTGGTGGGAAGAAGTATGCACACAATCCAAGAAGAACCTGTGCTCAATTTTGAGCAAGTTATTAACTTGAAAATTACTGTGTTAACTTTTTCATTTAAACATTTTTACTTTTTAGTTGTGTTTATGAAAGTTATACTTGAGACATAGTTGAAGGAATCAAATGACACTATGGGGAGAAGGGAGTTGCTTATGAAAAATAGCAGTTCCCTGGGCCCCTCACCCCTGATTCTTCACCTTCCGAAGACAACAACTTGCATCTCCTTTAGGTAATAATTTTAGAATTTGCCTCCATATCTCTAATTAATGTTTGTATTATTTTTATTCTTCCATTTTTAATTTCCTCCTATAGAAGATGCAATTCAGCACCTTTTCCTACTCCTGCTCCTGCCACACGCTCACACCTTTGTCCCTTTGCTCACCACTAATGCAGATAAATGCGGAAGATCAATAATCACGATTTTTGATATTATGACTATATAAGGAATATCCACAGATGAGGTATGAAGTGAACTATATTCTTTTCCTGCTATCATTTTGTTTTCTCTGGAGCTACTAATTATATTACTATGTCATCATTTGCTTAGCATTCTATATATTTATCACTAATTCAAGCCCTAACTCTTGGACAATTTTCTAAATCTCCTCTCAAGATAGACATATCAAGTTTCTATCAGTTTATTCCTTCTGAAGAAGTCTCTCTTAGAGTCTCTGATATACTCTAATCCATACTGCATCCTCACTCCCAGGAAACCAAAGATACTCTGAGAATTAACAGTAAATTGTTCTGGGGTGGAATTGCATAGAAAGTGGAAGAAATGGTGTCTTCCCCCTGCTTGAATGCACATGCTAAATGGCCATGAAAATGGAAACTTCAGTGTTACTGGTAGACAGCTCATCCAAACCAGCTAAGTTTCTGTGAAGCACATGCACAGGGCCCACCCTGACATACTACAGGCAATAAAGCATAAATTATTGCCTCTGACCCCATCCAGATCTAAACTCATAGCCCAATGTCTGGTCAGCCTGTTTTGCTTTTGACTAAATCACAAATGGGGTCTTGTTACACAGAAAAAGTAGATAACAGACCACCAATTTCTACTCTCTGATGACCATACAATTACCACAAAAGGCAAAAGACAGTGCTTTTTGTCCATATCAGGATTTGGATTTTCCCACCAAAACGTAAAATGACTATGCTCTTTTTTATATAACACTGAATGATTGTTACCCAGATTACGACTGGAGATATACAATAAATGAAATAATATAAAATTGCAACTTTTTTAAATTAATAAAAGTTTTAAAATTTTAGGTTTGTAAAAAATTTTAACAGAAGGTACAGAGAATCCTCATACATATCCTCTCTCCATAAGTCCCCACTCTCTACACATAGTTTTCCTACTATTAACATCTTGCCTTAAATGGATTAAAGACCTAAATGTAAGGCCACACATCATCAAACTCTTAGAGGAAAACATAGGCAGAACACTCTATGACTAAATCACAGCAAGATCCTTTTTGACCCACCTCCTAGAGAAATGGAAATAAAAACAAAAATAAACAAATGGGACCTAATGAAACTTAAAAGCTTTTGCACAGCAAAGCAAACCATAAACAAGACCAAAAGACAACCCTAAGAATGGAAGAAAATATTTGCAAATGAAGCAACTGACAAAGGATTAATCTCCAAAACATACAAGCAACTCATGCAGCTCAATATCAAAAAAACAAACAACCTAATCCAAAAATGGGCAGAAGAACTAAACAGACATTTCTGCAAAGAAGATATACAGATTGCCAACAAACACATGAAAGAATGCTCAACATCATTAATCATTAGAGAAATGCAAATCAAAACTACAATGAGATATCATCTCACACCAGTCAGAATGGCCATCATCAAAAAATCTAGAAACACTAAATGCTGGAGAGGGTGTGGAGAAAAAGGGAACCCTCTTGCACTGTTGGTGGGAATGTAAATTGATACAGCCACTATGGAGAACAGTATGGAGGTTCCTTAAAAAACTAAAAATAGAACTACCATACGACCCAGCAATCCCACTTCTGGGCATATACCCTGAGAAAACCATAATTCAAAAAGAGTCATGTACCACAGTGTTCATTGCAGCTCTATTTACAATAGCCAGGACATGGAAGCAACCTAAATGTCCATCGACAGATGAATGGATAAAGAAGATGTGGCACATATAGACAATGGAATATTACTCAGCCATAAAAAGGAATGAAACTGAGTTATTTGTAGTGAGGTGGATGGACCTAGAGACTGTCATACAGAGTGAAGTCAGAAAGAGAAAAACAAATACCGTATGCTAACACATATATATGGAATCTAAAAAAAAAAAAAGAAAAGAAAAAAAATGGTCAGAAGAACCTAGAGGCAAGACGGGAATAAAGACGCAGACCTACTAGAGAATGGACTTGAGGATACGGGGAGGGGGAAGGGTAAGCTGGGACAAAGTGAGAGAGTGGCATGGACATATATACACTACCAAATGTAAAATAGATAGCTAGTGGGAAGCAGCCGCATAGCACAGAGAGATCAGCTCGGTGCTTTGTGACCACCTAGAGGGGTGGGATAGGGAGGTTGGGAGGGAGGGAGATGCAAGAGGGAAGAGATATGGGGACATATGTATATGTATAACTGATTCACTTTGTTATAAAGCAGAAACTGACACACCATTGTAAAGCAAATATACTCTAATAAATATGTTTAAAAAAAAGAAAGAACAATAAAAAAAAAAAAATCTTGCCTTAATGTACATTTGTTGCAATTGATGAACCAATATTGATACCTTATTATTAACTAAAGTCCATAGTTTACATTAGGGTTCATTCTTTATTGTCATAATTCTATGGGTTTTGGTAAATATATGCCATATTATCCACTATTATAGTATCATATAGAACAGTTTCACTACTCTAAAAATTCCCTGTGCTCCACCTATTCATCCTTCTCTTCCTGCCTCCCTCTCAACCACTGCTAACCACTGATCTTTTTACTATCTCTATAGTTTTGCCGTTTGGCCCAGAACTTTATTTCTTTAGTATTCCCCTTGAAAAGAAGTTGGCCTTATTTTCCTTTTCATTGGTGCTCCAGTGATGCTTGACACAGGGAATAACTGACTCCTGCACACTAAAGTCCCAGGATGCTAGAGCCAAGAGTCAGAAAGAAAGAAAATGAAACTATGAATTTGGCAGTAATTTAGAAATTTAAATATACAGTTTGGTTAAGACAATATATATAATGGAAAATCAACGCTAGTAAACAAAGAAAAAACTATAGCTCAAAATGAGGGAAAATTTACATTAATAAACTATCATTTTAAGCAATATTTTAAAAGTGGTAAATCAGGCATAGAAACATTAATTCATTAATATTGACAAAAAAGTAAATGTTCTATCACTAAAGGCCTGTAGGTCTTTGTTGTCATGCTCTAGCCCCTAGATCATATGAAACAGTATATTATGCAGTCCCAATGCGCAAATTTAGTTTCTAGAAGCTGATTCTGTTTCTGGGACAGAAGAACTTAGAGTGGGGCGGGCTCATCTAGTTAACAGGCGGCAAGGATACTTCCAAAGCTTTGTGGTGGTGGTAACTAGGAACTAGCTTGAAGGGATTCTCATCGGCCAGAAGGTGAGGAGTGTGAATGTGAATCAAAAAGAAACTGGAGACTGGAACTATTTGAGTCTCAAAAAGACTATGAGTATATGATGATGTTCAAAAGGGAGAAACAATGGAAACTGGTAGATAAATGTACAGGTGTGACCCCTTCTAAACTTGAAAAGAAAACCCATAGCAGTTGGATGTACTACCATGCATCGAGAATTGACATGTCTGCAGAGATTTGCTCAAATGGCAGCATGCAGATTGTCAGGGTAAGCTATTTTGGAATCGTGTTGTAGGCTGTATAAAAGCAGTTAGGACAGAGCAAAAATTCTACCATTTCTTTTCTCAGATGAGGCAGGACTCTACTGTGCATGGACACTGGCATCTGGGCATTCCACTAAGGAACTTGAGGCCAGGGAAGAATCATGCTAAGATACACTATAGTGGCCCTGCCCATCGTGACCACTCAACTACCAATAACAACATTCTGGGTTCTTGAGGAACTAGATGAGGAACTAACAATGTGCATGAGTGTGTGTGGGAAAGATCACTTGCCAATCCATAACTCCCCTGAAACGCTGCATGATGAGATATCACTTTATATACAAAACAGTTTATGAGGATAGATACCAAAATGTTATCAGTGATTTCATCTGGACAATTGGGTTTAACGTGAGTTTCACTCTCTTATTTACAAAAATAATATTAGTCAGGAAAAAGTCACTTTTACTTCGAAAATTAAAAGATTAAACTTTCCATAAAGTTATGTAAATAAAATAATAACAGAAGTAGTTGTTCAAGAGCTACAGAATTCCATTCTGACATTCTGATACAGAAGTGCTAAACTGCAGAGGTTACACCGATAAGTATCATAAGTGCAAAAAGAGGGACTTTGAATCCTAGCTCCAGTAATGTATGAACTTGGGGCATGTTTTAACTCCCCTAAGCCTCAATTTCTTCACATGTAAAATGGAGAAAAGACTACTTACTCTATGATTGTTGTGAGCACTGAAGATACGTTGATGGAATGCCTGGTCTACACATCTCGTAAGCATATACACTACAATTGCCCCATTCATAAAATACTTCACAGTAGTAAGAAATGGGGAATATGAATACATTGCTGTATTTGCTTGAATTTGCAAAAAGAAAACCTAGGAGGGTAAATATATAGGAAATGGTAGAGCTTCTTGGCCTGGGGAGATGAGAAAAAACTGGGATGAATGGGAGAATATAGAAGTGAGACTTTCTACTGTACCTCTTTGTTTTAATTGGTTTCATAGTAAATTTAAAATTTCTACTCCAAAATCTATCCATCAGGGCTAAATATTTTGCATGATACTCAGTCATTTCTCATGTTTTTGATAATAAATCACTCATAGATTCAGTTCCACATCCATGCCTTCATTTTCTGTGACTTCATATAACTGCCAATTAGCAACACAAAACAAAATGTAATTCTGCCTGTTTGCATCAGACTTTCAACTTCCCAGTAAAAACCAGCTCTGTGTTCTTGTGTCACAACCACAGCCATAAGCAAATCACAGATACACTGATTTTAGGTATCTACATAATTTGTTACTGCTTCAGATTCTTCCTTCTTTTTTTTTTTTAATGAATTCTAAGGGAAATATATTTGGCAAACTGGATTTCTTTGGTAATACCAAATGACCTACCCCAGAAATCTTCAGCCAAAATAAACAATCATTGACTACAGTTTCTAATATTAATTTCAATCTCTCCTAATGCCAATTATTCTACTACCTTGCTGAGAAATTCTCATGTTGAGAATCAAAAAATCTAGTGTAGAAAATGAGATAATAATGATTTGATGCATTACAGTAGGAAGGCTATTAATGGGTAGAGGAAGGAATATAGGTGAGAGTGATTTTAGTTTGTCTTCTGTCTTGGTGTTAAAACATTCTGCTCAAGGAATCTCGAAAAAAAATTACTACTTGTGATAAGTTCTTTATATTCAACATTTGACACATTACAAGGTTTGCTAATGACATTGTTCATACAGACCCCAAATCCTTCTGCTTTCTTTTCTCTCTTGTGGGAAAAGTTTCTCTAAAAAGTTTTGAGACTCAGTTGAACTGCGTACCTCTGCTTTTTTTTCAGCTCTGATAATTCAGGAAATGAAAATGTAAGCTATTTATTCATGCTTAAAATGAAGATGTACTATAACTGGAGAACCAGGAAAAACACTAACCTAGTTAAAACACATGCCTTTTATTAGGGGTGGAGCAAGAGTGAAAAAAAATAGTTTAAAGTTATGTTTTCAGCACTTCTGGCTTCATTTTCAGACATGCTCGTACCAAAATTTGATGATCTTAGAATATGCCAATTTAGGGAAGGAAACAGAGATTCAACAGTCTCAGGGATTCTTTTTTTTTTTTTTTTTTTAATTTTATTTTTATTTTTGGCTGTGTTGGGTCTTCGTTGCTGCACGCAGGTTTTCTCTAGTTGCAGTGAGCTGGGGCTACCCTTCATTGCGGTGCGCGGGCTTCTCATTGCGGTGGCATCTCTCATTGCGGAGCACAGGCTCTAGGCGCAAGCTTCAGTAGTTGTGGCACATGAGCTTGGTAGCTGTGGCTCACGGGCTCTAGAGAACAGGCTTAGTAGTTGAGGTGCACAGGCTTAGTTGCTCTGCGGCATGTGGGCTCTTCTCGGGCCGGGGATCAAACGTGTGTCCCCTGCATTGGCAGGTGGATTCTTAACCACCACGCCACTAGGGAAGTCCATCTCAGGGATTCTTGTATAGGATCTATAATTACAGGTATATTGTTTCCTGCCTAGTAGCAGGACAACATGCAGCTTGACTAAAGTGACAGGTCTAAGCTGTAAAAAGTCAATCCCAAAATTCAGGCCTTTCAATTCCAGTTGAAATTAACCAAATGAAAGGTATATATGGCATAAAAACTGTTTTCACATCTCTAAGCATATCCGTCTTTTCCTTTATGAAAAGACAACCTCTTTCTTCCAGTACACTTAAAAAATTTCCCTTAGGATGGAAAAATAGAATCCCAATTGATGTTTTAATTAGAATGCTGAACAAGAATTCATCAACCTTGACTACATGGTACCTTAAAGGAGACACTATCCAAATGCATCTTCTGAGTTCCTCACTTTTCACTTGGATGCAAATGGCTTCCAAATGTTCTCACTCACATTCTGTCTTTGGTGAGAATCGTTTGTACACTCATCCTATCCCCATGCCAACTATCTTGCTACCATTTCAGAGCATTGTACAGTATTTACCTTCTGCCTAGAACACTCTTGCCTGGATCAGCACAAGCCAACTTTCATATCGCTCAGGTTTCAATTCAAAGAGAGGCCTTCCCTTCATGCCACCATACTCTATATTATCTTCAAATAGCACTTACAGTGTCTGAAATTCTTACTTATGCACGTATTTATATGTTGATTTCTGTTTCTTTCCAACTATAATCTTAGTTCATCAAGGCCAGGACATCTGTCTTTGTTTACCACTATTGCTTGTGCTTAAAATAGCACCTGGTCCATTATAAACTCATAAATGATTGTAAACTCCTTAACAACAAGAATATAGTCTTCTATCCTCAGAAATGCTATGGATATAGTAGCTAACCAAAAGTTATTCATTCTCAAAGGATTATACCACTACCCTTAAATATGAACAAATGAAACTAATCACTCAAATCCAGTTTAAAACCAAAAGAAATACTTAGAAAAACACTACGTCCTTAGGTCTAGATTCAAAGTGACTGAAAAAGTAAAAGATTCAAAAATTTTTTTGAAACGTTGTGACCTTATTTTGCTAATTGAATGCCATAAAATCTGATTTTAAGTCCATAATAAACTGTGCAGTTGAACTGTAAGTCATCAAAGTTTGAATCCATACTTGATAAGGTTATGGGAAGGGGGATATTTTAACTCCTTCACAGGACTATGATAATTTAGTTTAATAATGTAACTATTATTACTAATTTAACAGAAAGAATTAAGGCATATTTAAGAAGACTCTTGTACCAAAACGTGTCTTCAAAATAGGAAAAAATAGTTTATTATATTGTCAGGAAAAGAGACAAAGAAAAAAATAACTAATAGAAATACTTACAGAAGAACCTGACTAAAATGACAATTTACTTTTAGCTATTTAGTTATATTAGGTATATAGGTACATTAGATATAAATATAATAGGTATAAAAGAGCCATTTTGTAGGTAAATAGCAGTTTAAAATCAATAATTACATGTGGTTAAACTTTCCACATACTCAAGATTTCCTAAATGCTAAACATTGTAATGGCAATTGGCGCACTGTATCATTTAATGCTCCCAACAAAACTATGAGCATTATCCCTATTTTATAGTTGAAGAAACAGGCTTAGAGAAACTAATCAAACTCTCCAAGGTCTAAGAGTTAGCCAGTGCCAAAGCAAGGATTCAAACCTGAATCTCTCAATCTCCACAGTCCATTTCATTTCTATATTACCTTACACTCTATAGGCATGTGTTTTTTGTTTGTTTTTATTGAAGTATCATTGACGACTTATATTAGTTTCAGGTGTACAACATAGTAATTTGACATTTTTATAGATTATACTCCATACAAAGTTATTATAAAATAATGACTATACTCCATGTGCTGTACATTCTATTCTTGTAACATTTATTTTAAATGTAGTAGTTTGTACCTCTTAATCCCCTTCACCTATTTTGCCCCTGCCCCACTCCTCTCCCTTCTGGTAACCACTAGATTGTTTTCTATATCTATGAGTCTATTTCTGTCTTGTTATATTTGTATGTTTGTTTTACTTTTCAGATTCCACATGTAAGTGAAAACATACAGTATTTGTCTTTCTCTGACTTATTTCACTAAGCTTAATACCCTCCAAGTCCATCCATGTTGTCACAAATGGCAAAATTCCATTCTTTTTTATGGCTGAGTAATATGCCACTATTTACAGTGGAATATTAGCCATTCATCTTCTTTATCCATTCATCCGTTCATGAATACTTAGGTTGCTTCCATATCTTGGCTATTGTAAATAATGCTGCTATGAACATTGGGGTGCATATATCTTTTCGAATTTATTTTTGTTTCCTTCAGATAAATACTGAGGAGTGGAACCATTGAATTGTGTGGTAGTTCTATTTTTAACTTTTTGAAGAACTTCCATACTGTTTTCCATAGTGTCTGTACCAATTTACATTCCCACCAACAGTATACAAATGTTCCCTTTCATCCACATCCTCGCCAACATTTGTTATTTCTTGTCTTTTTGACAGTAGCTATTCTGACTGTTGTGAGGTGATATCTCATTGTGATTCTGATGTGCATTTCCCTTATAACTAGTGATGCTGAGCATTTTTTAATGTACCTGTTGGCCATCTGTATGTGTTCTTTGGAAAAAGGCCTATCTGGAGAAAAAAGAATAAACCTGGAGGTCTCACACTCCCTAACTTCGGACTATACTACAAAGCTATATTAATTTAAACAGTATGGTACTGGCACAAAAACAGACACATAGATCAGTGGAACAGAATAGAGAGCACAGAAATAAACCCACGCACATATGGTCAATTAACCTATGACAAAGGAGGCAAGAATATATAATGGAAAAAGGTAGTCTCTTCAATAAATGGTGCTGGCAAAACTGGACAGTTACTTGTAAAAAACGAAATTAGAACATTTTCTCACACCATATACAAAAATAAACTCAAAATAGATTACATACCTAAATAAGACCTGAAACCATAAAACTCCTAAAAGAAAACATAGGCAGTATGCTCTTTGATATTGGTCTTAGCAATATTTTTTTGGATCTGTCTCCCCAGGCAGGGGAAACAAAAGCAAGAATAAACAAATGGAACCGAATCAAACTTAAAAGCATTTGCACAGTGAAGGAAATCGCCACCAAAATGAAATGGCAACCTACTGAATGGGAGAAGATATTTGCAAATAATATGTCTGATAAGGGTAACTATCCAAAATATATTAAAAACTCATACAACTCAATATCCAAAAAACAAACAACCCAATTTTTTTAATGGGCAGAGGACCTGTAAGCATCTGTTTTTTAATTAATTACCAACATTTTTGCCTAAAAGTTCCTACATTCATTGCTGGCTGGATCTCCATGGTTGGATGCTTAAAACTCAGCATTATAATTAATCCTTTTTATATTACTGTTAACAAATAAAATAGGAAAAGGGAATTGCCTCTTGAGATACATCAGGACAGAAGCCAAGCCATTTCTCAGACCACTATTTATGTTCCCATGAGGCCAAGGGCAAGCTTTGTTTTCATCTTTAAAAGTTTATTTTTCTGCTATTAATTTGGAGGATGCATGGAAAGCAAGTTTACAGTCTAAGTTAAATTGTGAAAAGAAAGATACTATGAGAAATAATGTACTTGGATTCAGATGAATCATTCAGGCGCTGGGACTAATGTACAGCAAATTGAACTCAGTCCAGAGAAAATGTAGATAAAATGAGTTTAGGAGCAAATAATAGGATGTCGAAATACATATTAAATGGAACAATGCTTCAGGTTAATAGGAAGCTGTTTTACGAATTAAGGCAGAAAAATTCTCAGAATCCACTAGTCCATTCAACAGATAGCAAAACAAACAGATATGGTAGATAAGGTGATGGCTATCTTGCTAGAGGCTTATTGGTCAAATAAAAAAAGAATAGTATTGACAATTTTTTGATATGGTGAAGGGAATTACAAATGTCATTCAGTAGGGATGTGCCTACCTTCCCACAAACGTTTTCAAACATTATCAGAAAATTAAGTGCCCTCTAAGGCATGAGTGAGTAAGATAAGACAAGTCTGAATCTTGACTCTACCTTTAGTAGCTTTATGATGGAGGGAAGGCATCAACTTCTCTAAGGTTTCTGATCAAGTAAAATGGAGTTAATAGTAACCACCTCACAGAGTGTTTAAGAATAAATAAGATGGCATATGTGGGAAGAGTTTGTGATCTGTAAAGCATTATAAAAATGAAAATTAGTAATATTAATAGTAAAAGTTAAAATAAAATCAAAAGGTAATGTCCTACAGGAAGTGTTATGATCTCACTTATAGAAAATTAAAATATGTGTGTTTATAAGTACATAAAGATAATATTAGTACCATGACTAGTGAGGTGCAAGGTTGTGATTTTTAGGTGAAAAAAGCAAATTGCATTCAGCATGATTTTATTTCAATAACAACAAACAATGAATCTGTGCTTGTATGCTTACATATATTTGTAAAAAGGAGAAGATTATGGAATGGGTTATTTCAGGCTATCAGGAGAGGGAGATAGAGAACTGTTCAATTTTCATATAATGCATATACACATCTGCACACACACATAACTTTGTATCCTTTGCATCCTTAACCACAAGCCCATATTATATTTGAAATTTGAGAAACAAAGGGAATTTTTAAAAATAACATTAGTAATATAAACCCTTGATAGCAATATTAATTAATATCCAAAAAAAGTCACCAAAGTGTGCAGCAGCATCCAAACTTATAGAATCACATATCTTATTAGAAGTGTTCTAGCTGATAATCCAACATACTTCAAGTCATCCTTGAACTATCAATCCAAACTAACAAAATGAGGCAGCTTCACAAAATCATCCCCATAATGTCAAAGAAAAAAGTACACTGTGGGATCTGAATCTAATCTGAGGGTCCAGAAGCTCTGGGGCATCTGAAACTCTGATGGAGTGATTCAAAGGAGGAGGGAGAGGGAGAGGTTATTAAGGACCTCAGTGCATAACATGAAGCTCTTTAAATTTGGGAGCATCTAGGCCACCCAATAGCTTGTACTACCTTAATGGCAAAGTGGTGTCATTATACTGTATTGATATGTTTAGTTTCAAGCCATTTCAGTTATATTTTCCACCTTCAGTTAGTAGGGGGAAATTAGTGGCCATGTCTTCTATTTCTTTAAAATTCCCTTCGAAAAGGCTCTAAAAGTGTAAAAACTCTATAAAGGAATGTTGACTGGATATAAGCTTATGCTTAAGGGCTCTATGTCAGATAAATCCTAATGAGAATCAATAAATGAGCTTTAAAGAAGCCTGTTGAACTCTGCTTCTCTTTTGTAATCTTTTGTTTTTCATTCTCATGAAGGTCTAGTTCTGTGCAGAGAAATTACGATGTTTGCCAGAGCAGATGCTTATGTGACAACTCAAAGGAGTTGGGGATATTTAGGAGGGGGAGTGAAAATCTTTGTAAGCAAGGCAGTAGTTCTTCATTTTTGGTGACTTCTCCCAACTGTTCGTAAGTTTTCCCCTGGTGTTTGGAGTGGTCCACTAGGCCGTAGCCCTGCTCAGGGAGACAGCCTCCCCACAAAAGGAACATTTCCTCAACTTCTGTAAGTAGAGAGTAAAATGTTGTCACCTCATTAAAAATGTTTTCATTCCCTCCAGAAACACTTCTTTGAACTTAGGGGCATCTTTATTCTCACCAAGGAGTCCTAAGGTACTTTACTTTAGTGGCAATTTGAGGATGATACCTAGCTAGGCCCTTGGTTTTTCCAGCTGACCCTGTCACATCTTCAAAACAGCATTCCAAACCATAGAGGTACAGTTTTGAAAGAGGCCAAAGGCTTTGAAACTGATAGTCTTCTGTCTAAATTGAGAGATAAGCTGGTACAGAGAGGAGTACTCTTTTAATCTCTTTAAATAAATGATACAGAAGGGAATGAGTATTAAACAAATGAGGACTCTGGCCCCTCCACAGAAAGACATGAACCCAGCAATGGTCCTTTGAACATGAAACATTGTCTGTAGGCTGCACAGAATATATTGTACTCTCTTCTAGCAATATTTACTGGGTCTAGCAGGCCTGAGGTCCTCAGGATGAGGAAGGCCCAGCTTGGGGACACTCGAACAAACACATTTAAAGCCAACCTTTCTTTCACCTTCAAGGTACAAGAACAGTACCAGAAGTTCACAGGATTGTACTCAGAAAACCTAAAAGATATACAAAAGGAAAATTCAAAGGGGAGTAATTCTCCAAAGGTGGGCAAAGGAGAGAAAATAAATTAAGGTGGTAGAGGAGCTGTGAATTCAATGAGTTGAGTAGTTCTGAATCTAACTGTATTTCTCAGTAGTACCCGGTACTGGAAATGCTGGCTCCCCAGGGCCTTCTGCTCTTTGTTTCTCATGAGATATTAAGGAATATTACCATCTTCTCACAGACTTAAGGGCAGGAAAAAAAAAAAGTTCTAACAGAGGCAAAGTTGGAAGCAAACAAAAATTTTAAGAAAAATTGAAGTATGGAAAGATATTTGAAGTTTGGTCATCCTTTTATAAATTTTTTTATAAAAATCTACTAATTAAAGAAGCTTTCTGAATCTCAAAAAATGGGCTTTTACAGAAAATCCAAAGGAGCTTTTTAGAAAACTTTAAGATTTGTCAAAAGATGATGAAATGCAACTGGATGAGTCTGGAGAGGTGACAAGCTCAAATGTTGAAGCAGTAATGAGCTTGAGAGGATGCCAGGAGATGAAAGAGATTCTTTGGCACTTTAGGGGGAAAAAAACAACCATTTTTCCTGGTACATAATATGTAGCATCTTTTTATACAGTTTACAAAGGAAAAAGTTCCTTAGTTCCTGGAGTAAAAGCTTGATATAAAGCCTAGTTGGCTGTCTCTTTGAAAGCAACAATGATATCTAGTGTAATTAAGATAATTACAAGAGAAATGGATACAAATTCTTAGCCATGATATAACTTTAAGATATTATTTTCAGGAAAAATCTAGAAAATTAGGCATTCATCAATACATATTTCAACAATTTAGAGAAGCAACTTTAATCTGACAAAAGTTAGTTTTAATACTGCAAGATGTTAAGGTTTGAACAGTATCACCAATACATTTTTCAATGATGGATCAAACCTGGAAGAATTAAAACTTGAATCCAGCTCAGTGTCAAATCTTTTATATGAGAATGAGTCATTCAGAACTCCACTGAAAGTCTGCAGTAAGAGGGATCCTGGAGAGCAGGGCAGATTGTATGAAGGCTTAAGTTGTGGTTACTTTTGCTGTCAAGTTAACAATGCTGTATTAGTGCAACTACAATTTTAAACAAGTCTTTCAGACTAATACATAGCAGCTCCTACAAATAATTAAGTTTCCTTCCCATCTATGGAGTAAAACTATGTGCCACTGTTGGATTAATAATTTCTTTTACGAACATTACAGAGAAACTGGGAAAAGATAAGTGCCCACGTCATTTTTATGATTGTATGGATAACTTGATTATCCTTGCCTCACTAAATTTCTGTGCTAGGTTGGAACTGTGATTACCTCATGTGAACCTAGAAAGCATTTTTTTAGTAAAGACGTGTTTCTGGTGAAGTGGCTCTGAGAGGTTTACCATGGAATAAATCGACTTCAAAGAACTCTGGAAGATCATCTGTGACAGATCCAGGTTCTTTGTCCCCTACACCTTTTTTTTTTTTTTTGCTTTCTCAGCCTCCTTCTTGGTGGAAGGAGTCCTTTCTGACACAGTTACACCAGACTTGTGCTATGAGGGTTGTGCTATTAACACCAGAGAGACTGGTTTTATATAACAGATTCCACTCCAAAGAATCTGAAAAGTTTAAGCCAAATCCCAGGGAAGGCTGTGAGGTGCCAACAACTCTGATTCCTCACTGCCTTCCAGAAGAGATCCAGGAACAGTGGTTTCCCCAGCTCTGACCACATGGGGTGGCTAGAGGAGTGAAAGAAGAAGGGAGCAAGGGAAGACGTCTAGGGGAGAAGGGGGCTAAAGCTGACTCAGGCTAGAAGAGCATAATGAGAATAGTAAAAAATATATATATATACACATATATTTGCATCATACTCTGGACTCTGAGAATATTTGCAGTCAGCTACTAGTAAGACTGTATTTTTTCCTGGCAATGGACTATACATGCATGCCTCCTCTGACATTACAGACTATAACAGAGGGTTACATGTAGAATGTGAAATAAACTGCTAAATGTTCAGAAAATAAAATCTCCTATTTTACACATGGCAGTATTCTTGCTTCATTGCAATGTGGACTTTTAGAGGATTATTTAAATTAACAGTAACAGCAATATGGCTTCAAACCCTTCTTACCTCTAAAGGACCGACTGGACCCCCAAGTGTCCATATATTAAGAATAAGCTTAAATGGATAAGCCAAAATTATGGAAGAAGTAATCAAAGTTAGAAAACCAAATGAAGTCAACTATAAGATACTGATTTTCATTTTTCCTGTGTACTGTAGATGTTGTGTACAGATAGGGACTCTTTATGAAGCATTTATGTGACTTGAGATTGCTTTTATGCAGACTGCATTATGACTGTATTGTGTATTATGCTGTGTTAGCTGCTCTTACAGCATGATTCATAAAATCAGGAGAAAGTGGACTCCTCTGAATTCTGATAATTGTAACTATTTCAATCATATTGAAAGAATAGGGGAAATGACACACAGTGATGATCTTATTATTTGATCCTCAAACAAGCACAGGTTATCTAACTAAGTAGCCAGCCTCAAAGAAGCACAGGTTATTTCCTGTATATCACTGAGTGGCCAGGCATGTAAGGAACTTAAGGAGGAACATTATTCTTCCATCTCTCTGACCTAGCACAGTCATCTTGAGTGACATCAAGATGAAAGCAACTTTCTGACCCACAGGATATTACAACTCAGCTGAATAGGCTGGCTCTGTAGGCTAGAGTAATGGCATTTTACACTGTGCTTCTACCAGAGATATGACATAGTAGATACCTTGAGGATATCTCTTCCTTTGGGTTTTAGGTAAAATGCCACTTCCTTAGAAAGACTCCCCTGACGTAAGGCTTCCAAGCACTCATCCCTTCCTCATTATTGTCTCTTACTGTACCCCACTTTTATCACACTTATAACACAATGTGATTAGATATTTATTTTGCTGTTTACACAGCAGCAAGCCCAATAGATATCTGTTGAAAGAGGAAATGTAATCAAATGGTGGCTCCTTGTGGCGCTCCTCACCAGGCAAGGAAATCCTCCGTGCCTGAGTGTTGGCATCAAAGAGCCCCTCTCTCACCTTCCTGCCTCTCAGCCTCACCAGGAGAACTTCACCTGAAGTTGCCATCTGAGACAACCCCACTACCAAGGAGAAGGTTTCATTAAAAACCTAAATGTCATCATTCGGCCTAGAATTTAGGAACTGGATAATTTAACAAGCAGCTCTGCTGGGCAAAGTATATGAACGTACGGCTCATACCACAGGGAAAAAATAATAAATAAACATGGAAATATATACAACATCAGGAGACATGAAATAAAAGCTAATAAAAGCATACTTGATCCTCTATTTCCACCTACAAAGACGGGGAGGTTAAAAAAAAAAACGTAACAACTAGTGCTAATGGATTTGAGTTTGAGGTGTAACAGGTACACTCATCCATTGAAAACTATCCCTACCTTTTTGGAAAACACAACATGGAGAGAAAGTAATGATGATGTTAATACCTTTGACCCATTCCTTTGAATTTATACTTAAGGGATAATTCAAAAGAAATTTAAAAGTTAATATACACAAAAACATTACTTCAGTATTTTGTATCATTGTAAACATTTGGGAAACATCTAAATGTCCAATACCTGAAGAATGGTTATGGTACAAAAAACTAATAGAAAGTTAACAGACATGAACACTTCTGCAAATGGAATTAATACTAGGGAAAGGAATCTGCTTATTATAAGCAAAATACAAAATAATACATACATGTATCATACATTCATTCATTCAAGAGCTACTTATTAAACACCTATTGTATACCAGACACTATTCTATGAGCTGAGACTGTGTCCACAAACAAAGCAAACCTCCTTTTTTTGAGCCTTTATTCTAGTGGGTAGAGACAGACGACAAACCGCTAAGAAATAAAATTAATGATGGTTTTCCACTTATGACAATAGCTCATTACAGTCAACCTCCAAATATATGTCTATAAGCAAGTAGAGTAAAATAATTTTGTTCCTAAAATAGACGCTTTTAAAATTTTAATGTCTTTTCTGCAAATTAAGCATGTCTGGGTTACTGATAAAAATAAATGCTAAGTGTGTCTATCGCAAAAAGGCACAAACTCAAGTTAATTCTACTTCTCAAAAAAGGATGACAAGGATGAACTCTAGAAGCAAGCACACTTGCCTTCACTGATGGGGTCTAATCTACCTCTCCCCTTTCTATCCGGGTTGTAATTTTATCTTGTTTAAATAAAACCACACTTTTTTTTAACAGAACTGAAATCCCTAGAAACAATATATAACGTAAGTTAATCATTTCACTTATGTGGCATGTTTAGCTACTTTGGGTCTGTCTCCCATTGGGGAGGTAAGCCTCATGGTGGCCAAGGCTTAGAATGTCTCATTTGCCACCCTATCCCCAGCGCCGAGTACAGGGCCTGGCAAAAACCATAGCATCAGTCTGGACTCTCTTTCTCTTACATCCCATATCTGGTCTGGGCTCTTTCTGAAAAATACCTCCAGAATGTAGCCACTTTACACTATATTCTTATTGAGAGACGATTCTCCATGGATCTTTTACACTTCTGCCCATCTTACAAGGGAAGACACTGATAGCTTTTGTTCTGGACTATCTTTTCAAGGAGATTTGTGTAGCAAACAGCCTTGGAAGATAGTGATAGTGTCGCCTCTGAAACAGAGGACAGGTTTGTTCGCCTCCCAGAATAATAAAGATAATATAGGTAACGTTGCAAAAGAGAGCAAAGGTTAGGCACGTTTGCTCTCAGACCATTAGACTGGGGTTTCCTAAGTTTGGGGTCCCTCAGCTGTGACACAAACCCACTGTATGCACAGTGTCCACCTGGGCCATTCTGCATCCCCCATGGGTCTAGTGCTGAACTATTGCAGTGTCTACAACTTGTTTTCAAATGGTTCATAAAACATACACATATGTGTGTACATATGTATATAAATATGGAGAGCGATTTTAAAATGTGACAAAATATTAAAATTTGTGAAACTTAGTGAAGGCATACAGGTGTTCATATTATTATAGGTTGGTATTGGGGGATGAAACAAACCCGAGGCTCATATTTTCTGCCAGCATGCAAGAAACTAGCTAACTTGATAGTTCACTAGGAAGTAGCAGGATAAAATCTCAAGCCCTCACAGTTCTTGGCTGTGCTCCACTCCTATCCTGGCACAGCTGACTATCATGTCTCACTGCAGTAGCCTCCTAACCAGTCTCCTGCCTCCACCCAGGTTTCCCTACGGGCTTTTTTGCACATGGAAGCCAGAATGATCCACTCAAAACTAAGTCAGATAAAGTTAACTCCTCTGCTTAAAACCCTCCAGTGGTTTCCTGACTTACAAAGCTCTAAGTCTCTGGCTCCCTAGTGTCTTCCTTTATCTCATTTTGTTCCACTCTCCCCACTGTTCCACGAGCTCTAGCCATGCTGGTCTCCTTGCTGTTTCTCTAGGCACGTTTTCGTCTCAAGGCCTTAATGCTTACCATTCCCCTGTCTTAAATGCTCTCTTACAGAGTTGGATCAATCCCTCAACTCCTTCAGGCCTCTGCTCAAACACTGCTTTCTCAGCCAGGCCTTCCCTGACTCTCCTATTCAAAATTGCAATCCCTCCTCCCCTACTTCACAACCTTACCCCCTTTCTCTGCTTTATTTTTCTCTAAATAACTTTTTAGATTCTAATATACCATTTCTCATTCTGTTGTTGTTGTTTATGTCTTCTCACACTAGAATGTAAGCTCCAGGAGGGCAAGGTCTTTGTTTTCCTCATTTCAGTATCCTTAATCTAGAACAATTTCCGGTACATAGTCGGCATTTAATACATTCTTGTTAAATGACTGAGAATGGACTTCTAATCAGGCCAAACTCAATTTCTTATTAACTGTGCCACTTTGGACATGTTGTATAGCCTCTCTAAGACTTAGTTTCCTGTCTGTAAAATAGAATCACCTTCTTCATATGATTGTTGAGTAGACTGGACAAGGTACACATGAAAAGCACCTACTAGGTATTTAATTAATGACATTTCTCCTTAACCAGATCTCAGTAAAATTTGTGTTAATTTTACAGTATACATTTTAGTATCACCAGGGAAAACTTGATTTATCTTATATGTCGCTATGCATATCTTTTCATCTTTATATCTTCAGCATACAGCCTAGTTTCTAGCAAACACGAGTCATTCGATAAGGGTGTGCTTATTTGTTTTGCTTTCTCTCATTAAAAAGATAGTATCACGTTAAAATAATTTGGAAAATACAGAGAAGAAACAGATCACCTTTAGTCCTATCATAGTAACATGACTGTCATTACTATTTTATTGTATTTTCTTTCGGAATTTTTTTTCTATGACTTTTTCAATTGAAATTATAATGTGCATACATTTTTATATCATGATTTTTTCTACTTATTTTTTGATATAAACATTTTTCCGTATACCTATGTTGTCTTTCCAACCATTACCTTTTGAGAGCTGCATCATTTTGTCAAGTAGAAGTATTAATTTTATTTTCTCTTTAGTGGATATTTAGATAATTTCCAACTGTTAACTTCAATAAATTTTAAAAGATTTAAAAAGAAAGGAAAGACTCTACTTTTTTCTCTTTCTCTCTCTTCTAAACTAAAGCGTGTCTGACCCTTTTGGGAAAAAAAGGAACTGAATCCCTCTACTGTGCATTTGCAAGAGAATACTTCTGAATAATTCATGGGTACATAAAGATGGAAAAGATATACATCATCTAGCTCATTATTAACATAATACAGCCAAATGAAACATTATCCTAAAAAGTCATTTAATTGCAGCTGTGAAATGAGACTTTGACCATTTTAGAAAGAAGTCATATTTGAGATGAAAATAAATACATTTCAAAATTATTTTAAGGCATTGCCTAATGCAAATTCTTTGCTGTAAATGGTGGTTACTGGGGTTTTTTCCTTAAAAATGGAAAATCAGTCTTTCCAATTTACCAAGTTAGTGAACTATCTGGAGAATAATGTAGCAAACTTCTAAAATATCTATAAATAAAAGGTAACAAAGAAATCACCTAGATTTCTGTAAGTAAATGTTAGTGGCTTTTTTTTTTTTTTACTTTTTAGTTAGGTCCATGAGAAATGATTCAAATTGTAATATTAAAACTATGTGCTAATTACTACAATCACTGATAATGTTTGATTATATCATTCCTTAAAAAAGGTATACTTATTACATCAAAAATGGAAACCATAAAGAGAGAGGAAAAAATAAGTATAAAAACATTTATTTTATACAGGGCCAAGAAAAGTAAGAAGAAAATGGAAGGACGGAGCATGGCTAGCAGACTCTTTACAGATTATTGAATGCACACACGATTTAAAACCTCTGAACATCTGAATTCATTTTTTTTTCCTTCAGTTCCCTCTCTCTTAGCCCCTCTTCCAATCTATGTTCACCTGTACTCTAGACCTAATTTTGTCCTGGTTGTGTAGTTGTATGCTGAATTTCCTTTTGCAATTCTCCTATATTCAAACCCATTTCCTGGACTCAATGTCTTCCTATTCTTGGTTTATTCCCTTATTTTGGTTAAAATACATCCTCTAGTTGCCTCCTAAGAAGGTAAGTGTTTTGAGTACTTATGTATCTGAAAAAATACCTTTACTCTACCATTTATCCTACTTGATTAATCTCTTAAGAAGCTGGGCACATACTCTTAAAATTTCGAAGGTATTGTTTCAATATTTTTTAGCATCAATTCTTAGATTTGAGAAATCAATGCTATTTAGAGTTAAGGATGGAAGTAGAGGGCCTGAGATAATGTATCTGGCTGTCAGATTTCTGAGATTAGAGTGGAGATGAGAGATGGTGCTGAGAGTCTCACTGTTCGGTAAGTGGACTCACTTAATAATTCCTGTTTCAGTCCTTGCCCTGGCGCTTCACTCTACTCTGCTTAATGTCACTGACTTCAAGTCTCCTCCAGTTTAAATTCTCTAGAGAATAAACCTATTGCTCCTGAAACACAGGTGGCCAGGGTCCAACCACTTACATGTCCCTTCCTTTTATCTTTACATATCCCTCTTCCTCACCTTCTACAACACGTGGTGCTCCAAGGGCTGAGCCTCCAGAGGGTGTTCAGGGTGAATCAGCATACTTCTAGTCTAGTCAGTCCTACCTCCTCATTGCATTCTGTCCTCCAAAATGTTTTCATCCATTCTTATCTCCTCTCTGTGCTCTCTGTCCTTGTGAAAGAAAAACTTTGTTTTATTCCTTTACTGTCTTTTTCTAAGAAGTGTTGAAGGGAGAGAGCCTTCTTTACTCTTCAAGTGGTGGCACATGCCACTTCTTTTCTGAGGCCTCCCTGTCTCCAAACTCCTCTGGTCCACTGTCTATTACTCCCTCTCAGGTCCCAGAGTGCTGGGAACAGATCCCTAGTAACTACTTTCTATTCTTTGTCGATCTCTTCTACTAAAAATACTACTTCTATACTCTGTACCATAAAGTAGAGCCCTTGCTCACTTTCCATCCTGGTCTGCCTTTATTTCATGCATCAGTAGGTGTCTTATTGCAGGGACAAAGACTAACATTTTTTATGCAGCCCCACAATGCTTAAAATGGGTGATCTCAGACTTTAGTGTGTCTAAGGATCACTTAGAGAACTTGTTTGAAATGAAGATTCCCTCAGAAAAATTGAATATTACTGTGACACTGTCCTGAAAACTAGACATCTAATAGCACTCCAATGTGATTCTGACACAGGTAGTTCTGAACCATAATATGAGATATTATTGTCTAAGGACACTCCTAAGCACTTGTTCAAGAAAAAATTAATTGATTACATTGGTTGATTTGTTGTTGTTCTTCCCCATTTTATTTTTAAAAGGTTGGAATTCTGATTTCCCTTAATATACTATTATGAATCAGACATTCATGAATTTATCTGTCTTTTCTTTAGATTTGTTATAATTTTATTTTCCTTTAATACCTCTTAGGATTACAAATTTCATAAGTTTATGGTCAGTCATATAAAGTATAGTTCTATATTACTGTGCTGCCCTTGATTAATTTCTTACAAGATTCACAGGTATTCTATTTATAGAATTCCTGGACTTGACAAATGTATTAGTTAGCTCAGGCTGCCATAACAAAGCACCATAAACTAGTTGACCTAAACAACAGAAATTTATTTTCTCACAGTTCTGGAAGCTAGAAGATCAAGGTCAGAGTACAAGCATGGTTGAGTTCTGATCCCATGATGCTTGGAGAGGATCCTTGGATGCTTGGAAGCATCCTCTTCGAAGCTTGCAGACTTCTTGTCTTGCTGCCTTCTCACTGTGTGATTGCATTAACTTTCCTTAGTATGTGCATATGGAGAGAGGTAGAGAGAGATCTCTTCTTCTTTTTATAAAGCCACCAATCCTATCAGGTTAGGACCCTATCCTTGTGACCTCATTTAACCCAAATTACCTCCCAAAAGCCTTAGCTCCAAATACAGCCGCATTGGAGGTTAGGGCTTCAACAAATGAATTGGGTAAGGGGGAATCAATTGAGTCCACAGCAGCAAACCACACACAATGTTTAGGTACAGCTATTCCTACATCTAAACATGTGCACCCAGGACTTGGCACAGCACTTTGAATGTGACAGATGCTCAATAAGCATTTGTTTGATGAGTGAACAACCAACATATAGTAAACAAAGCTACACAACAGCTAAGAAAAGAAGATTATCTGATGTGCTCTGCTTTACACCAAGTCAACGTGTGAAAATGTTGAAATATGCATACTGATATATTCAATACACAAAAGAATTCACTAGGACTTCCTTTGGGCATATAAAGCATTTAAAAATTCAATTTATACCTGTTTTCTTTCTAAAAAGTAAATTGAGGTACATGTATAAATGGATAATACATTCAGATGAAGTTAATAAAAGGAACAAGTAATCAGATTGAGAATATGGATGGTTCATCTTCACAGGTTACATGAATAAGTGTTTGGCAATAGTCTGGAGAAGAGAGAGGTAGAGATTCAAGCTTTGGAAATTAAATGCATCCACATTTCACTGGCCAAAGGCAAGTCCCATGACCACATCTGACTTTAAGGGGGGAGGGAGTATAATTCTCCCTTGTACAAGAGGTGAACTGGTCAATGAATAGTATAGTAAAGCCTGCCACAGTGACTATAGGAGGGTTTCAATGGAAAATCGACTTTATTCTCCAAGGTATTTTTTGAAACATTTTATTTTTGCTAATTTGAGTGTTAGCTTCAATTCCTGACTGCCACATAGAAAATGAAAGCCAGAGATGGATTTGAGTTATACAGCTGCTGATAGATGTGCAGCAATTTCCTTTCCACACCTCTCTTTGGTGTCTGAGTGGATCTGAAGAGACAATTTTGGTCTTCGTGGCTTCTGAATTGATCGAAAGTGAAATAACTAGGGTCTCTTGCTTTGCCTGAAAAAGCCAGAACCTGAAGGGTGCCCTCAAGGGAAGAGTAGCATTTAAGCACAACATGCTCTAGAGAAGAGAAATGCTGGCTCTTACAAATCCGTTGAAAGCCTCTCCCTTAACGGTTTTCTCGCCCTTGTCTCCTCAGAGAGCAGAGCAGCAAGTTCAGTGAACAGAGACAGAAATCTAACCCAGCCGTCTGGCATACCACCACAGGAAAGAGTCTTCCTCGGGACAGCATTCTCAGGGCTCACAAAGCAGGAAAAACTTCTCTTAGAAAGAATGGTCAGGTAGGAAAAGCAACATTCCCTTCACAGTGAGCCCTACCTCTGAGTCGATTCCAATGTGGGAGCTATAAAACTTACAATACTGCTTTAACAGAGTCAGAAATTCATTGGAGTTGCCTCGGAAACAATCAACAGGACTACTGACTAACAACTCTAAGATTCTATGCCATGCTCCCAGCAGATACTGAAACAGTGCCTGAGCAACATAATTCCTAAATGAGCAGCTTCAAATTATTGGGGGTGGGGGCATTATAGAATAAAAGGAAAGGAAAGTGACCTAAATGTACCCATTTGTAACTGTAACAAAGTCTAAAGCCATTTTACTTAGCTCAACTAGGGGAAGGGGCTGGGCAGTAATTGAGACAGAAGAGATTATTCATAAACTAATCTGACCAGAGGATGACTATGGATAAAACTTAACTGTGTATGAACAATACTGAATCCTGTTTGTAACATAGGCTAGTGAACATTTGACTACAGTAGACCCTCTCTAACCAATCTCCACTCAAGCAATCTGTTGGATTAACCAACTATCCACAGTGTCACTGTGAAATATCCCAGCTAATACGACAGCATAATAAAACCTTACAAGTGGTAGGCTACTCTTTTAGACATCCATGTACTTTTTCAGTCCCCACTAGTTGAGCTGTATATTTACCAAGCATTAAATGTATTTGTCCCCAAACTTGCTAATATTTGTTGTACCTATTGTTTTAATTATATTTAATTACATATCATGTAAACTAATAAAATGTAAATGTGAGAAGAAAGAGTTGCTTCTTCTGTAAAAACCAGTCTGAATACCTTGGAAAGATTCAAATAAAAGTGAATTGTAGGAGAGAAATGTAAAATATTAGAGGAAAAAAATAAATTTAGAATAATTTTGCCTCATTGCTTTGGAAGTGACTTTAGTTTTACAGTAACTGAAAATGGACATCCTTATAATTATAGTGTGATTTATGGAAGATAGATTCAGAACTCCAACTGCCTATTTCTTGCCTAAAGAGAAGGACTTGGCCCTACATTAAATATTTTTTAATTATATTAATAAGCTTTAAGTAAACATTAAATTCTTAAGATATACAAAGTAATATTTCTGGTTTTAATTTTTCCAATTTTTTATTAGAAAAGTATTCACATTTATAGAAAGAACAAAAACAAATCCACGGTACTGTAAACACCTGTATACCTTCACCAAGTTTCACCAATTTTAATATTTTGCCACATGTTTTATCTGTCTCCATACATATATACACACATATGTGTATGTTTTAAGAACCACTTGAAAGTAAGTTGCCAACACTGCAACACTTCACCCCTAGATACTCCAGCCAGAATCTCCTAAGAGTACAGATATTCTCCTACATGACCAAAATACTAATATCATATTTCAAAAATTGATAATAATTCAATAATGTCATCTAAAATATTGTCTTTATTTAAATATTCCAGAAGCTTCTGAAATGTCTTCCATATTACTTTTTCCCACATCCAAAAGCCAAATCAAGTTTTACACATCGCATTTGCTTGTTATGCCTCTTTAGTCTCTTTTAACTTAGATCATCTTTTTTTAGTTTCTTTTTTTTCATGACATTGACTTTTTTACGAAGAGTCCAGGACAGTTGTCCTATTGACTACCTCATATTATGGAGATGTCTGATTATTTTCTCAATACTAGATTCAAGTTGAAACTTTTTTTTCCCCCAAGAACACTGGATAAGTGATATGCACTTCTTACTGCATGATATCAGGTTGCAATATTATTGTCACTGGTAGCAGTACCTGTACTGGAAATAATAAATTTGATCACTTGCTGAAGGTACACTTTTTCTTTTGTTATTAGAAATTGATCTGCGAGAAGATATCACACTATCACATGAATATTCTATTCCCCAGCAACCTTTGATCCAATAGTTATAGCATCTATTAACGATCTTTGCCTAACTCAAGTATTACATAGACAGTTTCAAAAGAAGAATTTCCTAATTCTACAATTCCTTCTACTTTTATTAATTCATATTTTTTGCCTCCTCCCATCCCAAAAAGGGAGCTTTCTCTCAATTTTCCCTTTCTCTATTCATATTTATCTCTTCTTAATTACACCATGGACTCAGAAATTTCTTCTATTTAATGTTCTGTAATCCATTACTTTCATCATTTTTGATGCCCAAGTTATTCCAAATTTGGACAATGGAAGAACCTTCCCATAAGCTTCTGTTTCTTTCTGAAGTATCACCATTAGTGTTTGAACACTTCCGTGTTTTTAGCACTAGACTTTTTGTACTTTCCCTGAACCAGACCTGGAATCAGCCAGTTCTTGAGCAGAGAATGATACTTAGAAAACACAGGTACTTGATGTGCTTATTGCTACTAGAGTATCTTGCTTCTAGTCTATAATAATTCCTTAATATTATGAAATATCCAGGCAATGTTCAAATCTCTACAAGTATCAAATTTCTACAAGTGTCTGTCTCTTTTTCTCTTTCTGTCTGTCCTTGTTTTCCTCGCCACTTTTCCTTATAGTTCTTAATGCTACAATCAGAATCCAAATAAGGTCAGTATATTGTAATTGGTTGATATGTGCCTTCTCTTATCTCTTTTTTTTTTCAATTGACTTGTTCAAGAAGTGTTTTTTATTCCCCTGTGGATTATCCCACAGTATGGATCTTGCTGATTGCATCCCCAAGGTATAATTCAGCATGTTCCTCTCCTTCTAGCATTTCCTGTAAATTGGTTGCTAGATCTAGAGGTTTTTTGGTTTCTTGGCAAGGATATCTCATAAGCAATGTAATGTACTTCCATTAGGAGGTGCATAACACCTAGTTGATTCTTAATATGGGATGTCAAAAACCACTGAAGATCATTACTGAGACCCATTAACTTATTAGGATTGCAAAATAGTGATACTCTACTTATTCCATCTTCATGTATTAGCTGGAATACTAATAAATACACATTTCCCCTCACCAAATATTTGGTTACTCAGGGATACATTTTGAATCAGAAAATAAGAATAAATGCTTGATACAACATTTTTCTCTTTAACAGCTGTTTTTTCCAGAACAATGAGTTGATAACCTAGAATTGTCCAAAAGTGACCAATGATTTCTTTGCTATCATTATGAATTCATGGATTTAAACCAATTTGATGTGTTTCAAATCACTGCGATTCTTTTCCTAATGACGTTGAAAGTGTTCCATATTTCGTCCAAAAAGAATCTATTCAAGATGGTTCCTTTATCCTTTTGGAACAATACTAGTTGTCTTTGATAATTGCCTTACTTTATGGTATAACAAGATATTTCAGGCTTACCTTGTAAATTTTCTGTCCAAGATTCTGGGATCTGCATTTCTTCATCAAGTTCTGGTTCCTTTAAATGGGAATTGAGATATAGAGACCACAATCAGTACACTAAAGGTATTCATTGATTTGGGATCATCATTGTTTTGCAGACCATTTTAGAGGAAAGAGCTGCAAAATGCTTTTTAAAAAAATGATATAATAAATCATGTGTTTATACTGATATTTCAAATTCAGAACTACAGGACTTTTATTAACTTCATCAATCTTATTATCTGTATCTCCTTTCTCCTATATAAAACAGTCCAGCTCTCAACATCCAATTATTACATTATATCCCATTTACATTATCCCACAATACTCTCCAGTCTCAAAATAGTACCTACATTACCACCAACAATATGATTGCCAAAAACAGTGTAAGATTATTTTGTCTTTTTTTGCTTTTTCCTTTGGTCCTTTGTATATAATCCATGGGGATATACAGTCAACTTTGGTTTAATTAACTATAATATATATTTAATTGACATAACACACTTCTTTGTGGTTGTGCTACCAATTCATACATTTAGATTCATTTATTTTGTTTCTGGTTTTTAGTATTATTTTAAATTTCATTTTGTTTATAATGATACAAAACTTACATTGTTACAAAGTCAAATCTATAAAGCAAATTACGTTCAGAGAAATCTAGCTTGTCTCCTTCATACCATGTCCTCTCCCAAAGAATAATTAGTATTTTTTGTTTAACCTTCCATTAAATATATACACATACACAAAAATACATCTGTATTCCTACACTCTCCCCTTAAAAATACAGTAACATAAACGCACTCTTTTCTACACCTTACTTTTTTTTTTCATTGATACTAGATATACTGGAGGTCCTCTATAAAAGATAGTCCTCATTCTCTTCTACAGCCACAGGATAATTTATTGTGTAGTGCCCATAGTGCCCTGCTGATGAACAGGGAAAAGTTTGGAGATTTCCAGACTTTTGCTATCACAAATAACACTGGAATGAAAAGCTTTTCACTTTTGTTCTTTGCATTTTTGCTTCTTTACTGCATTTTGCTACTGTACCTTCTAGAGCTCTAGAAATTAGATTGCTAGATCAAACTATAAATGTACATATAATTTTGCTAGATGTTGACAAATTCCTCTCCAAATTATTATATTATTTTGATTCCTATCAGCATTATATGAGAACACCCATTTTCCCCATAGCTTCACCAATAATGAAGGTTATCAAAGTTTTGGATTTTTGCCAATATGATAGGTAAAAATTATGTTTCATGGTATGTTAATCTGCATTTCTCTCATTATAAATGGGCGTTGTTTTATGTTTTTATTTTTAAGAACCATTTCATGAGCTATTTAAATTACTAGCCCATTTTTCTATAGAGTGGTTGTCTTTTTTTCTTCTCCATTTTAGAGGCTCTTTGTATATTAATACTTGGTCTGTGATAAAAATTGCAAATTTTTTCAATTTGTCTTTTGTCTTTCTATGTATGGTAAAAATATTTCTTTTGTTTTGCTTTTGCTATGCTAAGTTCTTTCTTTTTATAAGATTAAACAATCTTTTCCTTTCTGGATTTCATGAAATTTTCACTCATGTTTGCTCCTACAACTCATAAGACTTTTTTTTACCATTTAAATCTCTCATGTATTTGAAAGAAGACTAAATTAAATCCAGAGCAAGCAGAAGAAAATAAATAATAATAGAGAAGAAATCAATTGAAAATGTAGTTGAAAATGGGAAATCAATAGATAAAAAGCCATGAAATCAAAACCTGCTTCTCTGAAAACATCAATAAAATTGATAAACTTCTAGACAGACTAAGAAAAAAAGAAAGAGGACACAACTTACTAATATCAGAAATGAAAGAGGAGATATCACTACAAATCCTATGGACATTAAAAGGATAATAAAGGAATATTATGAACAACTAACTGTATGCCCACAGATTTGATAACCTAGCTGAAATGGACCAATTCCTTGAAAGACACAATTTGCCAAAACTCAAACAAGAAGAAACAGACAATTTTAATAGGCCTATATCTATTACAGGTATTGAATCAATAATTAATAACTTTTCAAAACAGAAGAAGCACCAGGCCAAGATGGGTTCACTGGTGATATCTACCAAACATTTAAGGAAGAAATTATATTAATTGTTTTACAATCTTTTTCAGAGGATAGAAGCAGACAGGAAGTGGCACAACAGGAACTCTTATTCATTGCTGGTGGGAATGCAAATGGTACAGCCACTTTGGAAGATAGTTTGGCGATCTCTCACAAACTAAATATACTCTTACCATATAATCCAGTACTCACACTCTTTGGTATTTACCCAAAGGAGTCGAAAACTTATGCCCACACAAAAACCTGCACGTGGATGTTTACAGTAGCTTTATTCATGATTGTCAAAACCTGGAAGCAACCAAGATGCCCTTCAGTAGATGAATGAATAAACTGTGGTACATCTAGATGAGGGAATATTATTTAAGGCTAAAAAGAAATGAGCTATGAAGCCATGAAAAGATATAGAGGAAACTTAGATGCATATAACTAAGTGAAAAAAGTTCATTTTTAAATGCTACATATTGTGTGATTCCAATCTGAAAAAGCTACATACTGTAAAATTACATGGCATTTTGGAAAATGCAAAATTATGAGGACAGTAAAAACTCAGGAGTTGCCAAGAGCTGGGGTTTGGGAAGGAAGATATGAATAGGTAGAGCACAGAGGATTTTTAGGGCTATAAAAACACTTTGTGTGATACTATAATGATGGTGCATGTCATTATACATTTGTCCAAATCCATGGAATGTACAAACACCAAGAGTGAATCCTAAGGTAAGCTGTGGACTCAAGGTGATTATGATATGTCAATGTAAGTTCATCAATTGTAACACACGTCCCACTCTGGTGGGGGGATGTTGATAATAGGGCAGGCTTAGCATATGTGGGGGCAGGGAAAATATGGGAAATCTCTGTGCTTTCTGCTCAATATTGCTTTGAATCTAAAACTGCTCTTAAAAAAATAAAGTCTTTAAAAAATTTATATGGAAACCCAAGGGCCTCAAGTAGTGAACACTATTTTTAAAAAATCAAAGTTGGAGGATTTACACCATCTGATTTCAAGATTTATTATAAAGCTACAGTAATCAAGACAGTGTAATATGGCATAATGATAAACAAACACATAGATCAATGGAAAAGTCCACAAATTGACCCTTACATATCTGATCAACAGATTTCTGACAAAGGTACAAAGATAATTCAATAGTGAAATTATAGTTCTTTCAATAAATGGAGCTAGAACTGGATATCTGTATAGGAAAAGAAAAAGATGAGCCTCCACCCCCACTTCTCACCATACACCAAAATAAACTCAAAAATGTCATACACTGAAATTTTAAAGTTAAAACTGTAAAACTTAAAGAAAAAAATAAGAAAAACGTTATATTCTTTGGATCAGAAGATGTTTCATAAATTAAACACAAAAATATCTAACTATAAAAGAAAAAAATGATAAATTGGACTTCATAAAAGTAAAAACTTCAACCCTTCAAAATACACAATTAAGAAAGTGAAAATGCTAGCCACAGACTACGAGAAAATATTCAAAACAAAAAATAAGAAAATATCTAAATAAATATATCTGAAAAAGATCTTGTATCAAGAATACATAAGAAACACTTAGAACTCAATAATAAGAAGACTAGCAACCAGTAAAAATAAAGTTGATTTTATTAAGGAATTCAGTGAGATCTCTACCCCATCTGTTATCTTGAGTCCAAAATTGATCCCATGCCCAGAGCTTAGCAGGACTGCTGACCGCTTGACACTGCTAGAGGTAAAAGTGTCCAGTTTCAGGAATATTGTTGAATTCGTTTCAATTCAACTGTTCACACACGACGAGGAACAAATTAAAAAACAGAGAGCAGGGATTTCATCAAGTTTATAGACCAGGTTGTAAGAACTGTTTTGAGTCTGCTTTGCTAATAATGCTTGTCAACTAAAAGTCTATATGTAAGACAGCAAAGTGAGAAAAGGAAAAGGAATAATAGGATAATACAGGGCTCAACAGCCAACACAGTTGTAGAAATGTGAACACTGAAAATTAATTTAATCACAGTTGTGACAGAACTATATTGAGTGATGAACTGAAATACTCTATATCTTCTGGAAGCTAGGATATTAGGGAGGAATTGAGAATTAAATCAGAAATCACATCTTATAAAAAGTACAGTGACTCACAGAATTGTACCAAACCAAGCAATGATATTTATTAGACTCTCACAATGAACACCAGTTCATTCAGACTCCTATATGTAAGATTAAACCACAAATAAACTGATGCAAGGATAATTCTGCATGGTCTCACGGTTTCTAAAAAATAAAACCACTGATACTCCATCAGCAAATTCTGACCAATCCCTGCTAAGATCACCATAAATTTTATAACACCCTTTCCCTATCTCCTTTTGATACTCATCTTTGTTCTGCATGATGTAGGGTCTCCTTTGCTGCAGCAAATAATAAAACTAACTTGATTTCAGGTGTGTTCTGAATGGTCTCTTGCTGCTATAGAAAGAAGAATGGGAAGACAAAAAGAATAGAGTGAGTGGTGGTAGATCCTTATCCTCCATGGTTGGAAGTGAATAGACAATGCATAAAATTTATAAATCAAGAAGCAACAATAAAAGCATATTATTTAGACATATGGAGATAAGTATCAAAAGAATCACCTAAGGAAACTGAATGTGGTTGCCTCATAGAATGAGTTAGAAGACCTTTCTTCTGCTTAAAATCTCGCAGAACTATTTGAATCTTTAAGCTATATGCATATATAACTTTGATAATAATGAAATTAAATTAAAAATAATAAACTAGACAGATATTTCAGGATAAAATAACACAAAGCCATATTCTATTTATTGTTGATATGAATTTGTAAATTAATATTCCTATCCACTTTTCATGTATTCACTAAACAAATATCTATTTATTGAACACCACTAGGTACCAGACACAATTCTAGGTAATAGGGATACACTAGAGAAAAAGAAAACAAATAAAAATCCCTGCCCTAATGCAGATGAGGAAACTGGGCCCTGTCTACCCCCTCAAAAGGTAAAATAGCTCCAGGTCACAAAGCTGGCAAATGGTTAAGCCAGGATTTGAAATAAGGCAGTCTGATTTCTAGAGCCTACTGATTTTAATTTTAATTACAAACAGATTGATAGCGGGTCAGGAAATTTCTAAAATGAATCTGGAGCATCTTGTAGTACCAGAATGTAAGAAAGTACTCCAAAAAAAGAATTCCAATAATGGGTGCATGTTAAAGGGACATAGAAGCCAACTGAAAAAGCTCACAATGGTTAAAGCTGCAACAATTTTAGCAGCAAAATAAATAAAGGAGTATTAGATTATAGCCCAAAGTATAAATGAAATATCCATGAGTACATATTGACAGAGAGAGACAGAGAGAGAGAAAGGGAGAGAAGAGGAGAGAAGAGGAAAGAAAGGACAAATCTCCCATGCAAAAGAATTCCAAATAATTTATATAGCTACTCCACACTAAAGCTATTCCCCTTTACTGTGGACTGTGTATAATGACTTCCTTCCAAAAAGTACATTATGGAAAGGGGGATAAAAAGAATAACTTCATAGTGGAGAAACTTGACAAACACTACCTCAGCTAGGTAATCAAGGTCAACATCAATAATGATAAAGGCATGTTGATAATATTTACTTGATATGATGTGATGAAAATGGCACTTTACTTTTGTGATCTTCCTACCAAAAACTCTTTAACTCCAGGCAAATCATGAGAAAAACATTAAACAATCCCAGTTGAAGGACATTCTACAAAATATATGACCAGTACTCCTCAAAACTGTCCAGGTCATCAAAAATAAGGAAAATCTGAGAAACTGTCACAGCCAAGAGGAGCCTAAGGAGACAAGACAACTAAATGTAATGTAATATCCTGGATGAGATTCTGGAACAGAGGAAGGACATTAGGTAAAAACTAACAAAATCTGAAAAAAGTATGAGCTTTAGTTATAAATAGTATGTATATCACTGTTAGTTCATTAATTATAACAAATATGCCATACTAATGTAAGATGTTAATAATAGAGGAAACTGGGTACAGGGTACATGGGAGCCCTCTATATGATCTCTGCATTTTTCTGTAAATCTAAAACTGCTTTTTGAAATAAAGCTTATTTTTAAAATTTTGAGCAAATGAAAAAAACATATGGACAGATTGGCAATTTAGCAATTAGGGTCTATTCTGTTCTTCGAAAATAACAACATAGACTAGTTGGCTAAGTCTCCTTATCATTTGCTTTATTGAACAGGCTGTCTAAAAGCCAAGATTATGAATTCCAAGTTGAATATTCTAGAAAAATGTGTAAAATGGACATATACTTAAATAGCACAAGTATTTCTCACTAGGGTGAAATCACAGGTGACCTTTCTGTTGTTGTTTTCTGTATTTTCCAAGTTACCTGCAATGAGCATGTAGTACACACAGAATTTCAAAAACCAACATAATATATATAATAATAAAAGAAAATGTTATTCTGGTAAAATTTACAATTAAATAAATAAGTTCATGTGCTGTAGAGGGCACCTTAGAGGAACAGGAAGGAAGAACATTTATTCTACAAATACTAGATGCCAGTCACTGGGCTGGGCACTTAACATACATTATCTCATTTAGGTGTGTAAAATAAGAATGTCCTTGAATTGAATCACATTTGGAGAGTAATTTTACGTTTATGAAGCCATCGTTAAGTTTAAAGCAAAAATGTTAACACATGGTTTTTAGAATTCCGATCAGGCATGTTTTTGCTCTTATGCTAAAAGCACAATTAGTTACTCACCACCTAACATGCCATCTATATTTTTTCCTTGTCACACATTTTTATTTGATCCACTTCTGAAGAGAAGCCAATACACCATGTCCTGCCTA